>NC_064867.1:35739035-36039035 GCF_024139225.1 Suncus etruscus | reverse complement strand
ACCACACTACAAACGTGACAATGGGGAAAACCCACAGGCAAACACCATCCATAGAGAATGAAGACGAAAGCTCGGTTGATCTAATAAATTACAACCACCTGATTAACCTTTCAGATAAGGAGTTTAGAGTAGAAATATGGAATATGTTTGTAGACCTCAAAAAGAGCATAGATCGATCTGAAGAGAACACAAAAACAGAAATCAGAAAACTCCAAACTGAAATAACAGATCTGAAAAATACGGTTGCTCAACTGAAAACCACAATGGATAGCCTCGCCAACAGGGTATCAGCAGCTGAGGAGAGAATCGGAGTACTGGAAGATGAGATGCAGAAAAGCTCAACACAACAGAAGAAATTGGAAAAGAACATTAAGACAAACGAACAGGCAATGGAAAATGTACTCAAGGCATGCGAAGAGATGAAAATAGAAGTCTTTGATAAACTCAACAGAAACAACATAAGAATCATTGGAGTCCCAGAAACCCAGGAAGGAGATCTCCAAGAAGAATCAACTGTCAAAGATATCATCAAAGAGATACTCCCAGAGTTAAAGCCTACATGCAATCAAATACTGCATGCCCGAAGAATACCAGCTAAAAGAGACCCAAAGAAAAACACCCCAAGACACATCCTCATTACAATGACAAATCCCATAGATAGGGATAGAATACTGAAAGCAGCAAGATCAAAAAGGGAAATTACATTCAAAGGAGCATCCCTAAGACTTACAGCAGACATGTCACAAGGCCAGAAGAAAGATGTTGGATATTGTGACAAGATTGAATGAAATGAATGCCTCCCCAAGAATACTGCACCCAGCCCGACTCACATTCAGGTTTGGAGAAAGAATACACAGCTTCACGGATAAACAACAGCTCAGAAACTTCACAGAAGATAAACCAGCCTTAAAGGAAAAACTGACAGGTCTACTCTAAGACAAGAGAGACCAACAAACACAGCAAACTTATCTACAAAGATGACATTAAATCCTATGACAATCATCTCCCTCAATGTCAATGGACTAAATTCACCAATTAAAAGACACAGAGTGGCAAAATGGGTCAAAAAGATGAATCCAACCTTCTGCTGCCTACAAGAAACACATCTGAATAGTCAGAACAAACATAGACTCAAAATCAAAGGTTGGAAGAAAATTATCCAAGCAAACAACACCCTGAAAAAAGCTGGGGTGGCCATATTAATATCAGATGACACCAACTTTATACTCAGAAAAGTGGTAAGGGACAAAGATGGACACTATGTACTAATCAAGGGATATGTGCAACAGGAAGAAATAAGACTATTAAACATATATGCACCCAATGAGAGACCAGCAAATTATCTAATACAATTATTGACAAATCTGAAAGAAGAAATCAATAATAACACAATCATTGTGGGAGACTTCAACACAGCCCTATCAACACTTGATAGGTCAACCAGACTGAAACCCAACAAAAACATACTAGCCCTGAAAAGTGTTATGGAAGAAAGAGGACTAGTAGATATATACAGGACACTCCATCCCAAAAAACCTGGATACACATTCTTTTCCAATGTACATGGGTCATTCTCCAGAATAGACTACACGCTGACACATAAAACATACCTCCATAAAATCAAGAGGATAGAAATCTAAACACCCTGCTACTGAACAACCAGTGGGTTCGAGATGAAATCAAAAAGGAAATCAAAACTTTCCTGGAAACAAATGATAATGAAGACACAAACTGCCAGAATCTATGGGACACAGCAAAAGCAGTCCTGAGAGGAAAATTTATAGCTCTACAAGCACACATCAGGAAGGAAGAAGGAGCATACCTGAATAACTTAAAGGCGCAGCTTAAACAATTAGAAAATGACCAACAGAATGAACCAAAAATAGGGAGACAGAAGGAAATAATAAAGCTGAAAGCGGAACTCAATGAAGTGGAAAACCAAAAAGCAATCCGAAAGATCAACGAAAGCAGAAGCTGGTTCTTTGAAAAAATAAACAAGATTGATAGACCATTGGCAAAACTCACAAAGAAAGAGAGAGAGAGAAATCTGATAACCCGTATTAGAAATGAAAAGGGGGAGATCACAACAGAAATTGCAGAGATCCAAAGGATAATCAGAGGCTACTTTGAGAAACTTTATGCTACAAAACATGAGAACCTAGAAGAAATGGAAAAATTCTTGGACACTTATAACCTTCCACATTTAAGTAAGGAGGATGTAGCATATCTAAACACCCCCATCACTACTGAGGAAATTGAAACTGTAATCAAACATCTACCAAAAAAGAAAAGCCCAGGCCCAGATGGTTTTCCTAATGAATTTTTTCAAATCTTTCAAGAGGAGCTACTACCAATCCTAGCCAGACTCTTCCATGAAATTGAAAAAAAGGGAACTCTCCCAAACAGCTTTTATGAAGCCAACATTACCTTGATACCAAAACCAGACAGAGACGCTGCCAAAAAAGAAAATTACAGACCAATATCCCTGATGAATGCTGATGCAAAGATCTTCAACAAAATCCTGGCAAATAGGATCCAATGCATCATCAAGAAGATCATACACTACGACCAAGTAGGCTTCATCCCAGGAATGCAAGGATGGTTTAACATCCGTAAATCTATTAACATCATACACAACATCAACAACAAGAAAAATAAAAATAACATGATCATATCAATAGATGCAGAGAAAGCATTTGATAAGGTCCAACACCCATTCTTGATCAAAACTCTCAGCAAGATGGGAATGGAAGGAACCTTTCTCAATCTAGTTGAAGCCATCTACCACAAGCCAATGGCAAATATTATCCTCAATGGAGAAAAACTAAAAGCCTTTCCTCTAAATTCGGGTACAAGACAAGGCTGTCCTCTCTCACCACTCCTCTTCAATATAGTACTGGAAGTTCTTGCTATAGCGATCAGGCAAGAAAAAGATATCAAGGGAATTCAGATAGGAAAGGAAGAAGTCAAACTCTCATTGTTTGCAGATGACATGATACTCTACTTAGAAAACCCTAAAGACTCTACCAAAAAGCTTCTAGAAATAATAGATTCATATAGCAAGGTGGCAGGCTACAAATTCAACCTACAGAAATCAATGGCCTTTTTATACACCAATAATAATAGGGAAGAGATGGAAGTCAGGAAAGCAATCCCATTCACAATAGTGCCACACAAACTCAAATATCTTGGAGTCAACTTGACCAAAGACGTGAAGGACCTATACAAAGAAAACTATAAAGCCCTGCTCCAAGAAATAAGAGAGGACACACGGAAATGGAAACACTTACCCTGCTCATGGCTTGGCAGGATTAACATCATTAAAATGGCAATACTCCCCAAAGCATTATACAGATTTAATGCGATCCCATTAAAAATACCCATGACATTCTTCAAAGAAGTGGATCAAACACTTATGAAGTTCATCTGGAACAATAAACATCCTCGAATAGCTAAAGCACTCCTAGGGAAAAGGAAAATGGGAGGCATTACTTTCCCCAACTTTAAACTGTACTACAAAGCAATAGTTATTAAAACAGCATGGTATTGGAATAAAGACAGACCCTCAGATCAGTGGAATAGGCTTGAGTTCTCAGAGAACATTCCCCAGGCATACAATTACCTAATTTTTGACAAAGGAGCAAGAAATCCTAAGTGGAGCAGAGAAAATCTCTTCAACAAGTGGTGCTGGCAGAACTGGTTAGCGACTTGCAAAAAAGCGAACATAGACCCCCAGTTAACATCATGTACGAAGGTAAAATCCAAATGGATTAAAGACCTTGATATCAGACCAGATACCATAAGGTATATAGAACAACATGTCGGTAAAACACTCCATGACATTGAGACTAAAGGTATCTTCAAGGAGGAAACTGCACTTTCCAAACAAGTGGAAGCAGAGACTAACAGATGGGAATACATTAAACTGAAAAGCTTCTGCACCTCAAAAGAAATAGTGCCCAGGATACAAGAGTCACCCACTGAGTGGGAGAAACTATTCACCCAACATCCTTCAGATAAGGGGCTAATATCCAAAATATACAGGGCACTGACAGAACTTTACAAAAAAAATCATCTAATCCCATCAAAAAATGGGGAGAAGAAATGAACAGACACTTTGATAAAAAAGAAATACAAATGGCCAAAAGACACATGAAAAAATGCTCCTCGTCACTAATCATCAGAGAGATGCAAATCAAAACAACGATGAGATACCACCTCACACCACAGAGATTGGCGCACATCACAAAGAATGAGAACAATCAGTGCTGGCGGGGATGTGGAGAGAAAGGAACTCTTATCCACTGCTGGTGGGAATGCCGTCTAGTACAGCCTCTATGGAAAGCGATATGGAGGTTTCTTCAAAAACTGGAAATTGAGCTCCCATTCGACCCAGCTATTCCACTCCTAGGGATATACCCTAGGAGCACAAGAATACAATACAAAAACCCCTTCCTCACACCTATATTTATTGCAGCACTATTCACAATAGCCAGGCTCTGGAAACAACCAAGATGCCCTTCAACAGACGAATGGCTAAAGAAACTGTGGTACATATACACAATGGAATATTATGCAGCCATCAGGAGAGATGAAGTCATGAAATTTTCCTATACATGGATGTACATGGAATCTATCATGCTCAGTGAAATAAGTCAGAGGGAGAGAGAGACACAGAATAGTCTCACTCATCTATGGGTTTTAAGAAAAATAAAAGTCATTTTTGTAACAATCCTCAGAGACAATTAGAGGAGAGCTGGAACACCAGCTCACTCCATGAAGCTCACCACAAGAGTGGTGAGCACAGTTATAGAAATAACTACACTGAGAACTACCATAATCAAGTGAATGAATGAGGGAACTGGAAAGCCTGTCTGGAGTACAGGTGGGGGTGGGGTGGGATGGAGGGAGATTTGGGACTTTGGTGGCGGGAATGTTGCACTGGTGAAGAGGGGTGATCTTTATATGACTGAAACCGTATCACAATCATTTATGTAATCAAGATATTCAAATAAAGAGAAAAAAAACTTAAGTGTGTGTGGAGAAAACCCAGTTTTATTCTCCGTCATTGCTAGCACGGCCTAGAGAGTTAGTAGAAAGAAAATGACTAGGATGTGAGGGAAGAAAGTAGAGAAGAATCAGAATGGGGTATTTTCTGTGGCTTAGGAGGGTGATTTGTAGGAGAAATAAGGGCAATTTGAGGAAAATGAACATGAAAAGAATTTTTCTGGACATTATCCAATAGGCAGGAGTAGGCTGGGGGACCGTATGGGATGCCGATTGGAACTACAGTCCATTCTGGATGATCTGCTTGCAAGGCAAACACCCTACCTTCATGGCATGGGGGACTCTAAGGGGTGCAGGGATTTGAACCACCTTTGGTCCTGGCCAGCTGCTTGTGAGGCAAATGCCCTCCCACTGTGCTATCTCTAGGGCCCCTGATCTTTTTGATTTAATCACACCTGGCAGTGCTTAGTGGGTGCTTCCCAGTGCAGGAATGGATCTCTCTGGGATCCAATTACCTCAAGTTAAACCCAGCTATAGCATGCAGCACAAGCTATTCACGACTTGCCAGACCCAAGGGGCTTTTCTTCTATTAAAACTTGTTCTCAGGGCCGGGAGAGATAAAACAGTGGCGTTTGCCTTGCAAGCAGCCGATCCAGGACCAAAAGTGGTTGGTTCGAATCCTGGTGTCCCATAGGGTCCCCCGTGCCTGCCAGGAGCTATTTCTGAGCAGACAGACAGGAGTGACCCCTGAGCACTGCTGGTGTGGCCCAAAAACGAAAAACAAAAATAAAAGTTTTTCTCGGAAAACCAGGGAGAGATAAGGCGGCTGGCGTTTGCCTTGAATGCAGAAGGACGGTGTTCGAATCCAGCCATCCCATAGGGTCCTTCCCCCTCTCATCCCCAGCAGGCCAGGGGCGATGTGTGAGGGACCAGGAGGAACCCCTGAGCGCGCCGCGTGTGGCCCAAAAGCAAATGACCGCTTGCATCGGCCGCAAAGGGTAAGGGGCTCTTTGTCCTCCCGGCGCCTCCTGTCCGCGCTGACGCTGGCGCCTGAAGCCGCCGACAGCCCTCTCTGACAGCCCTCTCCGTCGTGACTCTTGAAGCCATCATCGCCGCTGCTGCCATTCCTGGTCCATGGCTACTGCTTCAGGATCCATGACCTCCGCTGCATTTTCGGGGACCGCAGCCACCCACTCCTCCACGAATCGCTCCACCTCGTGGGCCACAGCCACCATGAACCGCCGGCGGTCCTGCTCCTGGTGGCGCCTGTCACTGCGGGATCAGTGGCCCAAAACTCAAAATCAGAAAGACTATTGCTCAGCAAACCCAGGTGGCTGACTAAGGAATCCCGCGCTGAACCCCGCGTCCCAGACGGCCCCGCTGCCTTAACAGAAACCATGCTTCCCCGTGTTGGTGTGCAGAACAGAGGGGAGGCCACTCTGGGCCCAGCCCGTCCTGAAGCCCCTATGGTCCGGCAGAGAGCCCACCCCGAATGTGGCAGGGTGAGGGCAGAGAATCACAGAGCAGTCGAGGCCTTTCCAGGACGCAGCCAGCCCACCTCACAGTCCCCAGCATGCAGGTCTCCCCACATGGCCTACACAGCCCTATCTCCCTTCCAGCTCTTCCTGCAGGCTTACCCACGGCAGTGTTGATGCCCATCAGTTTCCTCCATCTCCAAGCTTTCCCTGCCCTCCAACTTTCCATCTTGGGCAGTTCTGATCATTCAGGTGGGATCAGATCATGTGGGGAGGAGTTACAGTGATAGAAAAGGCATACATGTAAGAATGACTATGTAAGACACACAATAGAACATAACAACGGGGCAACATGCACCAGGATAACTGAGGACTTCCAAACTCCAAAATATATTTCCCCAGAATTGTGCAAATGTCTATTCAAATTAGATACAAAACTTCCTGTTTGCTGTAAGGCACCTGTCGCCACCCTGTGACCCGACTCTTTCGCTTCAGACTCACGGGAGTGCTCTTGGATAGGCCTTGTAAAACCCCCGCAACCCAGCCCGGACCACACAAGGTGCTCCCTGGAGCTTACAGCTTGTCTTTTTACCTTTCCCCAAAGGCCCACGTTGACATCCAACGGGGTCCTAAGTACCCTGAATTGAGGGATTGGGTTAAGGGGTGGCAGGGGCCCTCGGGCACACTTCGTCAAACCCCCCTAAATCCTCCAGGACAATCGCCTGTCACCTCACACATCCCCTTAGGCCCAAGTAAGGGGCTAATGAACCCATGGCCTCCTGCCTGGGCTAGGTCTCCCTCTCCCCTTGGGCAGTCTCTGGGTATGTTTGTTTTGGGGTTATACCTGGCCCTCAGGGGTTACTCCTAGCTCTGCACTCAAAAATCAATCCTAACAGGCTTGGGGACCATGCGGGATGCCAGGGATTGAACCCGGGCTTGTCCTACCTTGGCTGTGTGCAAGGCAAATGCTGAACTGTTGTGCTATACCTCATTTGTTTATTGGTTTATTTATATCCTGGCTCTGCACTCAGAAATCACTCCTGGCAGGCTCGGGGGACCACATGGAATGCAGGAAATCAAACCTGGGTTCGTCCAGGATAGGCCGCGTGCAAGGCAAGGCCCTATCACTGTGCTATCACTCCGAACCCTCCTTACTCCTTATCTTTTTTTGATTTTGGGTCACAGCTGGCTCTATGCTCAGAAATCGCTACTGGCAAAATCTGGGGACCATATAGGATACCAGGATTCGAACCACCATCCTTCTGCATCTAAGGCGAATGCCTTACTGCTGTGCTATCTCTCTGGCCCCTATTTACTCATTTAAAAATTTTTTGTTGGGCCTGGAGAAATAGCACAGCGGCATTTGCCTTGCAAGCAGCCAATCCAGGACCAAAGGTGGTTGGCTCGAATCCCGGTGTTCCATATGGTTCCCCATGCCTGCCAGGATCTATTTCTGAGCAAACAGACAGGAGTAATCCCTGAGTGCCACCATGTGTGGCCCAAAAACCGAAAAAAAAATTTTGTCACATATTGCTCATGGGTAACTCCTGGCTCTATGCTCAGAAATCGCTCCGGGAAGACTTGGGGAACATATGGGATGCGGGGATTTGAACCACTGTCCTGCATGCAAGGCAAATACCCTACCTCCATGCTATCTCTCAAGCCCCAGTTATTTTATCTTTTGGGAGGTTTTTTGGGCCACACCCTGCATTGCTCAGGGATTACTCTTAGCTCTCCACTCAGAAATGGCTCCCACAGGCTCATGGGACCATATGGGTGCTGAGGTTCAAACGACCATCCTTTTGCATGCAAGACAAATGCCCTACCTGCATCCTATCTGTCCAGCCCCCTATTTACTCATTTTAATAGTCACACTGGTCCCAAAGAAATGTACCCCTTAGCAGACAGGTCAGATACCTCGAGGCATGGAGTGATGGATTGAGTCCAGGACAGTGGCCCTGGGGAAGTTGTCAAAATAATAAAAATAAATTTTATTAAGGCACTTGTAGTTATTCAGAGCTGAACTTAAGACATGCAGTGTTCCAGCATCGATCATATCACTCAGTGTAAACTTTCATTAGTGTTCCCAGGTTCCATCCCCTACCCCTCTATTGGGTGTATATTTCTTTTCTTTTTTTTGGTGGGGGATTTGGGGTCACACCCTGCAGCGCTCAAGGGTTACTCCTGGCTCTATGCTCAGAAATTGCACCTGGCGGGCTCGGGGGACCATATGGGATGCTGAGATTCAACGCATGCAAGGCAAATGCTTTATGTCCATGTTATCTCTCTGGCCCTGGTTGTATATTTCTAAATGACATACTTAGTAATATCATATTTGATTTCTTGAATTTATCTTTTTTATACGTTTTTTTAAATGGGGGCTAGAGGGGCATTTTCAGTTGGTGCTAAAGCAGAGGTGTTGTGGTCGTACTTGGAGACTATGACGTGACAGGGATCAAGCCAGGACCTTGTGCATGGCAGGTTTGCAATCCAGCCTGCCAGCTACTTCTCACCCCTATTTTCAGCTTTCTCAGTTTCAAGTTAGAAAAACAAAGCCAAGGGCCAGAAAGATAGTACAGCAGTAGTATGGCCTTTGTCGTTATTGCAGCCACCCAGGATGGAACTGGGATAGATTCCCTGCATCCCATCAGGTCCGCAGAGCCAGCCAGGAGAAAATTCTGAGTGCAGAGTCAGGAGTAACCACCGAGTGCCACCCAAAGTGTGTGAGAATATAACAAATGAATAAAAAAAAGAAAAAGGAAAACAAAGCCTTAATCAGTCTATTCATGAGAAGAGAATATTAAATACAGTAATCAAGTGGTTTAAATGTAGTTCTCACCTAGGGTGATTTTTGCCCTCCAGGAAAGAGCAATATTCTGACCTTGGAGATATTTTCTTTTCTTTTTTTGGGGGGGTGGGTCACACCCGGAAGTGCTCAGGGATTACTCCTGGCTCCACGCTCAGAAATTGCTCCTGGCAGGCTCAGGAGACCATATGGAATGCCGGGTTGAAACCATGGTCCTTCTGCATGAAAGGCAAATGCCTTACCTCCATGCTATCACTCTGGCCCCAAGATATTTTCTTTTTCTTTTGTTTTTGGATTTTGGGTCACACCCAGCAGCCCTCAGGGATTACTCCTGGCTCCATGCTCAGAAATCATTCAATCATTTACCTGGAATTGAACTGTCTCAGTTAAGACACAAAGAAAACCCAGGAACCTCTTCTAACTCAGAAGAACAGCAGAGATTATTGCCTTCCAGAGTTAAAAAAAAATAGAAGACAGCCTTTGCTTAGTTGACTAATGAGCCCAGTAGCTGGATGAGAGCTGTCCATGGTTACCATGCTAGAATCACCTTGCATCTTTCTTTGGAGAGTACTTGTTTGGGGGAAAAATAAGACAAACTTCTGCAAGTGAAAATTCAAGCCTGTGCACTCTTCATTTCATTTATAACCTAGCTAGAATTCTGAGTCTGTTCCTTTTATGAGTGAGTGCACTCAAAGTGAAACATAGAAAATGAACTAAAAATAATCTAAGAATGAACTAAAAGGTGCCATTTCCAAAGATTTCACTACATATCCTGCCCAGTGGGAACCTCAAAGCTGCTTTAACAGATTTTTTGTCGGTGCAGCTAAGTACTCCTGGAATCCTTCATAAAGCTTTTCTATGACTGGGCTACTCATTCAGATACATAAAGTATTTTTTTAGTCTCCTCAGTATTTTCTCAGAGAGAATAAGGCTTTTTTCCTTTTCCTTCCTTACCATTGTGATGAATTCTTACCTTCAAGTAATTTTCCTACTATACAAGTAGAATAAAAGAGAAAGGAGGGGAAGGTTTTCGAAAAATGCTGAGAAGAATAAAACATGTTTATGTGGGGTAAGCAGAGGAAAAGAATACTTAGGTTATCTTTAAGAGTGACTGCCCAGATGAAATGAAGGTTCCTAAAGTTTCCTTTGAATCGACTGCACTTGAGAATAAATAATAATTATTCATGTCAAAGAGAAGCAATATTTTTCTTTCACACACAGCTAGGAAGTGGGATGAAGAGCAGGAGGGAGAGGTTAAACGAGAGGGAAGGGGGAGAGAAAAAAAAGACAGAACTTAGCTTAAGACTAGGAAGGACTTGGATTTCTCCAAAGTGGATCCATCCTGATATATGTAACTGATAATCAGGATACATCATGACTGCCCTGATTTCTGGAAGTCTGGATCTTGTAGGTTAAAACTAAGTGAGTTTGGGGCCGGAGAGATAGCATGGAGGTAAGGCATTTGCCTTTCATGCAGAAGTTCATCAGTTCGAATCTTGGCGTCCCATATGGTCCCCGTGCCTGCCAGGAGCAATTTCTGAGCATGGAGCCAGGAGTAACCCCTGAGCACTGCCAGGTGTGACCCAAAAATCAAAAAAAAAAAAAAGTAAGTAAGTTTAATCCTAAAAGCTGGGCGGTACCTTGAGCTCCTGTTAGTGAAGAGCTCCATCTCCTGTCTTCTATTAGTATGTTCTCAAAACAATTTCCACCAGCTAGGCACACCAGAGCAAAGGAGAACATTTTAACCAGTCTATGACCTTGTGTTATGTCGATTTTTTTCTTCACTGAGTGTTTTCCAAATTGCAACGACGTTGTTTGTATTGCGATGGATACTGCGAACTCAGGATATAAATTTTACATGTTTAGCTCATGATAAAGAAAAAATGTTGCTATCAATTTTAGAGAGTTTCTTCAAATACTGTTATCTTTTCACTTAGATAATTCAAATTTGTACCTGAGGAATAGCAGTAAGAAAACTATTGTTCTAGCTCTATAATATAAATTATCAATAAAAATACATAAATACACACCTAAGCCGCCGACAGCCCTCTCTCTGGCGACCCTTGAAGCCATCACCGCCGCTGCAGCTAAGGCCAGTGCTTCACTAGCCACCATCTCCTCCGCATTTTCGGGGACCGCAGCCACCCGCTCCACGAAGAAGCGCTCCATTTCACGGGTCAAAGCCATCATGAACCGCCGGCAGTCCTGCTCCTGGTGGCGCCTGTCACTGCCCAAAACCCAAAATCATAAAGACTATTGCTTAGCTGACCCAGGTGGCTGACTAAGGAATCCTGCGCTGAACTCCGCGTCCCAGACGACCCCTGCTGCCTTAACAGAAACCAGGTTTCCTCGTGTTGGTGTGCAGAACAGAGGGGAGGCCGCTCTGGGCCCAGCCCGTCCCGAAGCCCCTATGGTCCAGCAGAGAGCCCACCCCGAAGTGGCACGGTGAGGGCACAGAGCAGTCGAGGCATTTCCAGGATGCAGCCAGCCCACCTCACAGTCCCCAGCATGCAGGTCTCCCCACATGGCCTACACACTCCCTATCTCCCTTCCAGCTCTTTCGCAGGCTTACCCACGGCGGCGCTGTCGCCCACCAGTTTCCTCCATCTCCAAGCTTTCCCTGCCTTCCAACTTTCCATCGTGGGCAGTTCTGATCATTCAGGTGGGATCAGTTCAAGTGAGGAGGGGTTACAGCAATAGAAGAGGCATACATGTAAGAATGACTACGTAAGTTAAACAATAGAACATAACAATCGGGCAACATGCACCAGGATAACTGAGGACTTCGAAACTCCAAAATATATTTCCCCAGAATTGTGCAAATGTATATTCAAATTAGATTCAAAACTTTCTGTTTTCTATAAAGCACCAGAGCTTACAGCTTACAGCTTATCTTTGAAACTTTCCCCAAACGCCAATTTTGACATCCAACACGGTCCTAAGTAGCCTGAATTGGGGGACCGGTTTAGGAGCTGCTGGACCCCTCGGGGACACTCGGCCAACTCCCTCAAATCCTCCAGGACAATCGCCTGTCACCACAGACATCCCCTTGGGCCCAAGTTAGGGGCTAATGTACCCGTGGCCACCCACCCGGGCTCTGTCTCTTTCTCCCCTTGAGCAGGCTCTGGGTTTGTTTGTTTTGGGGTTTCACTGGGCACAAACAATGGACACTCACCCTCTTTCTTACGGGGATAGGTGCCTCTAGCATGGGCCGTGGCCTTTTCGTTCTCAGTCTTCAGTGGGCCGGGGCTGGGGTAGAGCTGCGAACCCATCGCCAACACCGTGGTCACCGCCTCCACCTGTTTTTCGTTCTCCTCCTTCATCTGTCTACCCTTGCTGTGGCCCAAAGACCAAAAAAAAAAGGAAAAGGAAAAACAATTGTTCTGGGTAGGGCTTTTCCTTTTAAGCAGCCTTTCCTAAGGTGGTTGGCTCGAATCCTGCATCCCATATGGTCCCCCAAACCAGGAGCGATTTCTGAGCTCTTGGCCAGGAGGTACCCCTGAGCGTCACCGGGTAGGACCCCACAATAAGAAAAACAATTGATGCAGGTCTTGCAGCACATAGCAGTGAAGCCATAAGAGAGGACAGACAGACAAGGAACTTCCTCCGAGAGTCCGCCAGCTCCTTCCCACAAGCGAGGCCTTTTTTGCAAGGGACGACTTTATTCTGAACACACTTCCTGGGCTGGACTCGAGAGATCATGGGACATCAGGAAAAGTGCTTGTCCTGCACAACACACACCTGCATTCGACACTAGCAGTGTCCCCAGGCATTCCCTCTGGTCCTTCACCCCAACCCCAGTATCACCCCAACCCCGGTACCACCCGGGGTGAAACCAGTGAGCAAAAGGGTTTTGGGGAAGAACCTGCCAAAGAGCACTTTCTCCCCAGGGAAGATCCTGAAATAATCATTTATGTCCTAGCTTAAATCATCATCATCATCATCATCATCATCTAAATTTCTCTACTTTAGATTAAAGTCCAAATCACACTTCATTTTTGTTTTCATTTTTTTTTCAAAGTACAATTTAGGAGAAGGAAAAGTTTGCCTCACAGCCTGGGTTTCGTGTTTTAAGGACTAGTTGACTGTCAGCCAGTTCCAACCAGTGGCATGGGAAAAAATGCCTTTTCAAGCGATCCCAGCTGGCTCCCAGGGCCAGGGGAGCTTGTCTTCATTCTTTCTCAGTAAAGGTGCATGACAGGGCACCACGTGATGAGCAGACAGGCGGGCTGTCCAGCCCTTGAGGCGCATGGACCAGACCAAAGTCGCATGCCCCCGTGGGTGTTGAGCCTGGGAAGCAGGCATATAGATCATGGACACAGGAACCACACACACAAAATGTGGGGCCAGGAGCGCTTCAAGCCTTGGGGCCCATCCTCACGCCTGGCCAGTGGGCCTAGAGAACTTGGAGAGCCTGGAGCGGGCATGTCACATCGGCCAGGGGGGACACACAACGGGCAAGGCTTGGGGGCCCCCGACTCACCTCGTCCTTGTGGTGCTGGCAGAAGTCGAGGCGCTCAAGGAAGACAGCCAGGCCCACCGCCTAGACCTGCAGGACGGCCTTCTGCTCGCACAAGGGGCAGTGCAGTTTGAGGGTGTTTTTATGTTACTGATCCGACCCTAATCAAGCATTGGGCCCTACCCTAGCGTGTGACCTGGTATTGTGCCACCCTAGGGTGGTACCTGATTCTGGGGTAAGGCAAACGCCTTACCTCCATGTCATCTCTCCAAACCCACCAGGAGTGATTTCTGAGTGCAGAGCACAGAACCAGTAGTAACACCCACCAAGCACTGCTGGGTGTGGTCCAAAAACTAAAAAAAGAATTTTATTTTGTGGGGGCAAAATGATAGTACAGCAACAAAGGAGTGCTTGCGCTGACCAGGGTTCTCTCTCTGTCACCATCATATATGGTCCCCAAGCCACCCAGGAGTAATTCTTTAAACTCTGCTGGGTGTGACCTCCCCAAGAGAAAAAAAATTGTTTTACTTTTGTGTCATACCTGGCACTGCTCAGGGGTTACTTCTACCTCTATGCTCAGAAATCGCTCCTGGTAGGCTCAGGGGACCATATGGGATGCCGGGATTTGAACCACCGACATTCTGCAAGGGAGGCAGAATGGAGGCCTTAGCTCCATGCTGTCTCTGCGGCCCCAAAGAGAAATTTTTATCTCAGGAAGGCAGGGAAACATATAGGATGTCGGGTTTTGGACCACCATCCTTCTGCATACAAGGTAATCACTTTACCTCCATGCCATCTCTCCAGTCCCCGGACTGGAAATCTTTCAATAAAGAAACCAACTCGGGGCTGGAGAGAGCACATCGGTAGGGTGTTTGCCTTGTATACAGTCAACCCAAGACGGACCTGGGTTCAATCCCTGGCATTTCATATGGTTTCCAAGCCTGCCAGGAGCAATTTCTGAGCACAGAGCTAGGAGTGACCCCTGAGCACCATCGGGTGTGGACCAAAATCCTCAAAAAATAAATAAATGGCCCGGAGAGATAGCACAGTGGCAGGGCTTTTGCTTTGCACACAGGCAATCCAGAATGGGACCATGGTTGAATCCTGGCATGCCATATGGTCCCCT
Source organism: Suncus etruscus (assembly GCF_024139225.1). NCBI lineage: Eukaryota > Metazoa > Chordata > Mammalia > Eulipotyphla > Soricidae > Suncus > Suncus etruscus. The sequence continues at coordinate 36,024,162 of NC_064867.1, read as the reverse complement.
GTGCCTGCCAGGAGGAATCTCTGAGCAGAGAGCCTGGAGTAACCCAAGTGCCGCCAGGTGTGACTCAAAAACCAAATAAAGAACTGAAAAGGTCTTATGATTTGATGGCTATACATTTTAGATTTCTCTTTTGGACTATGTGGAAGTTTCTCCCAACTCTCTGTTCAGGGATCCATGTAGTGACAGGCATGGAACTAAGCCCTCCTGTATGCAAACTGTAACTTGGATCACTGAGCTCTATCTCTGGTTTTATTGAATACTATGCTTTTGTTTTTCTTTGTTTGTTTGTTTTTTTGGTTTTGATCACACTCCGCAATGCTCAGGGGTTACTCCTGGCTCTATGCTCAGAAATCACTTCTGGCAGGCTCAGAGGACCATATGGTTTGCCAGGATTTGAACCACCGACCTTCTGATTGCAAGGCAAACGCCTTACTTCCATGCTATCTCTCCGGCCACTGAATACTATGTTATTAAAGCTGATTTCCACCCCCTTAGTTTTCTGACATTCTGAATTTTGTTTATATGGGGGTTTTCTTGTTGTTGTTGTTGTTGTTGTTATTGTTGTTGTTCTTGGGTGACAGCCAGCGGTACTCGGTTACTCCTTGCTGAATACTCAGAAATTGCTCCTGGCAGGCTTGGCGGACCTTATGAAATACCATCCTGGGTATGCCTCGTGCAAGACAAATACCCTACTGCTCTGGCTCCCTGACTTTTATTTCTTTGAAACATACCATGCTGAACAGTGCTGAGTCATGGTAATATTCCAAATTCAGTGCTCAGAAGTCACGTTCTCAGTGCTCGTGTCAGGCTGCTCTGGGGATCCAGCCTGGACTTTCCTCCATGCAGAAATTGCCCTCCAGTCCATTGAAACATCTCTCCAGCTCTTCGCATTGTTTTTGTTTGGTTTGGCTTGAGGGCTACACCTAACAGTAGTCCGGGGTCATGCCTTGCTCAGGGCACCAAAAATGGTGCTAGAAGGGGAAGAAACATGCAAGTGCTTTACCTACTCTATGATCCCATGTAATTCTGTATGTGTGTACGGGGTTAGACCACCATGCTATTCAATGATCCTGAGCCCCAAAAATATGTTTTGTGGGGCTATACCCAGTAACACTCAAGGGTTACTCCTGACTGGGCTTAGAAATCACTCCTGTGGGACCAGAGCAATAGCACAGTGGTAGGGCATTTTCCTTGCACTCAACCTACGAGGAAAGGACTTGGGTTCGATCCCCGGCATACCATATATACCCCCGAACCTGCCAAGAATGATTTCTGAGTGCATAGCAAGAGTAACAACTGAGCATCACCGGATGTATCCCAAAGGGAAAAAAAAAACAGAAAAAATTGCTCCTGGGGGCCCGAAGAGATAGCACAGCGGTGTTTGCCTTGCAAGCAGCCAATCCACGACCAAAGGTGGTTGGTTCGAATCCTGGTGTCCCATATGGTCCCCTGTGCCTGCCAGGAACTATTTCTGAGCAGACAGCCAGGAGTAACCCCTTAGCACCGTCGGGTGTGACCCAAAAACCAAAAAAAAAAATTGCTCCTGGAAGGCTGAGGACCATATGATATGCCGGAAATTGAACCCAGATACGTCCTGGTTCACCCCCTGCAAAACAAGCACACTACTGCTATTTTATCACTTCAGCCCCCCAACAAATTCTTTTTGGTTTTTGGGTCACACCTAGCAGTGCTCAGGGTTACTCCTAGCTCTATGCTCAGAAATCGTTCATGGCAGGCTCGGGGGACTGTGGGGAGCCTAGCTGATGAAACCTGGGACTTAGGACACCTCAGTAATTCCTAATCTGGTCACCCACGTGACCAAAAGGCCCATACTTAGAGAACAAAGGAAATAGACAAAAATAAAGTAATTCAGAGCAGCCCAATATATCCAGCCAGAAAGAAAGATATAGAGTTTGCCTTTGTGTTAGCAAACATTATTAAGAACTCTGTTTGAATCTTATGCCTTTTAGTAAAACGTGCTCAGGTCTACCTCTTTGCCCCTCCCTATTACCTGCCCCAGTTTATGCTAATGAATGCTTGTAACTGTGATTGGTGTAAAATTTGTAACACCCCTGACGTGTTTCAGCCCTTAAAAGCTGATCCCCCAACAATAAACTTCCCTTTTTGAACAGCATGTGTTGTCTTGAAGGCTTCTTTTACTAATTTCGCTAGTTCTTCTTTACATGTCGGTTCTGCTCGAGTGAACCCACTAATAACTGGCAACTTTCATTTCCACACCACCGCGGGTCGGGGGACTCCCACAAAAGTTGCAGGGGACCATATGGGATGCTGGTGTTCGAAACAATAATCTTCTGCATGTAACAGAAACACCTTACATCCATGCTAACTCTCCAACTCCACAACAAGAATTTTTTTTGGTGTTTTTGGGCCACAACTGGTGGTGTTCAGGGGTCACTCCTGGCTGTCAGCTCAGAAATAGCTCCTGGGAGGCACGGGGGACTATATGGGACACCGGGATTCGAACCAACCACCTTTGGTCCTGGATCGGCTGCTTGCAAGGCAAACGCTGCTGTGCTATCTCTCCGGGCCCCCCACAACAAGAATTTTAAAGGACATAGAATAGGGTTGCCTTGCTAGTGGTCACTCCAGTTTGATTTCTGGCACCCAATATGGTCTACTGTGACCCCTAAGCATTACCAGGTGTGCTTAATCCCCCCAAATCATTGAAGAGTATTTATTAGCATGTGGGAATTCTTTATATAGTTTGAATATAAATATTTTATTCAGATATGCTTTGCCATTTTTCTTCCCTAACCTGTAGCTAGCTTGTATTTGCATTTACTTTTTTGGGGGGGGCCACACCCAGTGTTGCTCAGGGGATACTCCTGGCTATCTGCTCAGAAATAACTCCTGGCAGGCACGGGGGACCATATGGGACACTGGGATTTGAACCAATCACCTTTGGTCCTGGATCGGCTGCTTGCAAGGCAAACACCGCTGTGCTATCTCTCCGGGCCCTATTTGCATTATCTTTGCATGAATTCTACACTTCAACGTCAGTTTATATATTTTGTTTGTTTCTTTCTTAGGTGTCAACCAGCAGTATTCTAGCTGTTCGTGGTTCTGTACTCAGAAGTGACTCCTGGCAGTGCTCAGGGGACTGTGTGTTAACCAACTTATTATTTGGCTTGTCCTTTTGGTGTGTGTCTACAGAAATAGTTTTCTTTTGTTTTGGGGCCACACTCAGCAATACTCAGGGTTTACTCCTGAATCTGTTTTTAGGAATACTCTGGCTGTGCTCATGTGAGATGCTGGAGATGAATCTGGGCCATCCACATAGAAGTTAAGTGCTGTACTGGCTGTACTATCTCATCAGACCCTCATAATAAATTTTTTTTTGGTTTTTGGGTCACACCTGGCATTGGTCAGGGGTTACTCCTGGCTCTGCGCTCAGAAATCGCTCCTGACAGGCTCGGGGAACCATATGGTATGCCGGGATTCGAACCACTGGCCTTCTGCATGCAAGGCAAATGCCTTATCTCAGGCATTTGTCTCAGGCCCCCTTTCTTTGACTTATAATGAGGGAGGGGACCCATACTCAACAGTGCCAGAGCTGCTACTGGCTCCTACGGAATACCTGGGGGCATTTTCAGTGCATGAACAAACCTAGGGCTTCAGCACATTTATATTATTTTTTTTGGTGGTGCTGGTTTTGTTTCGGGGCTACATCTTGTGATACTCAGAGTTACTCCTAGCTATGCTCAGGTGACAATATAGGGTGCCAGGAATTGAAACCAGATCAGCCATATGCAAGGAGAATTCCATAACATCTGCGTCCCACACATTCTTACTAAACTAGATGTGGTGTCTCCCCTGAAACCGAGGGATTCTTTTTTCCATTTCAGAAATGTGGAAGTGGGGGCCGGAGAGATAGCATGGAGGTAAGGCGTTTACCTTGCATGAAGAGGGTCAGAGGTTCAAATCTGGGTATACCATATCGTCCCCTGAGTGTGCCAGGAGCGATTTCTGAGCATAGAGCCAGGACTAACCCCTGAGCACTATAGTGTGACCCCCCAAAAAAGAAAGAAAAAATGTGCAAGTGAACTTGTCAGGCGACTCTCATGGGCTGCCATAAAAGGCCAGTTAGGATGCCTGATCGCCTCAGCCACACTGGACTCAGCTCAGAAGGAAGCTTGCTCTGGAACATCTCAAATGCCATTGGAAAGCTCTGTGTGTGTGGTCCTTGAGGTAGTGTAGCGGGTAAGGTGTTTGCCTTGCATGGGGTTGATTCAGATTCAATCCCCAATTCGAACCCTGACATTGTATATGGTACCCCAAGCATTGCAGGGTGTGGTTCAAAAACCAAAATAAAAATAGAAATAAAATTCACCATGGGGACTGAACATAGAGTAGTCATGTGACGAACACCAGTTTGGTCCCCAGCACTGAATATGATCCCCACGTCCCACCAGGAAAGATCTCTGAGCTCAAAGCCAGGAATAAGTCCTGATCACTTCCAGGTATTGCCACAACCTCAAAACAAACAAACACCTTTCCTTGGAGCCGGGAGTCTAGCAGGAGGAGGTTGGCAGGCCCCTGCCATGCTGGAGGCCTGCTTGACCAGGCCTAGTGGGGGTGCGGGACTTGGGTAACCCCAGCACCACTCTAGCGCCTTGCTCCAGATCTCCAGGGCTTTCCCGGGCCACATGCCTGGGCAAGCCGGTGAGTTGGGTCCCTTGGTGGAGCTTGAAGCTGCCCTAGGCCTTCCCCCACTATCCATTCAGCTCCTTAGGGAGGGTCTGGGTGGGGCTCTGAACTCCTGGTCTCCCAGCTTCTTGAAGGATCTCTCCTTTCTTGGAGCCGGGAGTCTAGCAGGAGGAGGTTGGCAGGCCCCTGCCATGCCGGAGGCCTGCTTGACCAGGCCTAGTGGGGGTGCGGGACTTGGGTAACCCCAGCACCACTCTAGCGCCTTGCTCCAGATCTCCAGGGCTTTCCCGGGCCACATGCCTGGGCAAGCCGGTGAGTTGGGTCCCTTGGTGGAGCTTGAAGCTGCCCTAGGCCTTCCCCCACTATCCATTCAGCTCCTTAGGGAGGGTCTGGGTGGGGCTCTGAACTCCTGGTCTCCCAGCTTCTTGAAGGATCTCTCCTTTCTTGGAGCCGGGAGTCTAGGAGGAGGAGGTTGGCGGGCCCCTGCCATGCCGGAGGCCTGCTTGACCAGGCCTAGTGGGGGTACGGGACTTGGGTAACCCCAGCACCACTCTAGCGCCTTGCTCCAGATCTCCAGGGCTTTCCCGGGCCACATGCCTGGGCAAGCCGGTGAGTTGGGTCCCTTGGTGGAGCTTGAAGCTGCCCTAGGCCTTCCCCCACTATCCATTCAGCTCCTTAGGGAGGGTCTGGGTGGGGCTCTGAACTCCTGGTCTCCCAGCTTCTTGAAGGATCTCTCCTTTCTTGGAGCCGGGAGTCTAGCAGGAGGAGGTTGGCAGGCCCCTGCCATGCCGGAGGCCTGCTTGACCAGGCCTAGTGGGGGTGCGGGACTTGGGTAACCCCAGCACCACTCTAGCGCCTTGCTCCAGATCTCCAGGGCTTTCCCGGGCCACATGCCTGGGCAAGCCGGTGAGTTGGGTCCCTTGGTGGAGCTTGAAGCTGCCCTAGGCCTTCCCCCACTATCCATTCAGCTCCTTAGGGAGGGTCTGGGTGGGGCTCTGAACTCCTGGTCTCCCAGCTTCTTGAAGGATCTCTCCTTTCTTGGAGCCGGGAGTCTAGCAGGAGGAGGTTGGCAGGCCCCTGCCATGCCGGAGGCCTGCTTGACCAGGCCTAGTGGGGGTGCGGGACTTGGGTAACCCCAGCACCACTCTAGCGCCTTGCTCCAGATCTCCAGGGCTTTCCCGGGCCACATGCCTGGGCAAGCCGGTGAGTTGGGTCCCTTGGTGGAGCTTGAAGCTACCCTAGGCCTTCCCCCATTACCATATTCTTGAAGTCATTGGTAATCTCTCTGCAGTCTATATTTACAGAATCGCGCGGGGGCTATCGCCCCCGCGCGCACTTGAAACATTAATAGTACTCATACAAGAAACAATAATAGTACTTACTATCATTGAATTATATTTTTACGTATGCAGAATGTCTATTTTGTACTCTGCTCTATTGCATGCCCCTTCATAAGTTCATATTTCTCTTTAACTTCTTTAATCACCTTTTATCATCATTACTCCCCATTTACCCTTTCTAACTTAAGTACTGTAGAGTCCTAAGACACAGACCAAAGTGATGTCCTCTAGTTAAAACCCACCCAACTATTTTAAAAGGCATAAAAGAGACACATATGTTTTCAACATTGTATGGGTGTTTTCTTTGATGTCTATAAACTTTTGCTGAATATTTTCTTATACAGTGACGATCCCCCCCATGTTTTTTATCTTCTCTTTATGAACTGCTCAATATGGAATTTGGTGTGAAAGAATCCCTCAGTTTAGTACTTATGTTTGAACCAGGTCTATGGGTCTTGTTGTAAATATTCTTATGCCTCCATATATCTTAAAGCACCACGTGGCTTTATTTCTTGTTTGCTTAGGCACACTAAAATGGGAAAATACTATACATACCAATAGGTTCTTATCTAATAGAGATGGGAACAGACAAATCTTGTAGTGCAATGAGACCTTACACCCTGAACATTGACATAAAGACCAGGTACAGGCCTCAGAAGAATGGGCATTCTCCATTCACCCCTTGATCTACAGAAGATATTTACAAAACATACAAGGTTGCATATAACATTACCTGGTGGCATTCCTGTACCAGGGAAGACCCTACAGCTGCTCTGACATCTATCTACTCAAAAGAAACACACCTTAACACTGAGAAGACAACAAGAACAATGACCTGCTTACTGGACAGGGCTTGCTATATTGCCCCTTAATTGTGAGGTTTGTCTATAACATACCTGGAAGTAATCCTCTACCACGGTAGACCCTACCACTGCTCAGACATCGTCCTGCTCAAAAGAGACTTCCCTTAACACTTAGAAGACTTAACAACCTGCTTACAGGAAAGGCCCTCCTGCATTGCTCTTTCATGGTGAGGTGAAACGAGAAGGCACTCCACATCATGACTTCAATGTAAGACATGCAGATTCCAGAATCTTCAATACAGAAACATGATACCAACAACAGAGACTGTGAAAAGTGTGTTGGCACTATGATCGGACGATAACTTGCCTGAGGCCTAGAGCTGGTCTTATGCCAGGAAACTTCAGGGGTAGGATCTCTTTGTATTTAGGCCAAGGTTATTACTTTCCATGCCTCTCATATTTTGGTGGGTCTATGCAAACAACAATTGCCACTAACAATGTTTTTACTGTGCTCCTTTGACGCTAATCCTTAAAACACACCCACTTAAAATTTGAGGTTAACTTAAGCTAATATTCATGTACATGGAAATGTAAAAAATACTATGCCTCTAATGTTAAAGGAGTTATGTAAGTTTGATGGCTTTAGATCGCCTTGTGTGCTGTTAAGAAATATTATAATGTGCTACAATCTGGGGACTCGAGGGACAAAATAATCGCACATGGATTCTGTTTTATTTTATCTTAACTTTCTTTGGCTGAAAGTTCAAAATTAAGTTATCAGCATGGGGACTTCTTCTGAGAATTATGTTATGGGTGATTGTCATTCCACTGTAACTTTTTTTTTTTTTTTTTTTTTGGTTTTTGGGCCACACCCTGTGACGCTCAGGGGTTACTCCTGGCTATGCGCTCAGAAGTTGCTCCTGGCTTCTTGGGGGACCATATGGGACGCCGGGGGATCGAACCGCGGTCCGTCCTAGGCTAGCGCAGGCAAGGCAGGCACCTTACCTCCAGCGCCACCGCCCGGCCCTCCACTGTAACTTTACCTTGTCCTCTTTTCTTTGTCTGCATCTTTTGTTCTCATATTCAAAATAAAAAAAATAAAAAAAAAAAAGAAAAAAACAAACAAACAGACAAATTAATAAATAGAGTTGGGACTATGTCTCAAAGGATTGGAGCACTTGTTTTTTATGGATCTGATGCTTGGTCCCTCATGGTTCTCAAGCCACTGCCAGGAGCACCTTCCAGCCACTGCTGTAGGAATAAAAATCCTGCACTCATTATACTGTGTATGGTCCCAAACCCAAAAAGGGGGGGAAAGAAGACAAAAGGAGAATGAAGGGGGGGCAGAGAGATAGCACAGCGGTAAGGCATTTTTCTTAGACACAGAAGGATGGTGGTTTGAGTCCTCGCATCCCATATTGTCCCCTGAGCCTGCCAAGGGTAATTTCTGAGCATAGAGCCAGGAGTAACACCTGAGTGCTGCTGGGTGTGACCATAAAACAAAACAAAAAAAAAAACAAAAAATAAGGAGAATGAGGGGCCAGAGAGATAGCAGTGAGCAGGGTGTTTTCCTTAAGCATGGCTTCATGGCTGACTAGTTTCAATCCCACACCGCAGTAGTCCCCTGAGCCCCATCAGGACTGATCCTTAAGCCTTGTATCTCCAGTTTGTATCACACACACACACACAGAAAGTAGAACAGAAAAGATTCGCTAAGAGTTTAGATGAGAAATAGCTAAGAAGTAATGAGTTTTGGGGCTAGAGCAATACCACAGGGGTAGGGCATTTGCCTTGCAAACCCATAAAGCCCCATTGGTCACATGACTGACCAACCTGTCATGTGAACCAGAAACCCAGAAGTCCTAGGCACCGAGTATATGTAAACCCGTCACGTGACACGCAAACCCAGAAGTTCGAATGTGGTCACGTGGCACACTAGGCTGTCGTGACCCAACAACCTGTCATGTGACCCGCAAACCCAACCTTCCCCTGGGCGGTCATGTGATGCGCAAGCCTGTCACATGACTGGCCAACCTGTCATGTGAATCCCAAACACGGATGTCCCCAGGCAGTCATTTGACATGCTAGCCAACCCGTCATGTGACATGCAAACCCGGAAGTCTGCTGAGCAGTCACGTGACTTGTCAACCCGTCACGTGACCTACAAACAGTAAATCCCCTGGGCAGTCACTTGAGCTGCAAACCTGTTATGTGACCCGCAATACAGGATTTACCCAGTGGTCTCGTGATGTGCCAACACACCACTTGATCACCAAACCCGGAAATCTCCAGGGCCCTTACATGACCCGCAATTCTGTCATGTGACCCGCAATACCAGAAGTCCCAGGAGTCACGTGACGTGCAAACCCGTCACGTGACTGACCAACCCAACATGTGAACCCAAACCCGGAAGTCCCTGGGGTAATCAAGTGTTGTGCCAAACTCTCAAGTGACCAGACAACCCCTCAGGTGACCCAGAATACCTAAAGACTCCAGGGCTGAGACATGACCAGTAATCCAGTCACATGACATGCCAACCTGTCACGTGTCCCACCAACCCAGTCATTGGTCATTGGGCAGCCACTTGAGGGGCAAATCTGTCATATGACTGGCCAATGTGACCCCCCCCAAATCCCGGAAGTCTCTGGATGGTTATGTGACTTTTAAAGCCGTCATGTGACTCCAAACCCGGAATCCCTGGGCAGCCAAATGACTCACAAACCTGTCACGTGACCGTAAATCAGGAAGTCTCTGGTTTGGTCACGCGACGTGCTAACCAGTCACGTGACCCGCAACCTCGCTCATGACTCGCCAGCCTATAGGTGGGCCCCAATTCGGAAGTACCTGGGGAGTCATGTGACCCTCAAAGACGGACGTCAGCGGGCAACCACGTGACATGGAAGTCTGTCACATGATAGGCCAACCTTTCACGTGACCCCAGAACCCAGAAGCCGCAGGCATCTCACGTGACCTGCAAACAATCATGGGACACACAAAACCCGAAAGTCCCTGCGGGCGTCACCTGATTCGCAAGACGGATTCCCAAACCCATCATCAGCCAGCGGGGCTGCAGTGCCTCATAGCGCTGGGAGAGGCAGACACTCAGAACAGTGTGAGGACTCCTCCAAGAGCAGCTGGCTGGGGTGCAGTGCTCAAATAAGTCCGCTAGAGGGAGACGCTCAGAACAGGGAGAGGGGGCTCCTCCAATGTGCACCTGTAAATAATCCAGTGGCTGAAGTATGACTATAGTGCAATATTTTGCACCAGCTGAAGTGAAGGCGAGCACCCCTTTCTAGAGGGAGCAATGACGAGGGGTGCCTGAGAGCAGTTTCAACAAAACGCTTAGAAATATCATGAATAAAAAAAGAATATAGTTTGGGTTGCCCCATATGGGGCTGTGCTTTTTCCGAACAATGTTGCTAGAATTCACATGAGGCAAAACAAACAAACAAAAAAACACCCCACGAAAATTAAATAAAATTAAATAAATCACCGCCCGCATGAAAAAAATTGCACTAAATTTAACTCTCTGGGTCCCAGATTCTAATTGCTCTTTCAGCGGTCAAGAGACCCCCAGATGCACAGGGCCAGTGCCAACAGAGGAAGACAGGGGATACCTGATTTACTAACGGAACTCATTAAAGGAAGCTGGCCACTGGTGGTCCAACTTGCCGTTCTTGCAGGAAAATGCAGGGGTTGATGGCAGGAAGAAGAACATAAAGAAAGACCCCCTAAAGCTCTTTGCTGGGAGGTGTGTTGCTGGGTTCTTTGGCAGTTCTAGGTTTAAGCCAACAGAAGCAAGAGAGAGACATGTGTGTGGAGTCTCCTTGAGCCACCTCTTTCAGAGTCGTGTTTTAGCTGATACTGAGCTGAGTGAATCTGATGAGTTTACCATCATTAGGAATATCTGAATCTTCCACACCGGATGCCTGAGAAGAAAACAGAATGAAAAGCTCTAAGTATTTATTGACAGAAATATAGCTATAAAGACTATTGTGGGGACCGATGGGAAGGAGGGTATTGGGCAACAGGGCCTTAGAATACAAACAGGAGTTAGATGAGTCTCTTCCCAAAAAACAGGGCTCAGGTTTAAGGTAGCATCACACAAATGGCTAACGTTCTCTATGAATTCCAATAGTCAAGAGGCCAGGATAGCTGATTTCCTTGGGGGAGAGAAACCAAGGGATCCCACTTGAAGGGAGAGTCAGCCCAGGATCTTGAGAGAGGTCAATGAACTCAATCCACAATGTGTTTAACTTTCTTATCGCTCAAGGAATGGCTATCAGATGAGGCTGGTGTGTAAAAAGTAAGATGATTTAATGAGGGGAATGGATGATACCAGCTTGAATGTGACAGATTGATTTGACTGAGGTTCTTCTACAATTTTCTGCAAATTAGCTGTCACAGTAATCACAGAAACAGAGTGGTACATTTTACACACACACACACACACACATATACAGGCACAAAAGGAATACTGTGTAGCTTTAAAAATGATGATATGCAGTTGGCTGCAAGCTGAATGGAACCCAGAGGATCACGTGTTTGTGGGTTACGTGACAGCTCTGCTGAGTTTCGGATTCTGGAGTCACGTGATGGGTTGGCCAGTCATGTGACAGACTTGCACGTCATGTGGCTGCCCAATGACTTTCAGGTTTGCAGACTTCTGGGTTTGGGGTCACATGACGGGTTAGCATTTCAGGTGACCACACCAGGGACTTCCCGGTTTTGAGGTCACGTGATGGATTTGCGGGGTCACGTTACCTCCCAGGAACTTTCTGGATTGCGGGGTCACATGACAGGTTTCCGAGTCATATGATGGGTTTGTGGGCATCATGTGACTCGCAAGACTGTCACGTGATCCATAAACCCTGTACATGACTCCCAAACCTGTCATGTGACACACAAACCCAGAAGTCCCTGTGGGGATCAGGTGACAGGCAAACCTATCACATGATCAGCAAACCTGAAAGTCCCGGCAGTGATCACGTGACTTGCAATCTTGTCACGTGACTCGCAGACTCGTCATGGTCTATCCCTGTCATATGGTTTCCCAAACCTGAGTCCTCTCAGGAGGATATCTGTGTAAGCCTTGAGTATAACTGGGTGTGGCATAAACACCAAACATTTTTAATTAAAATAATAATCGCCCCTTGTCCATGAATAAAGCCAATTTGTAAAAATAATATTGCATGACATAATATATATTTCATAGACTCAAAATTATAGATTGAGAGCTCAATATACTCATAAAATTGCAACACCACATTTTATATCAAAGTTTTTTTATTTTGGTATTTTGGGCCACACCTGTGGTGCTCAGAGATTACTCCTGGCTCTGCGCTCAGAAATTGCTCCTGGCAGGCTCGGCGGACCATAGTAGATGCCAGAGATCATATCAGGGTTCATCCCAGCTTGGCTGCATGCAAGGCAAACACCCAACCACTGTGATATTGCTCCAGTCCCATTAATATATGTATATATATTTTATATTTTTAATTTTTGGGCCATAGCCAGTGTTGCTCAGGGGTTACTCCTAGCTATGTGCTCAGAAATCGCTCCTGGCTTGGAGGAACATATGGAACACTGGGGAATCGATCCCAGTCCATCCTAGGCTAGCATGGGCAAGGCAGACACATTACTGCTCCGTGCCACCGTTTTGGCCCCTATATTTTTAACTTAATCACCATGAGATACATTACCGAAGTTGTTCTGACAGAATTTCAGTCATATACCCACCCCTTCACCAGTGCACATTTCCCACAATCAATATCTCCAATTTCCCTCCCTCCTACACCCCTGTACCCTGCCTCTATTTCGTGCTCTCTCCCTGTATCTTTGTCACTCTCTCTCCCTTCCTCCCTCCCTTCCTCTCTTTCTTTTTTATTCAGGCAATATGGTTCACAATATTGAGTAAATCCATTGTGACGAATGTACATCCTGGGGCTGGAGAGATAGCATGGAGGTAGGACATTTGCTTTGCATGCAGAAGGATGGTGGTTTGAACCCCGGCATCCCATAGGGTCCGCTGTGCCTGCCAGGGGCTATTTCTGAGCAAAGATCCAGGAGTAACCCCTGTACACTGTCGGCTGTAACCCCCCCCCAAATGTACATCTAGCAGTAAAAGTAGGGTTTCCCCTTATTTATATTTAGATATCTTAGATTTTCACTTCCAAAGATTGGTGTTGTTAGTGCAAACCAGAAATAAGTTATTTTCCCAATTGCAATGGGACATTCAGCATGGTTGTTTTTGTTCCATCTTTGTCCAAGCTTTTTATCTGCTTGTATTTTTACTGTTCTTCAGTAGTTTGTTATATGTATTCATAAAATTTTGTTTACTTACACTGTAATCAGCAAAGCTCAGGGCTTACTCCTAGCTCTGAGCTCAGGAATCCCTCAGCAGGATTCACATGGTGACCACATGGGGTGCTGGGAAACTAATTGTGGTCAGTACATGCAAGGCAAGGTCCCTGCCCTATATACTTTATTTCCTTGTACATGATCTTTTTTGTTTTGCTTTTGGGTCACACCCAGCAGCGCTCAGGGGTTACTTCTGGCTCCACGCTAAGAAATCACTCCTGGCAGATTCGGGGGACCATAAGGGATGCCGGATTTGAAACAATGATCTTCTGCATGAAAGGCAAACGCCTTACCTCCATGTTATCTCTCTGGCTCTATTTTCTTGTACATAATTTTTGTATGTCGTTCCTAGATATAATTGTGCACAATTTTTCTTAAAAACAGGTCTATATGCTCCCTGTTATTATGTTTTCATAATACAAACAAAAGAATTCATGATGTTCCTATAAAGGTTTTTCTTAAATATATTTAATTGGATTTTTTAGAGCTATATTAAACCATAAGAGTTAATGAAAAAAAGAAGAATTATAGGGCTGGAGTGGTGGCGGAAGGGGTAGGGCATTTGCCTTGCATGAGGCTAACCTAGGGAGGACCGCAGTTTGATCCACCATATGTTCCCCCAAGTCAGGAGCAATTTCTGAGTGCATAGCCAGGAATAACCACTGAGTGTCACAGGGTGTGGCCCAAAAAGCAAAAAAAAAAAAAAAGAATTATAATTCAGTCTTGCCTAACCCAGGTTCAATCTGTGACATTTTACATAGTACCCCAAGCTTTGCCAGGAGCAATTCCTGAGCATTGTCAGATGTGTCCCCCAAAAGACCAAAAAACCAACATGTACTGTAATACCAGTGAATTCTGACAAGTAGGTTAGAATCAAGGACTCCAAGATAAAACCTCAAAACTATTAGTCAATTAAGTTTTGACAGAAAAGAATGATACATGAAATGGAGTAAAGATAACCTCTTCAAAATATGGTTTTTGGGTCCAAGTGATAGCACAGCAGGTAAGGAGCTTGCCTTACATGCAGCTGACTGGGGTTTGATTCCCAGCAGCCCATATAGTCCTTTGAGCCCACCATTATAGACATTCACAGGAGCCTCCAGATGATGACTGAGATTTCAATGCAAACAAGTCAAGTGCCTAACCCCTGTACCACCTCTCCAGCCCCTTGCTATATTTTGTTTTGTTTTGTTTGTTTGTTTTTCTCTTTGGCTTTTGTGCCAAACCGGTGGCACTCAGGGGTTACTCTTGGCTCTCTGCTCATAAATCGCTCCTGGAAAACACAGGGGATCATTTGGGATGCCAGTTTTCAAAACACCATTGGACCTGGGCCAGCACTTACAAGGCAAACAAACGCCCTACCACTGTGCTATCTCTCAAGCCCCTTATTATTATTATTATTATTATTATTATTATTATTATTATTATTATTACTCACACCCAGCAGTGCTCAGGGTCTACTCCTGGCTCTATGCTCAGAAATGGGTCCTGGCAGGCCAGTGGATCATATGGGATGCCGGGATTTGAACCACGAACCTTCTGCATGCAAGGCAAACGCCTTACCTCCATGCTATCTCTCTGGCCCCACACCTTGCTATGCTTTTAATTAAGATTAAGTTGAGGGGCCGGGCGGTGGCGCTGGAGGTAAGGTGCCTGCCTTACCTGCGCTAGCCTAGGAGACGGACCGCGGATCGATCCCCCGGCGTCCCATATGGTCCCCCAAGCCAGGAGCGACTTCTGAGCGCATAGCCAGCAGGAAACCCTGAGCGTCACCGGGTGTGGCCCAAAAACAACAACAAAAAAAAACAAAACAAAAAAAAAAGATTAAGTTGAAACAACAGGCCAACTTGGAAAGAATTGATATCTTTTTTTTTTTTTGGTTTTTAGGACTGCACCTGTTCGATGCTCAGGGGTTACTCCTGGCTAAACACTAAAAATTGCCCCATGGTTTGGGGGACAATATTGTACGCTGGGGGATCAAACCGTGGTCCTTCCTTGGCTAGTGCTTGCAAAGCAGACACCTTACCTCTAGCGCCACCTCGCAGGCCCCAAGAATTGATATCTTAACTGAAATCTTAACAATAACTATTATTCTTTGGCTCTGCACTCAGTGATCATTCTTGGAAATGCCTGGGAGACTCTATTGGGCCAGAGATCAAATTGTAGTTGATTTACATGTAAGAAAAGTACTTTATGCCCTGTATTATCTCTACTTTTGTTACATATGTATAAATTTGCACATATATAAATATATTTTTGATATATAAGTATATATATTTTGGGTCACATCTGGAAGTACTCGGGAACTGTTCCTGGCAATGCTCTGAGCAGCATTTAGGGGTGAGAGTGAAAACAATGTACAAAACATGCACATTAGCCCTTTATATTCTTACCTACAAATACACATTCTTTTTTGTTGTTTTTATTTGTTTTTGGTTTTTGTTTTCTTGGGGGTAACACCTGGCAGCGCTCAAGGGCAACTCCTGGCTCTATGCTCAGAAATCACTCCTGGCAGGTTCAGGGACCATATGGGATGCCGAGATTTGAACCACCATCCTTCTGCTTGCACAGCAAATGCCCTACCTCCATGCTATCTCTCCCGCCCCTAAATACACTTTCTTTTATCAATTCTTTTTGTTTTCTTTCAGACCATACTCAGGTCAGGATCACTCCTGGCAGATTCTGGGGATCATGTGGGATGCTGGGGATCTAACTCTGGACTGTCACATTCAAGGCCTTATCCACAGTATTATGTAGCACTAGTCCTAACCATTTTCTTTCTTAAAAAAATGTGGGGGGGGGGGTCTGGAGCTGTGGTGCAGTGGTAAGGCGTTTGCCTTGCAAGCAGCTCCTTGGACGGATCCCCCAGCGTCCCATATGGTTCCCCAAGCCAGGAGCGATTTCTGAGCGCATAGCCAGGAGTAACCCCTGAGCATCAATGGGTGTGGCTCCCCAATCTTTTCTTTTTTTGCCCACACCCAATGGTGCTCAGGGCTTACTCCTGACTTTGTGCTCAGGGAACACTCCTGGCAGTACCCAGGGGACTGAAATGAGGAATAAGTCCTGAGCTTCACTGTGGTCCCAAACCAAAACAGAATTAAAAATAATAATGAAGGGAGCCGTCTGTCGTGGGAGACAGCTCAGTGAGCACAGAGCTGGGCACAACAGTCAATGTATAAACCCCACAGCTGAACCACATTGCACCTATGAGAGCTGAGGGTCGCCTGGGAGCTCAGAGTGGAGGAAAGGAAGTGTGAGATGCCACCTAAGAGTAGAGGACCTCACCCCTAGGAAAGGGGAGAGGGGAGAGGAGCAGGGTTGTGCAAGGTGTTTGCTTCACTCTGAGCCTGTCAGCTTCCAGTTAAGTCCACACTTCCCATGAAGGAGGTCAGGGGTCACCCAGGAAAGGAAAGAAAATTGGTGGCATCCTATGTGTTTTGGGATTGGAGCTGAAGGAAGCTGGCTTGCTGCTGTCTGGACGGTCTCTGGACCAGGGGACACTGGGAAGTAGAAATTAAATCACTTTCTGGAGTTGGAACTAGGGCAGAGAGGCGCCACACCAGGCCCAACTTCCTTTGTTTTGGGTGAAACCAAAAGGTAAATTGTGAACCAATACAAGACAACAGGGACTGTTCCAGGAATGGTTCGTGCCTACACACAAACCACGAAGCCACAGAACTTTCTCAACGGCAGTTGAGTTGGCCAAGTGCAAGGCAAACAAAAAAAAAAACAAACAAAACACCCTAAATTCATAAAATAATAGGTTTTGTAGATTAGTTTTCCATTTATTATTTGTCTCTTTCCCTTGGTTATTTAGTTTTTGGGTCACACTCAGTGACACTGAGTGGTTACTCCCGACTACACTCAGAAATCGCTCCTCGCTTGTGGAACCACATGGGATGCTGGGAATCGAACAGGGGTCTGTCAGGGGTTGGCATGTGCAAGGCAAATGCCCTACCGCTGTGCTATTGCTCTAGCCCCAAAACTCATGACTTCTTATCTGCTTCTCATCTAAACTCTTAACAAATCATATCTGTTCTATTGTGTGTGTGTTTGTGTGTGTATGTTACAAACTGGAGGTACAAGGCTTAGGAATCACTCCTGACAGGGCTCAGGGGACTATCTGGGGTGTGGGATTGAAACTGGTCAGCCATGTTTAAGGCAAACACCCTGCTTACTCTATCCCTCTGGCCCCTCATTCTCCTGTTTTTTGTTTTTCATTGGGGGGGTCACACCCAGGAGCGCTCAGATGTTACTTCTGGCTCAATACTCAGAATTCACCCCTGGCAGGCTCGGGGGACCATATGGGACACAGGGATTCGAACCAACCACCTTAGGTCCTGGATAGGCTGCTTGCAAGGCAAACAATACTCTGCTATCCCTTGAGCTATTTTTTTGTTTTTGTTTTTTTTTTTTTTGGGTCATACCTGGCAGCGCTCAGGGATTACTCCTGGCTCTATGCTCAGAAATAGCCCCTGGCTGGCAGGCACTGGGGACCATATGGGATGCTGAGATTCTAACCACCTTCCTTCTGCATGAAAGGCAAACGCCTAACCTCCATGCTATCTCTCTGGCACCCTTTATTTCTAGTTTTATTCTGGTTTTTGAACCACACCCTGCAATGCTTGGGGTACCATATAGATTGTCAGTGTTTGAATTGGAGATTGAATCTGATTCAACCCATGAAACCCGCTACACTACCTAATGGACCATACACACTGAGCTTTCTAATGGCATTTGGGATGTCCCAGAGCAAGCTTTCTTCTGAGCTGAGTACAGTGGGGTTGAGGAGATCAGGCACCCTAACTGGCCTTTGATGGCAGCCCATTAGAGTCGCCTAACAGGTACACTTCCACATTTTTTTTGGTTTTTGGTTCACACCCTACTTCGCTCAGGGGTTACTCCTGGCTCTACACTCAGAAATCGCTCAGGTGACCATATGTTATGCCGGGTTTCGAACCTCCGACATTCTCAATGCAAGGCAAATGCCTTACCTCCATGTGATCTCTCTGGCCCCCACTTCCACATTTCTAAAACAAAAATGAGAATTTCTTGGTTTCAGGAAAGACACCACATCTAGTTTAGTAAGAATGTGTGGTACACAGATGGTATGGAATTTGCCTTGCATATGGCTGATCTGGTTTCAATTCCTGGCACCCTATATTGTCACCAGAGCATGGCCAGGAGTAACCCTGAGTATCACAGGATGTAGCCCCAAAACAAAACAGCCATCACCAAAAAATAAGAAAGAAAGAAATGTGCAGAATCCCTAGGTTTGTATATGCACTGCAAATCCCCCCCCCAGTATTCCATGGGAGCCAGTATCAGCTCAGGCACTGTTGAGTATGAGTCCCCTCCCCCATCAAAAGTCAAAGGGGGCCTGAGAGATCGCATGAACGTAAGGCATTTGCCTTCCATGCAGAAGGCCGGTGGTTCAAATCCTGGCATTTCATATGGTTCCTCGAGCCTGCCAGGAGCTATTTCTGAGCTCAGAGCCCGGAGTCACCCCTGAGCACCGCCATGTGGGGCCCAAAAACAAAAAAAAATTATTATGAGGGGCTGAATAAATAATACAGGCAGTACAGCACTTGACTTCTCTGTGGCTGGCCCAGATTCATCTCCAGCATCTCACATGAGCACAGCCAGTGTTTTCTTAATAACAGAGTCAGGAGGAACCTCTGAGTATTGCCGGTTGTGGCCTCAGAACAAAAGAAAAGAATTTCTGTAGACACACACCTAAAGGACAAGCCAAAGAATAATTTGGTTAACACACAGTCCCATGAGCACCGCCAGGGGTCACTTCTGAGTACAGAGACACGAACAGCTAGAATACTGCTGGTTGACACCTAAGAAAACAACAAACAAAATAGTTAAACTGACATTGAAGTGCAGAATTTATTCAAAGATAATGCAAACACAAGCTAGCTTCAGGTTAGGGAAGAAAAATGGCAAGGCATATCTGGATAAAATATTTTCATTCAAACTATATAAAGAATTTTCACAAGCTGTGCTATCTCTCCGAGCCCGACAAAAAAAAATTTTTTTTTCTTTGGTTTTTGGGCCACACCCTGTGACGCTCAGGGGTTACTCCTGGCTATGCGCTCAGAAGTTGCTCCTGGTTTCTTGGGGGACCATATGGGACACCGGGGGATCGAACCGCGGTCCGTCCTAGGCTAGCGCAGGCAAGGCAGGCACCTTACTTCCAGCGCCACCGCCCGGCCCCCCCAAAAAAAATTTTTAATGAGTAAACAGAGGCCAGAGATATAGCACAGCAGTAAGGCGTTCGCCTTAGATGCAGAAGGATGGTGGTTCAAAGCCCGGCATCCTATATGGTCCCCCGATCCTGCCAGGAGCGTTTCTGAGCATAGAGACAGGTGTGATCCAAAATCAAAAAAAGAAAAAGAGTAAAGTGGATTCAGAGTGATAGCACAGTGGAAGGGCCTTGCCTTGCACGTGGCTAATCCTGGACGAACCCAGGTTTCATTCCCTGCATTCAATGTGGTCCAACGAGCCTGCCAGGAGTGATTTCTGAGCGCAGAGCCAGGATATAAATAAACCAATAAACAAATTAGGTATAGCACAACAGTTCGGCATTTGCCTTGCACACGGCCAATGTAGGACAAGCCTGGGTTCAGTCCCTGGCATCCCACATGGTCCCCAAGTAAATCAGCTACCCTGGACTCGTGACTATTGGAATTCATAAAGAATGTTAGCCATTTGTGTGATGCTACCTTAAACCTGAGCCCTGTTTTTTGGGAAGAGACTCATCTAACTCCTGTTAGTGTCCCAAGGCCCTGTTGCCCACTACCCTCCTTCCCATGGGTCTCCACAATAGTCTTTATGGCTATATTTCTGCCAATAAATACTTAGAGCTTTTCATTTTGTTTTCTCCTCAGGCATCCGCTGTGGAAGGTTCAGATATTCCTAATGATGGTAAACTCATCGGATTCGCTCAGCTCAGTATAAGCTAAAACACAACCCTGAAAGTGGTGGCCCAAGGAGACTCCACACACGTGTCTCTCTCTTGCTTCTGTTGGTTAAACCCATAACTGCCAAAGAACCCAGCAACACACCTCCCAGCAAAGAGCTTTAGGGGGTCTTTCTTTATGTTCTTCTTCCTGCCATCAACCCCTGCTATTCCCTGCAAGGAACGACAAGTTGGACCCCCAGTGGCCAGCTTCCTTTAATGAGTTCCGTTAGTAAATCATGTATCCCCTGTCTTCCTCTGTTGGTACTGGCCCTGTGCTCCATCCCAGGAGAAAGCACTGTCGTTCACCTGCCTTGCTCATGGCAGGGATGATGCAGGGTGCAAAGGAGCAAGTCTATGGACCTCCTCTTCCTCCTGCCTGTTTTCACGCCCTAGCCAATGGGATCATCTGGGGGTCTCTCGACCGCTGAAAGAGCGATTAGAATCTGGGACCCAGAGAGTTAAATTCAGTGCAATTTTTTTCATGCGGGTGGTGATTTATTTAACTTTATTTTGTTTCCGTGGGGGTGTTTTTTGTTTGTTTATTTTGCCTCATGTGAATTCTAGCAACACTGTTAGGAAAAAGCACAGCCCCATATGGGGCAACCCAAACTATATTCTTGTTTTATTTATGATAATTCTAAGTGTTTTGTTGAAACTGCTCTCAGGCACCCCTCGTCATTGCTCCCTCTAGAAAGGGGTGCTCGCCTTAACTTCAGCTGGTGGAAAATATCGGACTATAGTCATACTTCAGCCACTGGATCCTTTACAGGTGCACATTGGAGGACCCCTCTCTTCCTGTTCTGAGCGTCTCCCTCTAGCGGACTTATTTAAGCACTGCACTCCAGCCAGCTGCTCTTGGAGGAGTCCTCACACTGTTCTTAGTGTCTCCCTCTCGCGGCCCTATTAGGCACTGCACCTCCGCAGGCTGATGATGGGTTTGGGAATCAGTCTTGCGAATCACATGAGCCCGCGGGGACTTTCGGGTTTTGTGTGTTGCATGATTGTTTGCAGGTCACGTGAGAAGCCTCGGGCTTCTGGATTCTGGGGTCACGTGACAGGTTGGCCTGTCATGTGACAGACTTGCATGTCACGTGGCTGCCCGCTGACTTCCATGTTTGCGGGTCATATGACTCCCTAGGTACTTTCGGATTGGGGCCCAACTATAGGCTGACGAGTCATGTGAGGAGGAAGCAGGACACATCACAGCCCTCCAGATTTCAAAGTTTTGGGGTCACATGACTGGTTAGCATGTCACGTGACCGAACTGGGGACTTTCTGGTTTACGGGTCACGTGACGGATTTCTGAGTCATGTGGCTGCCCCGGGACTTCTGGGTTTGGAATCACATGACGTTTTTATGGGTCACGTGACCATTCAGTGACTTCTGGGATTTGGGGTGTCACATTGGCCAGTCATATGACAGATTTGCCCTTCACGTGGCTGCCCAATGACTTCTGGGTTTGTGGGTCACGTGACGGGTTAGCGTGTCATGTGAGTGGATTACTGGTCATGTGACAGCCCTGGAGTATTCAGGGTTTCTGGGAAAACTGATGGGTTGCTGGGTCACCTGAGAGTTTGGCTCATCACTTGATTACCCCAGGGACTTCCGGGTTTGGGTTCACATGGTGGGTTGGTCAGTCACGTGACGGGTTTCCAACATGTCACGTGACCACCCTGGGGTTCTCATGACTGCCCAAGAGACTTCTGGGTTTCAAGGTCACGTGATGGATTGGACAGTCAGGTGACAGGGTTGCACGTCACGTGACCCCCGGGACTTTTGGTTTTGCGGGTCACATGACAGAATTGCGGGTCATGTAAGGTCCCTGGAGATTTCCGGGTTTGGTGATCAAGTGGTGTGTTGGCACATCACGAAACCACTGGGTAAATTCTGGATTGCGGGTCACATAACAGGTTTGCAGGTCAAGTGACTACCCAGGGGATTTTTTTTTTGGTTTTTGTGCCACACCCGTTTGACGCTCAGGGGTTACTCCTGGCTATGCGCTCAAATATCGCCCCTGGCTTGGGGAGACCATATGGGATGCCGGGGGATCGAATCACGGTCGTCCTCTGCTAGTGCTTGCAAGGCAGACACCTTACCTCTAGCGCCACCTTCCCGGCCCCTGCCCAGGATATTTACTGTTTGTAGGTAGCGTGAGAGGTTGATAAGTGACGTGACTGCTCAGCAGACTTCCTGGTTTTCATGTCACATGACGGGTTGGCTAGCATGTGAAATGACTACCTGGGGACTTCCGTGTTTGGGGTGCACATGCAGGTTGGCCAGTCATGTTACAGGCTTCCGCATCACATGACCTCTCAGGGGACTTTCAGGTTTGTAGGTCACATGACAGGTTGTTGGGTCACGTGACAGCCTAGTGTGTCACGTGACCACACTCGAACTTCTGGGTTTGCGTGTTACATGACGGGTTTACGTATACATGGTGCCTAGGACTTCCGGGTTTCTGGTTCACATGACAGATTGGCCAGTCATGTGACCAACGGGGCATTATGGGTGTGCAAGGCAAATGCCCTACCCCTGTGGTATTGCTCTAGCCCCAAAACTCATGACTTCTTAGCTACTTCTCATCTAAACTCTTAGCAAATCTTATTTGTTCTACTTTCTGTGTGTGTGTGGTACAAACTGGAGATACAAGGCTTAAGGATCAGTCCTGACAGGGCTCAGGGGACTACTGTGGTGTGGGATTGAAACTAGTCAGCCATGCAGCCATGCTTAAGGAAAACACCCTGCTCACTGCTATTTCTCTGGCTCCTCGTTCTCCTTATTTTTTTTGTTTTTGGGTCACCCAAAAAACCCAGCAGCACTCAAGGGTTACTCTGGCTCTACACTCACAAATCACCCTTGGCAGGCTGGGGGACAATATGGGATGCCGGGACTCAAACCACCATCCTTCTGTGTCTAAGGAAAATGCCTTACCGCTGTGCTATCTCTCTGCCCCCCATTCTCCTTTTGTCTTCTTTCCCCCCCCTTTTGGGTTTGGGACCATACACAGTATAATGAGTGCAGGATTTTTATTCCTACAGCAGTGGCTGGAAGGTGCTCCTGGCAGTGGCTTGAGAACCATGAGGGACCAAGCATCAGATCCATAAAAAGCAAGTGCTCCAATCCTTTGAGACATAGTCCCAACTCTATTTATTAATTTGTCTGTTTGTTTGTTTTGAGGTTGTGGCAATACCTGGAAGTGATCAGGACTTATTCCTGGCTTTGAGCTCAGAGATCTTTCCTGGTGGGACGTGGGGATCATATTCAATGCTGGGGATCAAACTGGTGTTTGTCACATGATTATTCTAAGTTCAGTCCCCATGGTGGATTTTATTTCTATTTTTATTTTGGTTTTTGAACCACACCCTGCAATGCTTGGGGGACCATATAGAATGTCAGGGATCGAATTGGGGATTGAATCTGAATCAACCCCATGCAAGGCAAACACCTTACCCGCTACACTACCTCATGGACCATACACACAGAGCTTTTCAATGGCATTTGAGATGTCCTAGAGCAAGCTTTTCTCTGAGCTGAGTCCAGTGTGGCTGAGGCGATCAGGCACCCTAACTGGCCTTTTATGGCAGCCCATGAGAGTCGCCTGACAAGTTCACTTGCACATTTCTTCTTTTATTTTTTGGGGGGGGGGACACACTACAGTGCTCAGGGGTTACTCCTGGCTCTACGCTCAGAAATCGCTCCTGGCACACTCAGCGGACCATATGGGATACCGAGATTCGAACCTCTGACCCTCTTTATGCAAGGCAAATGCCTGAGCATTTTTTCTTTTTTTTGGGGGGGGGACACACCCAGTGATGCTCAGGTGTTGCTCCTGGCTATGCACTCAAGAAATTATTCCTGGCAGGTTCGGGGGACTATATGGTATGCCGGGGGTCAAATCCCAGTCCTTTCCTGGTAGATTGAATGCAAGGAAAATGCCCTACCACTGTACTATTGCTCTGGCCCCACTGGAGTGATTTCTAAGCCCAGTCAGGAGTAACCTGAGTGTCAATGGGTATAGCCCCCCTAAAAATTATTATTGGGGCTCAGCGCCATAGCATAGCATGGTGGTCTAACCCCAAACACACATACAGAATTACATGGTATCATAGAGACAGCAGAGCAGGTAAAGCACTTGCATTTTCCTTCCCCATCTAGCCCCATTTTTGGTGCCCTGAGCAAGGCATGGCCCCTAAATTCTGTTAGATGTGGCCCTCAAGCCAAACCAAACAAAAATGATGTGAAGGGATGGAGAGATGATTCAATGGACTGGAGGGCATGTTCTGCTCGGAGGAAACCCAGGTGGATCCCCAGCGCAACCTGACTCTTGAGCACTGAGCACATGACTTCTGAGAACTGAAGTTTGAATTGCCTCTGACTGAGCACTGCTAGGCATGGAATGTGTTAAAGAAACAAAAGTCAGGGAGGCAGAGCGGTAGGGTGTTTGCCTTGCATGAGGCATATCCAGGACGGTATTTCATAAGATCCACTGAGCCTGCCAGGCGCACTTTCTGAGTATTGAGCGAGCAGTAACCCGAGTGCCACTGGGTGTGACCCAAGAACAACAGCAGCTACAAGAAGAAATCCCACATAGAAACAAAAGTCAGGAGGTTGTCAGAAAACTATGGGGGTGGAAATCAGTTTTAAGAATATAGTATTCAATAGAACCAGAGATACAGGTTAATGATCCAAGATACAGTTTGCATACAGGAGGGCTTAGTTCCATGCCTGGCACTACATGAACCTCTAAACACAGAGTTGGGAGTAACTTCATTGTAGTCCAAAAGAGAAAACTAAAACCAATAGCCATCAAACTATAAGAGTTTTTTTTTTTAATTTGGTTTTTGGGTCACACCTGGCAGCACTCGGGTTACTCCTGGCTCTGCGCTAAAAAATCCCTCCTGGCAGGCACAGGGGACCATGTGGGATGCCAGGATTCAAACCATGGTCCATATTGGATTATCTGTGTGCAAGTCCCTGCCATACTGGTATCTCTCCGGCCCCATTTTTTGGTGGCTTTCGCCCACCCCCGGTGGTGCTCAGAGGTCACACCTGGCTCTGTGCTCAGAAATTGCTCCTGGCAGGCTTGGGGACCATATGAAATGCCAGGGATTGATCCAAGGTCCGTCCTGAGTTGACTGTATACAAGGCAAACACCCAACCGCTGTGCTGTCTCCAGCTCTGAGTTGATTTATTTATTAGAAGTTTTTTAGTCTGGGGGCCGGAGAGATGGCATGGAGGTAGAGCGATTGGTGGTGGTTCGAAACCCGGCATGCCATATGTTTCTGGAGCCTGCCAGGAGCATTTATGAGCACATAGCCAGGAGTAACCCCTGAGGGCTGAGCGCTGCCGGGTGTGGCCCCAAACAAAAACGTTTTCCAGTCCCATCTGGCAGTACTCCAGTCTAATCTGAGCAAGTACAGTGCTTGGAATTCTACCATTGTTGCTCAGGGCTCATCAGGAGCAGTGTCTCCCCAAAAGCAAAAAGTGAACCTTTGAGTAAACTCCCAGCTCAGGGCTGTTCTTGGTTTTGGGCAACACGAGTGCTGCTCAGGAGTTACTCCTGGCTCTGCACTCACTGCACTCAGGGATCATTCCTGGTGGTGCTCAGGACCATATGAGGTGCCTGTAAGGACTGAATTCAAGTCGGCCACGTGCAAGGCAAAGCTACCCATTTTACTGTTGCTGGGACCCCAGGATTTTTGTTTTTGTTGTTTTTAATAAAAGTTACGAAGAAAAACAAGTGGGTCATTTATAGGATTTGGAAAAGTTTCAACGACTGAGTGCTCACTCATGGAGACCAATCTGGAATGAAGTGGGGACCTCTCTTGCTAAGGAAGGTGTTTATGAGTTAGGATGGCAATGAAAAATGGAATACTAAGTTATAGCCAGGAGAGAGGAACAGTCCTTGGTCTTTCATCTCAACAGTAGCTCTCATTTCATGGCTAGTCAGCAGCTTTATGAACATGTTAGCCTAATTTGTTATCAACACATCTTATTATTTTTCACAGTAGTCTCTGCAATTGGAGCTAGTTATTTTAGAAGATTCCCTTCCTCCCTACCAATAGTAAATTCGGAACGTGCTCTTTTAACCATTTACACTGCTAATCTGTTTTCCTGGCAACTCCAGAAAGGGAAGCAGCTTTCAGCAGAGAAACCCAAACCATCCCACCCTCTCCTCTGTTTTCTCTTTTCTTTTTGGTTTATTCTGAGTAATTGTCTACAGAAAGCTGTCAAGTGCAATTCCTCTTTCTGCTCTTCCATGAAGTTCCCGCTGCCATCCTATGTCAGGATATTTGAGTCTCAGTGTAAAGGAAAAATTTCCCCTGAGTTCCCTGACTGCCCTGATCACCCCCCCACTTCACAATTGTGGGAACTTGTAGACCCAGTTACAGTTCAACTTTGTTCTGACATGGTTCTAACCTGGTCATGTTAACCCTGTAAGCTTGCACCTGCACCTTGCAAAAATGTGATTGAGCAAATGCCAGATGTCTTGTACTTCCTGAAGCAAATCAACCTACTGTACCTTTCTATTGTTTGAAACTCTATATACAGCTAGTAAGCTCATGGCTCAGGGCTGGCAATTTCTGGCTTATGCTGGATTCCAGCACAGCCCCTGCATATGCTTGTAAGAAAATAAACCCCCTGCTTTTGCATGAGATTGTGGTCTTGGTGTCTTTGAATGGTGCATCTTTCTCCTGGACTTAACATTGGAGGTTCCACCGAGATATTCACACCTGTTCAGGGACATCAACGCCTCACCTCGGGGTTCTGAGAACACCGGCGCCTAGGAGGTAAAATTTGCACTTAGTGTGGGCAGTGTGACTGCCGTAAGGGCCCGTGAATGTTCTCGGTGCTGGCTGACAGACATGTCTATTGGGCCGCAGGTCACTGATCTGAGGGACGCCTCAGTGAGGTTTGGGGATTCTGAGGATGCTCGGAAGCCCCTTCTGTAAGTATACCCCTCTGTAAGTAAGTGTGGTATACATCTGTAAACTGCCCAAGAATTAGGACCTAGGTCAGACTTTGTTTGTCTGTCTGTCTGTTACTGTTTTGTGTGAGTTGTTTCTCCTTGTCTTGTGTGACTTGGTTTTATTGAGGAGCCCTAGGGAGAAGTGGCCAGAGGGGCCCTTCTCATCAGGGAGGAGGTCGGGCGAGGCCTCCTTAACCGGGAACAGGAATGCAAGTCCCGGCTGGGCTTTCCAAATTGGGCCTGAGCCCTTCGCAGACCCTTCTGGGTTGGTTTGATTTCATTTTGATCTCATTTTTTTAGTTTTGGTTTTATTTTTTGGCTTTCCACTTCTCTGGTTCATTTTCTCCTGTTTTTCTCTTCAAAACTCGAAGTTACTCAGTGAGGGAAAAATCCCTCCCAGTCCTGGAGAGGTGTGGAGTTCATTGGGCATGGCCCAGAGAGCAAAAGAAATTTGTAAAAGTTTAAAGTGAGAATGAAGACCGGTCATTGTGAGTGGTAAAGTGCTTGGCAGAATGTGTGGGGAATTTGTGTGATAACTGATTTCTTGACTGTTATTATCTATTGCCTTTTCTCAGTCAACCATGGAGCAAGCTCAGACTGCTCAGTCCAAGTCTCTTGCTGGCAAACTTCCCAGCGGTGCAAAAATTGGTGTTAAGTGTCAATTTCTATACTTCCTTGTCATTTTCTGTTTCGTTGTGTTTTTGTATTTGAAGGCAGGCTCTGTTAAGGACAGGGCAAAATGGTCGCAAACTCTGCTCTTTGCTGGCCAGCAGGACTTAAATTTGTCCTGGAGATGCTGGACTTTGTGACTAAACACCTCAGCCAAAAGGTAAAAATCAGAAAAATCTTGAGAGCTGCCGTCTTGTTGCTTCTGACTGGGAAGCTAAGAAATTAGTCAGTTAAAAATTCTTTATTGGGGGGCCGGGCGGTGGTGCTGGAGGTAAGGTGCCTGCCTTGCCTGCGCTAGCCTAGGACGGACCTCGGTTCGATTTCCCGGCGTCCCATATGGTCCCCCAAGAAGCCAGGAGCAACTTCTGAGCGCATAGCCAGGAGTAACCCCTGAGCGTCACAGGGTGTGGCCCAAAAACCAAAAAAAAAAAGAAAAAAAATTCTTTATTGGAGCTTATCCAAGAAAGGGAAACTTACCCAACTCCCCCCCCTGGTTTACATATAAAAAAAAATTGGAAGTGGCTGGGAGTCCAGAAGGAAAAATTGGGTCTTTAAATCTCTTTTTGAGAAATTCCTCTGACTTAAAGGTTTCTTTAAATAAATAATTTGGTGGGAAATGTTGCAAATTATTGTAAAAAAATGCCACCTGCCATAAGAAGTTTCACCAACTCTAAGAAATTATCAATCAGTTCAGAGACAGGTTCCAACAGCATTATAATGTGGGAATAATACAAATTTTTATATTTCTATTTCTGTTAAAATAATATTAATTTTAAAAGGCCAAAACTGTGTGAAAAATGTTGTGGTTAGCATTTTAATAATATTGTTAATCTTGTGAATGCTTAAATATTGTTGAGATAACTAAATATAGATAAAATATGAAATTTAATGTGGTTTTAAGGTCTTAATGTAAAAATGCCTAGATTGTCTTTACTAAGTGTAATAAGGAAAAACTTGGTCCTGTCAAATAAAAGTAATTCTAGCAATTTTTTTTTCTAATTGGGAAAAATAAAAGAAATAAAAGTTTTAGGTATTTGTATAAAGTGCAGACCTTTTAAAATTGAAGTAAAATTAGTCATATTTTATATCTCTAAGGTTTTTCTAACTTAAGTTATACTATAGTGCTTGGATGGTTACAATACCTACCTCTCATTTGCTGAAGTTGCATCTTTTAAAGCTTAAGTAACTTGGTAACTGGAATTTAAGATATAATATGTTGTGAACACTGTCATAAATTTGACATTTTCATCAATAAACAGGGCAAATTTGCAGTAAACTCATTTGGACCTATGATAAGTTATAGAGCAGTAAGAAATTGTAAAATAAATTTTTAGAAACTGCAAAATGCTATGTTTGAAATAGTTAAAAAAAAGAACCATTATGGATAATGTACTAAGTTGTTCAGAAAAATAAAGTAATTAAGATTAAGCGGAAGGATCAGACTTTAAAAACTATAACTTCTCTAGATTGTAAATTTAAAATACTTTAAAGAAAATTTATGTTTTGCTTTGGTCTAAAAATTTTGTCAAATCTGGCATATAAAAATTTTAACATGAAATACATATGAAAGCATAGCTTTTAAAATTTGTTTAATTTTTTAATTAAAAGTCTTATAAAATATTATTTATGTAGGAGAATATGTGGTTATGCAAAATAAAAAGATGTGAATTTAATACTGAAAAAAATAAAACTCTGAGAAAATGTAGCCAGTTGGTAAAACTGAAAAAATTTGTAGAGTAAATTTAGAAAGGAAAAATTTAAGAATGTGTAAAAGGAACTAAGGTGTTTTTTTTGTTTTGTTTTTGTTTTTGTTTTTGGGCCACACCCGGTAATGCTCAGGGGTTTCTCCTGGCTATGTGCTCAGAAGTTGCTTCTGGCTTGGGGGACCATATGGGACACCGGGGATCGAACTGCGGTCCGTCCAAGGCTAGCGCAGGAAAGGCAGGCACCTTACCTCTAGCGCCACCGCCCGGCCCCATAAAGGAACTAAGGTGTACTAAGAAAGAAACTATCAGATTAAGTTGGATTATTATTGTTATTTTATTATTATTATTATTATTATTATTATTATTAAAATGCCTCTAACTCAGGAATTAGCCAATGTTTTGTGCAAAATAATTTTGAAAGTTTTAAACCACGTTATAGTGTTCACATGTTGTTAGGTGAAAATGAAATAATAATGAGGTATTATGAACACCTAAAAAATATATATAAGGTTTTAAAAGAAAATAATTAAGAATTTAAAATATTGAGGTTCAGTTTAAAGGTGTTTAAAAAATAGTGATTGTTAATTGTAAATTTTTTTAAAAAGTATAAAGTCCGCCAGAAAATTTTGTAAAATACTAATTGCTGGTGTCTAATATGTTTTCTTCTTTAAATTGGGTCCAGAAAAATAAGCAAACTTCTACTCTCTGAATGTAAATTTCTTTGCTGCCAAGAATATTAATAAGTGTATCACAATGAACTTTGTGAATATAGTCATGGTTTAAAGAATTAATAATATAAAAAATCTTGTAAAAGCCTCCAGACAATAATCAGGTTTAGGATTTTCTGTGCATAATTAAGTAACATTTGTTTTTTCTCTCCTCCTTAGCACTTTTAGAGAAGAAAACAGAATGAAAAGCTCTAAGTATTTATTGACAGAAATATAGCTATAAAAACTATTGTGGGGACTGATGGGAAGGAGGTTATTGGGCAACAGGACCTTGGACACTAACAGGAGTTAGATGAGTCTCTTCCCAAAAAACAGGGCTCAGGTTAAAGGTAGCATCACATATGATGGGTTTGTGGGCATCATGTGACTCACAAGACTGTCACGTGATCCATAAACCCGGTACATGACTCCCAAACCCGTCATGTGACACACAAACCCAGAAGTCCCTGTGGGGATCAGGTGACAGGCAAACCTATCACATGATTGGCAAACCTGAAAGTCCCGGCGGTGATCACGTGACTTGCAATCTTGTCACGTGACTCGCAGACTCCTCATGGTCTATCCCTGTCATATGGTTTCCCAAACCTGAGTCCTCTCAGGAGGATATCTGTGTAAGCCCTGAGTAGAACTGGGTGTGGCACAAACACCAAACATTTTTAATTAAAATAATAATTTTATTATTATTTACCATAGCAATACTCTGGAAACAGCCAAGATGCACTTCAACAGACGGATGGCTAAAGAAACTGTGGTACATATACACAATGGAATATTATGCAGCTGTCAGGAGAGATGAAGTCATGAAATTTTCCTATACATGGATGTACACGGAATCTATTATGCTGAGTGAAATAAGTCAGAGAGAGAGAGAGAGAGAAAAACGCAGAATGGTCTCACTCATCTATGGGTTTTAAGAAAAATGAAAGACATTCTTGCAATAATAATTTTCAGACACAAAAGAGAAAAGAGCTGGAAGTTCCAGTTCACCTCAGGAAGCTCACCACAAAGAGTGATGAGATTAGTTATAGAAATAACTACATTTTGAACTGTCCTAATAATGAAAATGTATGAGGGAAATGGAGAAAGAGTACAGGCGGGGGTCAGGTGGGGAGGAGGGAGACTTGGGACATTGGTGACGGGAATGTTGCACTGGTGATGGGTGGTGTTCTTTACATGACTGAAACCCAAACACAAATATGTATGTAATCAAGGTGTTTAAATAAAAAAAAGAAAAGAAATAAAAAAAATAAAAAATATTAAAAAAATAATAATAATCACCACTTGTCCATGAATAAAGCCAATTTGTCTGTAAAATAATATTGCATGATATAATATATATTTCATAGACTAAAAATTATAGATTGAGAGCTCAATATACTCATAAAATTGCAACACCACATTTTATAGTCAAAGCTTTTATTATTTTGGTATTTGGGGCCACACCTGATGGTGCTCAGAAGTTACTCCTGGCTCTGCGCTCAGAAATTGCTCCTGGCAGGCTCGGGGGACCATAGTAGATGCCAGAGATCAAATCAGGGTTCATCCCAGCTTGGCTGCATGCAAGGCAAACACCCAACCACTGTGATATTGCTCCAGTCACATTAATATATGTATATATATTTTATATTTTAATTTTTTGGGCCATACCCAGTGATGCTCAGGGTTTACTCCTAGCTATGTGCTCAGAAATTGCTCCTGGCTTGGAGGAACATATGGAACACCGGGGAATTGAACCCAGTCCATCCTAGGCTAGCATGGGCAAGGCAGACTCATTACTGCTCCGTGCCACCGTTCCGGCCCCTATATTTTTAACTTAATCACCATGAAATACATTTAGGAAGTTGTTCTGACAGAATTTCAGTCATATACCCATCCCTTCACCAGTGCACATTTCCCACAATCAATGCCTTCATTTTCCCTCCTTCCTACACCCCTGTACCTGCCTCTATTTCTCTCTCTCTCCCTGTATCTCTGTCACTCTCTCTCCCTTCCTCCCTCCCTTCCTCTCTTTTCTTTCAGGCACTATGGTTCACAATATTGAGTAAATCCATTGTGACGAATGTACATCCTGGGGCTGGAGAGATAGCATGGAGGTAGGACATTTGCTTTGCATGCAGAAGGATGGTGCTTTGAACCCCAGCATCCCATAGGGTCCGCTGTGCCTGCCAGGGGCTATTTCTGAGCAAAGATCCAGGAGTAACCCCTGTACACTGTCGGGTGTGACAACAAAAAAGAATGTACACCTAGCAGTAAAAGTAGGGTTTCCCCTTATTTATATTCAGATATCTTAGATTTTCACTTCCAAAGATTGGTGTTCTTAGTGCAAACCAGAAATAAGTTATTTTCCCAATTGCAATGGGACATTCAGCATGGTTGTTTTTGTTCCATCTTTGTCCAAGCTTTTTATCTGCTTGTATTTTTACTGTTCTTCAGTAGTTTGTTATATGTATTCATAAAATTTTGTTTACTTACACTGTAATCAGCACAGCTCAGGGCTTACTCCTAGCTCTGAGCTCAGGAATCCCTCAGCAGGATTCACATGGTGACCACATGGGGTGCTGGGAATCTAATTGTGGTCAGTACATTCAAAGCAAGGTCCCTGCCCTATATACTTTATTTCCTTGTACATGATCCTTTTTTGTTTTGCTTTTGGGTCACACCCGGCAGCGCTCAGGGGTTACTTCTGGCTCCACGCTAAGAAATCACTCCTGGCAGACTCAGGGGACCATATGGCATGCCGGATTTGAAACAATGATCTTCTGCATTAAAGGCAAACGCCTTACCTCCATGCTATCTCTCTGGCTGTATTTTTTTTTATGGTTTTTGGTTTTTGGTTTTTGGGCCACACCCTGTGACGCTCAGGGGTTACTCCTGGCTATGCGCTCAGAATATGCTCCTTACTTCTTGGGGGACCATATGGGACACCGGGAGATCGAACCGCGGTCCGTTCTAGGCTAGCACAGGCAAGGCAGGCACCTTACCTCCAGCGCCATCGCCCAGCCCCTCTGGCTGTATTTCTATGTAAGAAAAGTGCTTTATGCCCTGTACTATCTCTACTTTTGTTATATATGTATAAATTTTCACATATATAAATATATTTTGATATATATGTATATATATTTGGGTCATATCTGGAAGTAATCAGGGACTGTTCCTGGCAATGCTCTGAGCAGCATATAGGGGTGAGAGTATATACAATGTACAAAACATGCACATTAGCCCTTTATCGTCTTACCTACAAATACACATTCTTCTTTGTTGTTTTTATTTGTTTCTGGTTTTTGGTTTTTGGTCACACACAGCAGCGCTCAGGGGCCACTCCTGGCTCTATGCTCAGAAATCACTCCTGGCAGGTTCAGGGACCATATGGGATGCCGAGATTTGAACCACCGTCCTTCTGCTTGCAAGGCAAATGCGCTACCTCAATGCTATCTCTCCCGCCCCTAAATACACTTTAATAAAGTGTTCTTTTATCAATTCTTTTTATTTATGTTGGCTTTCAGTCCATACTCAGGTCACGATCACTCCTGGCAGATTCTGGGGATCATATGGGATGCTGGGGATCTAATTCTGGACTGTCACATTCAAGGTCTTATCCACAGTATTAAGTAGCAGTAGTCCTAACCATTTTCTTTCTTTAAAAAATTTCGGGGGGTTCTGGAGCGGTGGTGCAGTGGTAAGGCGGTTGCCTTGCAAGAAGCTCCTTGGACGGATCCCCCAGCATCCCGTATGGTTCCCCAACCCAGGAGCAATTTCTGAGCATAGGCAGGAGTAACCCCTGAGCATCAATGGGTGTGGCTCCCCAATCTTTTCTTTTTTTGCCCACACCCAATGGTGCTCAGGACTTACTCCTGACTTTGTGCTCAGGGAACACTCCTGGCAGTACCCAGGGGACTGAAATGAGGGTCCATGGATCTATTCCAGGTCGGATGGGTAGAGGGCAAATG
The DNA here is from genome assembly GCF_024139225.1 of Suncus etruscus. Taxonomy (NCBI): domain Eukaryota; kingdom Metazoa; phylum Chordata; class Mammalia; order Eulipotyphla; family Soricidae; genus Suncus; species Suncus etruscus. The sequence continues at coordinate 35,990,001 of NC_064867.1, read as the reverse complement.
ATCTGTCTGCCCTACTAGTGTTCCCCCTCCTTTTGTGGCCTGTTTTATTTAAGTGAAAAAAGTGTAAATAGTTCAGAAATCACAAAAGAGATCACAATGAAAGCCAAACTTTTTAAATTATAGCTCAAAGGGCTGCACTGCATGGCCCCCTCTTCCCCGACTCATGCAAACCAGGAGCAACAACATAACTTCTTTTTTTTTTTTTTTTGGTTTTTGGATATTTTTGGGACACACCCGGCGGTGCTCAGGGGTTACTCCTGGCTGTCTGCTCAGAAATAGCTCCCGGCAGGCACGGGGGACCATATGGGACACCGGGATTCGAACCAACCACCTTTGGTCCTGGATCGGCTGTTTGCAGGCAAACACCGCTGTGCTATCTCTCCGGGCCCAACATAACTTCTATATGTAGCCCCAAACCAAAGCAATTAAATTATAAAGCATAATGGCATAATTGAAGACTTGGGGGATGGGTAGATAGAGTTGAAAGTAAGGCACTTGCCTTGCATACAGCTGAACTTGGTTTTATCATTGGCACCACTAACAGTCCTCTGAACCCCACCAGTAGTGTTCCGTGGGCACAGAATTAGAATTCAACCCTGAGCACAACAAGTATAGCTCAAATACAGATAAATAAATAATAAAGTTTTGGGGTTTTTTTATGTGTTTTTTATTTTTGTTTTGTTTTTGTTTTTGTTTTTGGGCCACACTCAGCTGTGCTCAGGCTTTAATCCTGGCTGTCTGCTCAGAAATAGCTCCTGACAGGCACGGGGGACCATATGGGACACCGGGATTTGAACCAACCACCTTTGGTCCTGGACCGGCTGCTTGCAAGACAAATGCTGCTGTGCTATCTCTCCATGCCCAAATAATAAAGTTTTGTAAAGAACTTCATGGGAAAGTTATTGCTTTAGTAGTCAAATCTCCCAAGACTGAGTGTTACTCTTATTTATGGCACTTTCTGTCCATTTTAACGTTTCATTCATAAATAGGAATGGGCAGGAGCCAGAGAAATAATACAGAAGAGGACATTTGCCTGGCATAAGGCCAACCAGGTTCAATCCCAGCATGCCATATGGTTCCCTGACCCACCAGGAGTGATTCCTACATGCAGAGCTAAGAGGAAATCTTGAGCATTTCTGTGTGTAGCCCACAAAACAAAAATAAATTAGAAATGGACAAGCACTGCCAGATGTTTAAGAAAATGTATGGCTGAGGCCAATAGGAAAAATAGGGAAAAAAGATCAGCGTGTGTAACAGAAAATAAGAAATTAATGAAAATTACCTCAAGCCACTGATCAAGTTTTGCTTATTTGTTTTTGCTTTCAATGCCAGAGACAAACTCAGCTCTCCTGTTTTCATGATCAGCACTTCACTGCGCTGTCTCCAGAACCAAGAGTAACCCAGTTTCCTGAAAAAACAGAGATGTACATCATTCACATGGAGCTGGGGTGTGCCAGGAGGACAGTGGCTTCCTGCCCAAATACATTCTTCCACACCCATCCAATGATGCAAAAAACTAGAAAAAATCTAACTGGTAATCCACACAGCTGTCAAAATCAGAAGAACAATGAGTCTAGAAAATTGTCACAATCAAAAGGAGCCAGGACGCAGGAACAGGAAGGAAAAGAACAAACATTAAGACTTCAGAAGACTGAGTAGAGCTTTGTCGTTACTTACTAAAATTGTAACACCACTGGTTCATTCATTGTGAGAAATACACCCCATTAAATTAAGGGGGACTGTGTACTGTGTGCTGGCTGTCTATTAGCTTAACAATAGTCCTGTAAATCTAAACCTGTTCTAAATTTTTTTGTTTTTTGGGTCACACCCGGCAATGCTCAGGGGTTACTCCTGGCTCTACGCTCAGAAATCGCCCCTGGCAGGCACAGGGGACCATATGGGATGCCAGAATTTGAATCACTTCCTTTTGCATGAAAGGCAAACACCTTACCTCCATGCTATCTCTCCGGACCCGAGGGGCATTCTTGAGCCGGTGAGGAAATAAAACAACTGCTAGAACGTTCCAAAATTTCAGGGTCTAGAAAGACAAAGAAGAGCTGGGGAGCTGCTGGGGTTAAGCTACAAATAGTCCAGACCAGAGGCAATCGTCAGGCTGGGCTGGTTTCCAGGAAGGAAAGAAAAGGGCCATCAAGAGCCTGGAGCATTTCTGGGTGCAGGCCCCCTTGGTGGCCCCTGAACTTTGTAAGAAAGATATGCTATCAGTGCTGACCTTGTTGACACATGGAGAACTGTGCTACAGATACCAAGGACAACCTGTGGACTCAGGAACAGCACCGGGAAATGAACAGGTATAGAGAATGTCAGATGACACCAGAAAAGCAAATATGGGAACACACACATTCACACAGGTGCATCTAATTGGCAAATCACTTGTTTATTTTTCTCTGTTTTGGGGCCCCATCCAGTGGTGTTTATGGCTTTCTCCTCTGTGCTCAGGGATCACACCTAGCTGCACTTGGGGGATGATCTGTGTTGCCGGGAACCAAACCCAGGTTAGCCATATGCAGCCAAATGCTTTACCCACTCTATTGCTGCTCCAACCTATGTATTGTACTTTATATGATTTTGATTTGGGGGCCATGCCTGGTGCTGCAGGATGACCTCTGGCAGTGCTTGGGAGGACCTTGGAGTGAGGGGATGGAAACTGAGCATCTTGCAGGCAAAACCTGCAGTAGCCTCTTGAACTCTTTCTCCAGACCAAAAGCATATTAAATTTTTGTTTGTGTGTGTGTCTTTGAGGGGCACATCCACCAGTGCTCAGGACTTCTCCCAGCTCTTCTTAGAGTTCACCCTTGGCAGTGCTCAGAAAATCCATCAAGGTAGGCTGTATAAAAGACAAAGACTTAAACCCCCGTACTAACTCTCTGCCCCCCAAACATACACCTTGACAATCTGAAAGCTGAACTCAATTCCTTGCAAACCTGTGACCTACACCACCAAACCTATACAAAAAAAAAAAAACAAACACGTCTTATACATGTCAATACTAATGATGCGCATGTAGTAAACAGAGCATATTATATAATTATCTGTGAATGAAGAGGGGAGTAGTGATGCAAAAGGGGAAAATATTTTCGTTTAGAGACACTGAGTGAAGGGCAGATGAGGAACTTTTTTTGTGAGGGGAACCCAGCAGCGCTCAGGGGTTACTTCTAGCTCTGTGTTCAGAAATCACTCCAGGCAGGCTTGGGAGACCATATGGGATGCAAGGATTTGAATCACCATTGGTCCTGGCTTGGCCACTTGCGAGGCAAACTCCCTACTGTTGCACTTTTGTTATGTTCCCCCCCAATAAAACATTTTAAAAGACAAAAAGAAGAGCTGGAGCAATAGCACAGCAGGTAAGACATTTGCTTTGCACACAGTCAACATGGGTTTCATTCCAGAATACACTATGGTCCCCAGAAGTAATTTATTTCTTTCTTTCTCTTCTATCTTTTTTCTTTGTTCTTTCTTTCTTTCTCTTTCTTTCTTTCTTTCTTTCATTCTTTCTTTCTTTCTTCCTTTTTCTTTCTTTATTTCTTTCTTATTCTTTCTTTCTCTATTTCTTCTTTCTTTCTTCCTTTCTTTCTTTCTTTCTTTCTTCTTTCTTTCTTTCTTTCTTCTTTCTTTCTTTCTTTCTTTCTTTCTTTCTTTCTTTCTTTCTTTCTTTCTTTCTTTCTTTCTTTCTTTCTTTCTTTCTTTCTTTCTTTCTTTCTTTCTTTCTTTTATATTTTTGGCCACACCCAGCGGTGCTCAGGGGTTACTCCTGGCTCTGTGCTCTGAAATCACTCGTGGCAAGCTTGGGAGACCATATAGGATGCAGGAGATCAAACCTGGGTCCATTCCGGGCCAGCCTCAGGCAAGACAAAGACCCTGCTGCTGGCGCCGGAGAGATAGCATGGAGGTAAGGCATTTGCCTTTCATGCAGAAGGTCATCGGTTCGAATCCTGGCATCCCATATGGTCCCCCATGCCTGCCAGGAGCAATTTCTGAGTATGGATCCAGGAGTAACGTTGAGCACTGCCGGGTGTGACCCAAAAAGCACAAAATAATGCCCTGCTGTTGTGTTATCACTCTGGAACCATCAGGCATGGTCTCAGAGCTCAGGAGTAACCCCTAAGTGCTGCCAGTGTGGGCCCAGACCCCCCAAAAAAGAACAAAAGAGAGATAAAGAGAGAGAACGAGAGCCAGCATGCTTTGCACATGGCCTACCCAGGTTTGATCCGAGGCATCCCATAAGTTTCCCTGAACCCACCAGGAGTAATTCCTGAGTGTAGAGTCATGCGTCACCCCTATGCATGAAGAATATGGCCCATAAAAAAAACAAAAAGGAAACACAGAGACAGAGAGAGAAACTCTTTGGGAATTGTCTTTTGTTTTATTTTGTTTTTTTAATTCGGTCATGCTTAGTGGCACTTAGGGGTTACTCTTGGTTCTGCACTCAGAAATTACTCCTGGCAGGCTTGGGGAGGAACATATAGGATGCTGGGGATCAAAACTGGGTCAGCCATGTGCAAGGCAAAATCCCTACCTGCTGTGCTATCGGTCTAGCCCCCATTGCAGCAATTCTTGTGGCATAGACAAGAAGAATCAGAGGCCCAGGTCAGATTTTGTGGCTCTTGCGGGGAGGGTAGGAAGGGTTGAGCCATACCCAAAGTGCTCTACAGTTATTCCAGGTTCTGTGCTCAGGGATTATGTCTGCATCTGTTCTCTGGCCCCAGACTTGGTGACTTACCCACTTCCTCCAGGGAAGCTGGCCGTTTTAATGGCAGTGGACACACCTGGACCATGCCTGCCCTCTGGTTTGACAGGCATGGTGCTGACAGCTCAGATGTGGGAACAGGCTTCTCAGCCAGGGGAGGGAAACTACCAGAAACAATCTGCCTCTCTGAGATGGAACTATTTTGGGGGATGGTGTCAGAACCGGCAGTGTTCAATGGTTAGTCTGTGCTCAGAAATTACTCCTGGCTGGCTTGGGAAACTATGTGATGGTGATGGAGATAGAATCCTGGTCAGCATGTGTGTGTGTGCCGTTCTTGCTGTACTATCATTCTGCCCCCACAAAATGGAATTCTTTATTGGGGGGGGGGACTGTACCCAGCAGCGGTCAGAGGTTCTGCTACCTGCATTCAGAAATCGCTCCTGGCAGGCTCAGGGAACCATACAGGATGCCGGGAATTGAATCCTTGTCCATCCCAGGTGGGCCGTGTGCAAGGCCACTGTACTATCTCTACAGCCCCATACAAATTGGAATTTATTTTGGTTCTTGGGTTACACCGGCAGCACTCAGGGGTCTCTCCTGGCTCAATGCTCAGAAATTGCTCCTGGCACACTTGACGGGACCATATGGGGTGCTAGGATTTGAACCACCATCTTTCTGCATGCAAGGCAAATGCCCTACCTCCATGCTATCTCTCCGGCCCACAAATTGGAATTCTTGAGGGATGATGGGGAGACTGTCTAGAAATTTTCCAGAAGAGAGCAGAGAGAAACCAACAGGTCAGGTGCTGGAACCTAGGCTTCACATCGGCATCCCAAAAGGTCCTCTGAGCCCCTCTGAGTCGTCCCTAAATCCAAAGCCAGGAATAAGTCCTGAGCTTCACTGTGGTCCCAAACCAAAACAGAATTAAAAAATAATAATGAAGGGAGCCGTCTGTCGTGGGAGACAGCTCAGTGAGCACAGAGCTGGGCACAACAGTCAATGTGTAATCCCCACAGCTGAACGACACTGCAGCTTGTGAGCTGAGGGTCGCCTGGGAGCTCAGAGTGGAGGAAAGGAAGTGTGAGATGCCACCTAAGAGCAGATGACCTCACCCCTAGGAAAGGGGAGAGGGGAGTGGAGCAGGTTTTTGCAAGGTGTTTGCTTCACTCTGAGCCTGTAAGCTTTCAGGTAAGTCCACTCTTCCCATGAGGGAGGTCAGGGGCCACCCAGGAAAGGAAAGAAAATTGGTGGCATCCTATGGGCTTTGGGAATGGAGCTGAAGGAAGCTGCCTTGCTGCTGTCCGGAGGGTCTCTGGACCAGGGGACACTGGGACGTAGAAATTAAGTCACTTTCTGGAGTTGGAACTTGGGCAGAGAGGCACCGCAGCAGGCCCAAATTCCTTTGTTTGGGGTGAAACCAAAAGGTAAATTGTGAAACAATACAAGACAACAGGGACTGTTCCAGGAATGGTTCGTGCCTGCACACAGATCACGAGGCCACCGAACTTTCTCAACGGCAGTTGAGTTGGCCAAGTGCAAGGCAAACAAACAAACAAACAAAAAACAAAACCCCCAAATTTATGAAACAATAGTTTTTGTTTTTTTTTTTGTTTTTGGGCCACACCCGACGGTGCTCAGGGGTTACTCCTGGCTGTCTGCTCAGAAATAGCTCCTGGCAGGCACGGGGGACCATATGGGACACCGGGATTCAAACCAACCAACTTTGGTCCTGGATCGGCTGCTTGCAAGGCAAACACCGCTGTGCTATCTCTCCGGGCCCAAAACAATGGGTTTTATAGATTTATTACTTTTCCATTTATTATTTGTCTCTTTCTGTTGGTTATTTAGTTTTTGGGCCACACTCAGTGACACTGAGTGTTTACTCCTGACTGCACTCAGAAATCGCTCCTGGCTTGGGGAACCACATTGGATGCTGGGAATCGAACAGGGGTCTGTCAGGGGTTGGCGTGTGCAAGGCAAATGCTCTACCGCTGTGCTATTGCTCTAGCCCCAAAACTCATGGCTTCTTATCTGCTTCTCATCTAAATTCTGAGCAAATCATATGTTCTATTGTGTGTGTGTGTTTGTGTGTGTGTCTGTGTTATAACCTGGAGTTACAAGGCTTAGGAATCACTCCTGACAGGGCTCAGGGGACTATCTGAGGTATGGGATTGAAACTGGTCAGCCATGTGTAAGGCAAACACCCTGCTCACTCTATCTCTCTGGCCCCTCATTCTCCTTTTTTTGTTTTTTTTTTGGTTGGGGGGGAGTCACACCCAGCAGAGCTCAGTGGTTACTTCTGGCTCTACGCTCAGAAATTGCCCCTGGCAGGCTCGGGGGACCATATGGGACACCGGGATTCGAACCAACCACCTTAGGTCCTGGATAGACTGCTTGCAAGGAAAACACCACTGTGCTATCTCTCGGGCTATTTTTTGTTTTTTTTCGTTTTTGGGTCACACCCGGGAGCGTTCAAGGATTACTCCTGGCTTTATCTCAGAAATCGCCCCTGGCAGGCAGGCACTGGGGACCATATGGGATGCTGAGATTCTAACCACTTTCCTTCTGCATGAAAGGCAAACGCCTAACCTCCATGCTATCTCTCTGGCCCCCTTTATTTCTATTTTTATTCTGAGTTTTGAACCACACCCTGCAATTCTTGGGGTACCATATAGAATGTCAGGGTTCAAATTGGAGATTGAATCTGATTAAACCCATGCAACCCGCTACACGTCCTCATGGACCATACACACTGAGCTTTCTAATGGCATTTGGGATGTCCCAGAGCAAGCTTCCTTCTGAGCGGAGTCCAGTGGGGTTGAGGAGATCAGGCACCCTAACTGGCCTTTGATGGCAGCCCATTAGAGTCGCCTAACAGGTTCACTTCCACATTTTTTTTGGTTTTTGGTTCACACCCTACTGCGCTCAGGGCTTACTCCTGGCTCTACACTCAGAAATCGCTCCTGGCACGCTCAGGTGACCATATGTTATGCCGGGATTCGAACTTCCATCCTTCTGCATGCAAGGCAAATGCCTTACCTCCATGCGATCTCTTTGGCCCCCACTTCCACATGTCTGAAACGAAAATGAGAATCCCTTGGTTTCAGGGGAGACACCACATCTAGTTTAGTAAGATTGTGTGGGACACAGATTGTATGGAATTATCCTTGCATATGGATGATCTGGTTTCAATTCCTGGCACCCTACATTGTCACCCGAGCATGGCCAGGAGTAACCATGAGTATCACAGGATGTAGCCCCAAAACAAAACCGCCATCACCAAAAAATAATAAAGAAAGAAATGTGCAGAATCCCTAGGTTTGTCCATGCACTGCAAATGCCCCCTCAGCATTTCATGGGAGCCAGTAGTAGCTCTGGCACTGCTGAGTATGGGTCCCCTCCCCCATCAAAAGTCAAACAAATGGGGCCTGAGAGATAGCATGGAGGTAAGGCACTTGCCTTGCATGCAGAAGGCCTGTGGTTCAAATCCGGGCATTCCATATGGTTCCTCGAGCCTGCCAGAAGGTATTTCTGAGCTCAGAGTCAGGAGTATCTCCTGAGCACCGCCAGGTGTGGACAAAAACCAAAAAAAATTTTTTTATTATGAGGGGCTGAAGAAATAATACAGCCAGTACAGCACTTGACTTATATGTGGCTGGCTCAGATTCATCTCCAGCATCTCACATGAGCACAGCCAGTGTTTTCCTAAAAACAGAGTCAGGAGTAACCTCTGAGTATTGCCAATTGTGGCCCAGAACAAAAGAAAAGAATTTCTGTAGACACACACCTAAAGGACAAGCCAAAGAATAATTTGGTTAACACATGGTTCCGTGAGTACCGCCAGGGGTCACTCCTGAGTACAGAGCCAAGAACAGCTAGAATACTGCTGGTTGACACCTAAGAAAGAAAGAAACAAACAAAATAGATAAACTGACATTAAAATGAAGAATTTATTCAAAGATAATGCAAACACAAGCTAACTCCAGGTTAGGGAAGAAAAATGACAAAGCATATCTGGATAAAATATTTGTATTCAAACTATATAAAGAATTTCCACAAGCTGTGCTATCTCTCCGAGCCCGACAAAAAAATTTTTTAAATGAGTAAATAGGTGCCAGAGAGATAGCACAGCAGTAAAGCGTTCGCCTTAGATGCAGAAGGATGGTGGTTCAAACCCCGGGATCCTATATGGTCCCCCGATCCTGCCAAGAGCATTTCTGAGCATAGAGCCAGGTGTGACCCAAAATCAAAAAAAGAAAAAGAGTAAGAGGGTTCAGAGTGTTAGCACAGTGGTAGGGCCTGGCCTTGCACGTGGCTAATCCTGGACGAACCCAGGTTTGATTCCCTGCATTCCATGTGGTCCCCTGAGCCTGCCAGGAGTGATTTCTGAGTGCAGAGCCAGGATATAAATAAACCAATAAACAAATGAGGTATAGCACAACAGTTCCGCATTTGCCTTCCACAAGGCCAACGTAGGACAGGCCCGGATTTAATCCCTGGCTTTCCACGTGCTCCCCAAGTAAATCAGCTATCCTGGCCTCGTGACTATTGGAATTCATAGAGAACGTTAGCCATTTGTGTGATGCTACCTTAAACCTGAGCCCTGTTTTTTGGGAAGAGACTCATCTAAGTCCTGTTAGTGTCCCAAGACCCTGTTGCCCAATACCCTCCTTCCATGGGTCTCCACAATAGTCTTAATGGCTATATTTCTGCCAATAAATACTTAGAGCTTTTCATTGTTTTCTCCTCAGGCATCCGGTGTGGAAGGTTCAGATATTCCTAATGATGGTAAACTCATCGGATTTGCTCAGCACAGTATCATCTAAAACAAAACTCTGAAAGTGGAGGCCCAAGGAGACTCCACACACGTGTCTCTCTCTTGCTTCTGTTGGCTTAAACCCACAACTGCCAAAGAACCCAGCAACATGCCTCCCAGCAAAGAGCTTTAGGGGGTCTTTCTTTATGTTCTTCCTGCCATCAACCCCTGCTTTTCCCTGCAAGGAACGGCAAGTTGGACCCCCAGTGGCCAGCTTCCTTTAATGAGTTCCGTTAGTGAATCATGTATCCCCTTTCTTCCTCTGTTGGTAGTGGCCCTGTGCTCCATCCCAGGAGAAAGCACTGTCGTTCACCTGCCTTACTCATGGCAGGAATGATGCAGGGTGCAAAGGAGCATGTCTATGGACCTCCTCTTCTTCCTGCCTGTTTTCCCACCCCAGCCAATGGGAGCATCTGGGGGTCTCTCGAGCACTGAAAAGGCAATTAGAATCATGGACCCAGAGAGTTAAATTCAGTGCAATTTTTTCATCCAGGCGGTGATTTATTTTATTTTATTTTATTTTCGTGGGGTGTTTTTTATTTGTTTGTTTTGCCTCATGTGAATTCTAGCAACATTGTTAGGAAAAAGCACAGCCCCATATAGGTGCATCCCAAACTATATTCTTGTTTTATTCATGATATTTCTAAGCATTTTCCTGAAGCTGCTCTCAGGCCCCCCTCGTCATTGCTCCCTCTAGAAAGGGGTGCTCGCCTTAATTTCACCTGGTGTAAAATATCGAACTATAGTCATACTTTAGGCACTGGATCCTTTACAGGTGCACATTGGAGGAGCCCCCTCTCCCTGTTCTGAGTGTCTCCCTCTAGCGGCCTTATTAAGCAATGCACCCAGCCAACTGCTGTTGGAGGATCATCTCTCCGTGTTCTCAGTGTCTCTATCTAGCGGTCCTATTAAGAACTGCAACCAGCCAACTGCTCTTGGAGGATCATCTCTCCGTGTTCTCGGTGACTCTCTCTAGCGGTCTTACTAAGCACTGCACACCAAACAGCGGATCTTGGAGAATTCCCTCTCCCTGTTCTCAGTGTCTCCCTCTAGCGGCCCTATTAGGCACTGCACCCCAGCCAGCTGCTCTTGGAGGACCCCATTTCCCTGTTCTCAGTGTCTTCCTCTAGCGGTCTTATTAAGCACTGCACCCCAGCCAGCACTCTTGAGGACCCCATTTCCTGTTCTCAGTCTCTCCTCTAGCAGTCTTGTTAACACTGCACACAGCCAGCTACTCTTGGAGTACCCCTTGCCTCAGTTTCTCCCTGTAGTGGGCTTATTAAGCACTGCACCACAGCCGGCGGCTCTTGAGAACCCCATTCAGTGTTCTCAGTGTCTCCCTCTAGCGGTCTTATTAAAGCCCTGCACCCGGTTCACTCTGAGGACTTCAAGGAAAACTTCTCCTGCCTGTGCCTGTCTGCCTGTGTTTCTGAATCCCTGAAGGTCTCCTCAGAGGCTTAAGGAGCGCATCCCAAAAAAAATTCATTTTGAAGCTGCCCAGTAAGTACATTCTGGCTGTGGGGGTCGCCGCCCAATAAGCTGAACTCTCTGGCCTGTGGAGGCTCCACCCTGCTGTGCCTTTGTTCACTCTAAGGACTGTCAACTAGAGGCAGCAGTAGAGCACGGCTGCAAAGCGAAGCGGCCGCGCACTCTTTCTAACCAATGAACCCCAACACAACACGCAGGAAAAACCACTCTACAAGCGTGACAATGGGGAAACTTCACAAACACCATCCACAGAAAATGAAGATGAAAGCTTGGATGAGCTAATAAATTCCAACCACATCATTAACCTCTCAGATAAGGAGTTTAGAATAGAAATATAGAAGATGTTTGTAGAACTCAAAAAAAGCATAGATGGATCTGAACGGAACAAAAAGACAGAAATCAGAAAACTCCAAACTGAAATAACAGATCTGAAAAACATGGTTGCTCAACTGAAAACCTCAATGGATAGTCTCGCCAACAGGGTATCAACAGCTCAGGAGAGAATCAGAGCACTGGAAGATGTGATGCAGAAAAACTCAACACAACAGAAGAAATTGGAAAAGAACCTTAAACAAACAGGCAATGGAAAAAGTACTCAAGGAATGAGAACAGATGAAAATAGAAGTCTTTGATAAACTCAACAGAAACAACACATGAATCATTGTAGTCCCAGAAACCCATGAAGGAGATCTCCAGGAAGGATCAAGTGTCAAAGACAACATCAAAGAGATACTCCCAGAGTTAAAGTATTTATGAGCTCAGAGCCAGGAGTAACCCCTGACACTGCCAGGTGTGGCCCAAAAACCAAAAAAAATTTTTTTATTATGAGGGGCTGAAGAAATCATACAGCCAGTACAGCATTTGACTTATATGTGACTGGCCCAGATTCATCTCCAGTATCTCACATAAGCACAGCCAGAGTTTTCCTGAGAACAGAGTCAGGAGTAACCTCTGAGTATTGCCGGTTGTGCCCCCAGACAAAAGAAAAGAATTTCTGTAGACACACACCTAAAGGACAAGCCAAAGAATAATTTGGTTAACACACGGTCCCCTGAGCACCGCCAGGGGTCACTCCTGAGTACAGAGCCAATAACAGCTAGAATACTGCTGGTTGACACCAAAGAAAGAAACAAATAAAATAGATCAACTGACATTGAAGTGTAGAATTTATTCAAAGATAATGCAAACACAAGCTAGCTTCAGGTTTGGGTAGAAAAATGGCAAAGCATATCTGGATAAAATATTTGTATTCAAACTATAAAAAGAATTCCCACAAGCTAATAAATACTCTTCAATGATTTGGGGGATTAAAAACACCTGGCAATGCTTAGGGGTTACAGGGGACCATACTGGGTGCTAGAAATTAAACTGGAGAGGCCACTAGCAAGGCAACCCTATTCTATGTACTTTAAGAATTGTTGTTGGAGGGGCCGGGTGGTGGCGCAAGAGGTAAGGTGCCTGCCTTGCCTGCGCTAGCCTTGGACAGACCGCGGTTCGATCCCCGTGTCCCATATGGTCCCCCAAGCTAGGAGCAACTTCTGAGCGCATAGCCAGGAGTAACCCTTGAGCGTCACCGGGTGTGGCCCAAAAACCAAAAAAAAAAAAAAAGAATTGTTGTTGGAGGGACCAGAGAGATAGCATGGAGGTAAGGTATTTGCCTTGCGTGCAGAAGGACGGCGGTTGGAATCCCGGCATCCCATACGGTCCACTGCGCCTGCCAGGAGCGATTTCTGAGCATATAGCCAGGAGTAACCCTGAGCACTGCTGGGTGTAACCCAAAAACCAAATAAAATTATCGTTGAGGGGGCTGAAGTGATAAAACAGCAGTAGTGTGCTTGTCTTGCAGGGGTTGAACCAGGACGGATCTAGGTTCGATTCCCGTCATACCATATGGTCCCGAGCCTTCCAGGAGCAGTTTTTTCTTTTTTGGAGGGAGGGGACACACCCAGTGATGCCCAGGTGTTGCTCCTGGCTATGCACTCAGAAATTATTTCTGGCAGGTTCGGGGGACTAAATGGTATGCCGGGGATGGAATCCCAGTCCTTTCCTGGTAGATTGAATGCAAGGAAAATGCCCTACCACTGTACTATTGCTCTGGCCCCACAGGAGTGATTTCTAAGCCCAGTCAGGAGTAACGTGAGTGTTACTCTGCCTCCTGTTCCTATCATCTTTATTAAAGTACAAGTGTACTTTTTTCACTTGTCAAAGAAATCTTTTCTTGGTGGGGTGTGTTGCCTGTGGAAGCTTGTGGGCCACACCCAGCAATGACACTGGAGTTACTCCTGGCTCTACCCTCCAGAATTACCCATGGCCATAATCTGTGGCACCTAAGGGGATGTGCAGTTGCCTTGCAAGGCAAATGTCCTTACTGGCCATGCTAGTCAAGTCCCATCTCTGCTCTGGCCTTACTTGGTTTTCCCTGAGTAAATGCCAGCTATGTTGGAAGTTGGTTCAGGTGCTGAGGTTCCTGCCCCTGAGGATACCAGGCTGGACTTGGTCCACATGCATGCTGGCCTGAAAGGTGTTACTGCAGATCAGGAGGCTGCAGGACATTTGTCCAATGAGGTTGATCTCGGAGGCCTTGAATTATGGTAAGCAAAAACAATCACAGTCACATCAAGGATGTTTACGTAGTGGGTATTTTGTCTTTTTTTGTTCCCATCTTAATGATCCAGCAGGCTGGTAATAAAGCAGGGATACCAACTTATCCCTTTCCACCCTGTTGAAATTAAGATCTAATTTGCAGTGAAATTTGGCACTCCTCATAAACTAAGTCAGACTTATAGGTTCTGACAAATATATTTCTCTCTTTCCTTCCCAGTCGAACCCAGCAGGGGACATTTCTGAGTGCGGAGCTAACCCTAAGTTCCCCTGAGTGTAACCCTAAAAACAAACCAAAAGTATCTAATCCTTGGCACAACATGGTCTCCCTAGCACAAAGCCAGAATAGCCCCAAGGCCTGGAGAATAGCACAGCAGCAGGCTGTTTGCTTAGGTGGCAGTTGACTCTGGCATATGGTCCCACTAGCCTGTCAGGAGTTATTCCTCAGAATTAACCCCTGAGCACTGCCAGGTGTAACCCCAAAACAGAACAAAATGAAAACAGAATAACCCCAGTAGTGCCACAAACACACACGCACCATATATACATACAAGGTGAAGCTGGAGAGATGGCATGAAGGTAAGGAGTTTTCCTTTCATGCAGAAGGACGGTGGTTTGAATCCCAGCATGCCATATGGTCCCCCAAGCCTGCCAGGAGCAATTTCTGAGCCTAGAGCCAGGAGAAACCCGAGTTCTGCTGGGTGGGACCCAAAACAAACAAACAAACAAATATATACATACAAGGCTTTCAAGGACACTGGGATGAAGATAGTCCTTGTTGTTCCCAGTGTCCTCCTTTCCCGTTGTGTCTCACACTGTGTCTCTAAGAACTTGACTTGGGACTGATTGCTGACCTCCATCAAAAAGCCATCTGTGAGGTTTGCAGATCGCTCAGTAGCATAAACTTGCTGGGGTCAGGCTGCTGCGGATTTGATGCCCAGAGCTACTCACAACAATTCAACCTGTGACTGCCACTCTGGGCCACCGAGATACAACTGTGGTAGGTAGTGGCTCATACTGAGCGTTTGCATACTCCGCAGCTTCTTAAGCACAGTGCCCTACCAGCATCACCCAGGGAACTCCCGTCTACTGCTTTTTATTTTTTTTAGCCACACCCAACGGTGCTCAGAGGTTACTCCTGGCTCTGTGCTCTGAAATCACTCCTGTCAGGTTCGGGAGAATCTGATATGGGATGCTGGAGATCAAACCTGGGTCCATCCTGGGTCAGCCGCAGGCAAGGCAAACACCCTGCCTCTGATATATCACTCCAGTCCCATCAGGAGTGATGGGACTAAGTACTGAAGAATGTGGCCCCCCAAAACAAAAAGAGAACAGAGAGATAGAGAGAAAGAAACTCTGACAATTCTTTTTTGTTTTATTTTGTTTTGGTCATACTCAGTGGCTCTTAGGAGTTACTCTTGTTTCTACACTCAGAAATCACTCCTGGCAGGCTTGGGGAGGAACATATAGAATGTTGGGGATCAAAACTGGGTCAGCCATGTATGTCCAAGGCAAAATCCCTACCTGCTGTGCTATCGGTCTAGCCCCTATTGCAGCAATTCCTGTGGCATAGACAAGAAGAATCAGAGGCCCAGGTCAGATTTTGTGGCTCTTGCGGGGAGGGCAGGAAGGGTTGAGCCATACCCAAAGTGCTCTCAGTTTATTCCAGGTTCTGTGCTCAGGGATTATGTCTGCAACTATTCTCTGGCCCCAGACTTGGTGACTTACCCACTTCTTCCAGGGAAGCTGGCTCTTTCGATGGCAGTGGACACACCTGGACCATGCCTCCCTCTGGTTTGACAGTCATGGCCCTGATAGCTCAGATGTGGGAACAGGCTTCTCAGCCGGCTGAGGGAAATTGCTAGAAATAAGCTGCCTTCCTGAGATGAGATATTTTCTTTGGGGACGCAGAGATAGCATGGAGGTAAGGCCTCCATTCTGCCTCTCATGCAGAATGTTGGTGGTTCAAATCCCGGCATCCCATATGGTCCCCTGAAATTACCAAGAGCAATTTCTGAGCATAGAGCTAGGAGTATCCCCTGAGCACTGCCGGGTGTGATACAAAAAGCAAAACAATTTTTTTTCTCTTGGGGAGGTCACACCCGGCAGAGTTCAAGGAATTACTCCTGGCTGGCTTGGGGACCATATATGATGGTGACAGCGATAGAATCCTGGTCAGCGCATGCACTGTTGTGTGTGTGCGCGCACGTGCGCCTTTCTTGCTGTACTATCATTTTGCCCCCACAAAATGACATTCTTTTTTTAGTTTTTGGACCACACCCAGCAGTGCTTGGTGGGTGTTACTACTGGTTCTGTGCTCTATACTCAGAAATCACTCCTGGTGGGGTTGGAGAGATGACGTGGAGGTAAGGCATTTGCCTTACTCCAGAATCAGGTCCCACCCTAGGGTGGGAGCACAAGACGAGACCACACCCTAAGGTAGGGCCCAATGCTTGATCAGGGTCGGATCAGTAACATAAAAACACCCTCAAGCTACACTTGCCCCTTGTGCGAGCAGAAGGCCGTCCTGCAGGTGTAGGCGGCGGGCCTGGCTGTCTTCGCTGAGCGCCTCGACTTCTGCCAGCACCACAAGGATGAGGTGAGTCGGGGGCCCCCAAGCCTTGCCTTCTGTGTGTCCCCCCTGGCCTATGTGACATGCCCGCTCCAGGCTCTCCAAGTTCTCTAGGCCCACTGGCCCGGCGTGAGAATGGGCCCCAAGGATTGGAGCGCTCCTGGCCCTGCTTTCTGTGTGTGTGGTTCCTGTGTCCACGATAGATGTGCGTGCTTTCCCGGCCCATCAACCAAGGGTGCATGCGCCTCCGGTCTGGCCCATGCCCCCAAGAGGTGGACATCCCACCCGTCTGCTCGCCACGTGGTGCCTTGTTGTGCGCCTTTACTGAGAAAGAATGAAGACAAACTCCCCTAGCCCTGGGAGCCAGCTCGGATGGCTTGAAAAGGCATTTTTTCCCGTGCCCCCTTTTTCCATGCCACTGGTTGGAGCTGGCTGACAGTTAACTAGTCCTTAAAACACGAAACCCAGGCTGTTGAGGCAAACTTTTCCTTCTCCTAAATTGTACTTTGAAAAAAAATGAAGTGTGGTTTGGACTTTAATCTAAAGTAGAGAAAGTTAGATGATGATGATGATGATGATGATGATGATGATGATGATTTAAGCTAGGACATAAATGATTATTTCAGGATCTTCCCTGGGGAGAAAGTGCTCTTTGGCAGGTTTTTCCCCAGAAGCCTTTTGCTCACTGGTTTCACCCCGGGTGGTACTGGGGTTGGGATGATACTGGGGTTGGGGTGAAGGACCAGAGAATGCCTGGGGACCCTGCTAGTTTCAAATGCAGGTCTGTTGTGTCCAGGACAAGCACTTTTCCTGATGTCCCATGATCTCTCCAGCCCAGCCCGGGAAGTGTGTTCAGAATAAAGTCATTGCTTGCAAAAAAAAGGCCTCGCTTGTGGGAAGGAGCCGGAGGAGTCTTGGAGGAAGTTGGTTGCCGGTCTGTCCTCCCTATGGCTTCACTACTATGTGCTGCGAGACCTGCATCAATTGTTTTTCTTATTTTGGTGTCCTACCCGGTGACGCTCAGGGGTTCCTCCTGACTAAGAGCTCAGAAATCGCTCCTGGTTTGGGGGACCATATGGGATGCAGGATTCGAGCCAACCACCTTAGGGTAGGCTGCTTGGAAGGAAGCGCCCTACCCAGAACAATTGTTTTTCTTTCTTTCTTTTTTTTTTTTTTTGGTTTTTGGGCCACAGCAAGGGTAGACAAATGAAGGAGGAGGACGAAAAACAGGTGGAGGCGGTGACTGCTGTGGTGGCACGCCCCGGCCCCCTGAAGACTGAGAAGAAAAAGGCCACGGCCCATGCTCGAGGCACCTACCCCCGTGAGAAAGGAGGGTGAGTGTCATTGTTTGTGCCCAGTGAAACCCCAAAACAAACAAACGCAGAGCCTGCTCAAGGGGAGAAAGAGACAGAGCCCAGGTAGGAGGCCAAGGGTAAATTAGCCCCTGACTTGGGCCCAAGGGGATGTGTGTGGTGACAGGCGATTGTCCTGGAGGATTTGGGGAGTTGGCCGAGTGTCTCCGAGGGCCCCAGCCGCCCCTAACCCGGTCCCCCAATTCAGGCTACATAGGATCGTGTTAGATGTCAAAATGGGCCTTTGGGGAAAGGTTCAAAGACAAGTTGTAAGCTGTAACCTCCGGGGAGCAACTTGTCTTGTCAAGGCTGGGCTGTGGGGGGTTTATAAGGCCAGGCCAAGAGCACTCCCCTGAATCTGAAACAAAAGACTTGGGTCACAGGGTGGCTAGAGGTGCCTTAGAGCAAACAGAAAGTTTTGTATCAATTTGAATATACATTTGCACAATTCTGGGGAAATATATTTTGGAGTTTGGAAGTCCTCAGTTATCGTGGTGCATGTTGCCCAATTGTTATGTTCTATTGTGTCACTTACGTAGTCATTCTTACATGTATGCCTCTTCTATCACTGTAAACCCTCCTCACCTGAACTGATCCCACCTGAATGATCAGAACTGCCCAAGATGGAAAGTTGGAGGGCAGGGAAAGCTTGGAGATGGAGATGGTGGCTTTGACCCGTGAAATGGAGCGCTTCTTCGTGGAGCGGGTGGCTGCGGTCCCCGAAAATGCGGAGGAGATGGTGGCTAGTGAAGCACTGGCCTTAGCTGCAGCGGTGGTGATGGCTTCAAGGGTCGCCAGAGAGAGGGCTGTCAGCAGCTTCAGGTGTGCATTTGTATAGTTTTTTTTTTTTTTTTTGGTTTTTGGGCCACACCCGGTAACACTCAGGGATTACTCCTGGCTATGTACTCAGAAGTTGCTCCTGGCTTGGGGGACCATATGGGACACCGGGGGATCAAACTGTGGTCCATCCAAGGCTAGCATAGGCAAGGCAGGCACCTTACCTTTAGCGCCACCGCCCGGCCCGTATTTATATAGTTTTATTGATGATTTTTATTACAGAGCTAGAACAATAGTTTTCTTACTGCTTTTCCTCAGGTACAAATTTGAATTTTCTAAGTGAAAAGGTAACATTATTTGAAGAAACTCTCTAAAATTGGTAGCAACTTTTTTTTTTTGGTTTTTGGGCCACACCCTGTGACGCTCAGGGGTTACTCCTGGCTATGCGCTCAGAAGTTGCTCCTGGCTTCTTGTGGGACCATATGGGGGGTGCTTCAGGTGTGCATTTGTATAGTTTTTTTTTTTTTTGGTTTTTGGGCCACACCCGGTAACACTCAGGGATTACTCCTGGCTATGTACTCAGAAGTTGCTCCTGGCTTGGGGGACCATATGGGACACCGGGGGATCGAACCGCGGTCCATCCTAGGCTAGCGCAGGTTAAGCAGGCACCTTACCTCCAGCGCCACCGCCCGGCTCCAACTTTTTTTCTTTATCACGAGCTAAACATGTAAAATTTATATCCTGAGCTCGCAGTATCCATCACAATACAAACAACGTCATTGCAATTTGGAAAACACTCAGTGAAGAAAAAAATCAACATAACACAAGGTCATAGAATGGTTAAAATGTTCTCCTTTGCTCTGGTGTGCCTAGCTAGTGGAAATTGTTTTGAGAACATACTAATAGAGAACAGGAGATGGAGCTCTTCACTAACAGGAGCTCAAGGTACCGCCCAGCTTTTAGGAATAAACTCACTTATTTTAGCCTACAAGATCCAGATCCAGAAATCAGGGCAGTCATGATGTCTCCTGATTATCAGTTCCATATATCAGGATGGATCCACTTTGGGGAAATCCAAGTCCTTCCTAGTCTTAAGCTAAGTTCTCTCTTCTTTTTCTCTCCCCCTTCCCTCTCGTTTAACCTCTCCCTCCTGCTTTTCATCCCTCTTCCTAGCTGTGTGTGAAAGAAGTGCACTCACTCATAAAAGGAACGGACTCAGAATTCTAGCTAGGTTATAAGTGAAATGAAGAGTGCACAGGCTTGAATTTCCACTTGCAGAAGTTTGTCTTATTTTCCCCCCAAACAAGTACACTCCAAAGAAAGATGCAAGGTGATTCTAGCATTGTAACCATGGACAGCTCTCATCCAGCTGCTAGGCTCATTAGTCAACTAAGCAAAGGCTGTCTTTTAACTCTGGAAGGCAATATTCTTTTTTTTTTTTGGGCCACACCTGTTTGACGCTCAGGGGTTACTCCTGGCTATGTGCTCAGAAATCGCCCCTGGCTTGGAGGGACCATATGGGATGCCGGGGGATCGAACCGCGGTCCTTCCTTGGCTAGCCCTTGCAAGGCAGACACCTTTCCTCCAGTGCCACCTACCCGGCCCGGAAGGCAATATTCTCTGCTGTTCTTCTGAGTTAGGAGAGGTTCCTGGTTTTTTTTGTATCTTAATTGAGACAGTTCAACTCCAGGGAAATGATTTAATGATATCTGAGCATGGAGCCAGGAGTAATTCCTGAGGGTTGTTGGGTGTGACCCAAAATCCAAAAACAAAAGAATAAGAAAATATCTTGGGGCCAGAGTGATAGCATGCAGTAAGGCATTTGCCTTTCATGCAGAAGGACTGTGGTTTGAATCCCACATTCCATATGGTCTCCTGAGCCTGTCAGGGGCAATTTCTGAGCATGGAGCCAGGAGTAACCCCTGAGCACTGCGGGGTGTGATCCCCCGAAAAAAAGAAAAGAAAAGATCTCCAAGGTCAAAATATTGCTCTTGGCCGGATAGGTGGCGCTGGAGGTAAGGTGTCTGCCTTGCAAGCGCTAGCCAAGGAAGGACCTCGGTTCGATCCCCCGGCGTCCCATATGGTCCCCCCAAGCCAGGGGCGATTTCTGAGCACATAGCCAGGAGTAACCCCTGAGCGTGAACGGGTGTGGCCCAAAAACCAAAAAAAAAAAAAAAACCAGCTTGGAAAGGGGCCGAGCGGTGGCGCTAAAGGTAAGGTGCCTGCCTTGTCTGCGCTAGCCTTGGACGGACCGCAGTTCGATCCCCCGGCGTCCCATAT
The DNA here is from genome assembly GCF_024139225.1 of Suncus etruscus. Taxonomy (NCBI): domain Eukaryota; kingdom Metazoa; phylum Chordata; class Mammalia; order Eulipotyphla; family Soricidae; genus Suncus; species Suncus etruscus. The sequence continues at coordinate 35,969,410 of NC_064867.1, read as the reverse complement.
GGTCCCCCAAGCCAGGAGCAACTTCTGAGCACATAGCCAGGAGTAACCCCTGAGCGTCACAGGGTGTGGCCCAAAAACCAAAAAAAAAAAAAGAAAAAAAATATTGCTCTTTCCTGGAGGGCAAAAATCACCCTAGGTGAGAACTACATTTAAACCACTTGATTACTGTATTTAAGATTCTCTTGGGCCCAGAGAGATAGCACAGCAGCATTTGCCTTCTAAACGGCCGATCCAGGACCAAAGGTGGTTGGTTCGAATCCCGGTGTCCCATATGGTCCCCCGTGCCTGCCAGGAGCTATTTCTGAGCAGACAGCCAGGAGTAACCCCTGAGAAATGCCGGGTGTGACCCCCCCCCAAAAAAAAAGATTCTCTTGTCATGAATAGACTGATTGAGGCTTTGTTTTCCTTTTTCTTTTTTTTCATTTGTTATTTTCTCGAACACTTTGGATGGCACTCAGGGGTTACTCCTGACTCTGCACTCAGAATTCTCTCCTGGCAGGCACTGCGGTCCTGATGGGATGCAGGGAATCAAACCCTGTTCCATCCTGGGTGGCTGCCATCAAGACAAATGCCCTACTACTGCTGTATTATCTTTCTGGCCCTTGGCTTTGTTTTTCTAACTTGAAACTGAGAAAGCTGAAAATAGGGGTGAGAAGTAGCTGGCAGGCTGGATTGCAGTCCTGCCATGCACAGGGTCCTGGCTTGATCCCTGTCACGTCATAGTCTCCAAGTACGACCACAACACCTCTGCTTTAGCACCAGCTGAAAAGGCCCCTCTACACCCCATTTAAAAAGAAGTATAAAAAAAGATAAATTCAAGAAATCAAATATGATTTTGCTAAGTATGTCATTTAGAAATATACAACCAGGGCCAGAGAGATAACATGGACGTAAACCATTTGCCTTGCATGCATTGAATCCCAGCATCACATATGGCCGCCCGAGCCCACCAGGAGTGATTTCTGAGCCTAGAGCCGGGAGTAACCCTTGAGTGCTGCAGGGTGTGACCCCAAAACCCCGACCAAGAAAAGAAAAGAAATATGCAACCAATAGAGGGGGAGGGGATGGAACCTGGGAACACTAGTGAAAGTTCACACTTAGTGATATGATCGATGCTGGAACACTGCATGTCTCAAGTTCAGCTCTGAATAACTACAAGTGCCTTAAAAATTTTTATTTTGGGGGCCGGGCGTTGGCGCTAAATGTAAGGTGCCTGCCTTGCCTGCGCTATCCTTGGACGGACCGTGGTTCGATCCCCCAGTGTCCCATATGGTCCCCCAAGCCAGGAGCAACTTCTGAGCACATAGCCAGGAGTAACCCCTGAGCGTTACCAGGTGTGGCCCAAAAACCAAAAAAAAAATTTTTTTTTAATTTTTATAATTTTGACCACATCCCCAGGACCTGTCTGCAAAAGGGTACATTTCTTTGGGACCAGTGTGACTATTAAAATGAGTAAATAGAGGCTGGAGAGATAGGATGGAGGTAGGGCATTTGTCTTGCATGCAAAAGGATGGTGGTTCGAACCTCGGCACCCATATGGTCCCCTGAGCCTGTGGGAGCCATTTCTGAGTGGAGAGCTAAGAGTAATCCCTAAGCAATGCAGGGTGTGGCCCAAAATAACTCCAAAGAATAAAATAACTGGGGCTTGAGAGATAGCATGGAGGTAGGGCATTTGCCTTGCATGCAGAAGGACAGTGGTTCAAATCCCCGCATCCCATATGTTCCCTCAAGTCTTCCAGGAGGGATTTCTGAGCATAGAGCCAGGAGTTACTCATGAGCAATGTGTGACAAAAATAAATTTTTTTTTTGGTTTTTGGGTCACACCCAGTGGTGCTCAGGGGTTACTTCTGGCTGTCTGCTCAGAAATAGCTCCTGACAGGTATGGGGGACCATATGAAACACCGGGATTCGAACCAACCACCTTTGGCCCTGGATTGGCTGCTTGCAAGGCATAAGCCGCTGTGCTATCTCTCCAGGCCCAACAAAAAAATTTTTAAATGAGTAAATAGGGGCCAGAGAGATAGCACAACAATAAGACTTTCGCCTTAGATGCAGAAGGATGGTGGTTCCATTCCCGGTATACTATATGGTCCCCCGATCCTGCCAGGAATGATTTCAGAGCATAGAGCCAGCTGTGACCCAAAATCAAAAAAAGATAATGAGTAAGGAGTGTTCGGTGTGATAGCACAGTGGTAGGGCATTGCCTTACACGTGGCCTATCCTGGACGAACCCAAGTTTGATTTCCTGCATTCCATGTGGTCCCCCGAGCCTGCCAGGAGTGATTTCTGAGTGCAGAGCCAGGATATATATATAAACAAATAAACAAATGAGGTATAACACAACAGTACAGCAGGGTTCAATCCCTGGCATCCCACATGGTCCCCAAGCCTGTTAGGAGTGATTTTTGAGTGCAGAGCTAGGAGTAACCCCTGAGAGCCAGGTAGAACCCCAAAACAAACATACCCAGAGACTGCCCAAGGGGAGAGGGAGACCTAGCCCAGGCAGGAGGCCATGGGTTCATTAGCCCCTTACTTGGACCTAAGGGGATGTGTGCGGTGACAGGCGATTGTCCTGGAGGATTTAGGGGGGTTTTGCCAAGTGTGCCGAGGGCCCCTACTACCCCCTAACCCAGTCCCTCAATTCAGGGTACTTAGGACCCCGTTGGATGTCAAAGTGGGCCTTTGGGGAAAGGTTCAAAGACAAGCTGTAGGCCTATGGGGAATATCTTGTGTGATTCAGGCTATGGGGGGCTCTGCCGAGCATCACTCTGGATCTCCTCATTTGCTGCTTGGGCCCAGGGTCCCCGGGAGTCCTCTCCTGCCCGAGGGGAACCTGCAGTGAGGGGTGCACAGTGCCCCATACCGGCCAGCGGGGACTACAGCATCGAAGGGCAATGTTTTGTTTTGTTTACTTGTTATTGTTGATTTTTGTTTTTTGTTTTGGTTTTGTTTGTTGTTTTTTTTTTTTGTGCAAATCCTGTGATGCTCAGGGGTTACTCCTGGCTCTTCACTCAGAAATCAACCATTTATCTTGGGACCATATGGGATGCCGGGTTCGAACCCGGTCCATCCTGGGTCAGCTACATGCAAGGCAAATGCCCTAATGCTGTGCTATCACTCCGGCCCTGTGCTAGTCCTTCAATGCAAGAAGCCATTCTTGGCACCAAGCGGTTCCCTGAGTTCTGCCAAATCAGCCTCTGAGCTCCAAGTGATGTGGGGAAGTAGCCCCTGAGGAAAGAACAAGAAAAGACCAAGTATCAAAGGCACCCTTCTTGTTTGGCTTGGGGTGGCCACACCTGGTGGTCTGGGAGCCACTCCAGACACAATTCTTCAGGGATCACCTCTAAAGGTGTCCTTCCCTCACCTCTCCCTTTGTTTGGTTTTTGGTTTGGGGGCCACATCTGAAGCAGCTCAGGTGTTACCTGAAACCGTTCCTGGCAGGCTTGGGGAACCATATGGGGTGCTGGGGATTGAACCAAGGTCTGCCACATGCAAGTCAAATGTCCCTCCCCTCTGTGCCATTTTAGGCTTATGGTTGTTATCTTTTTGTTTTGGGGGTCTTCACGAGTATTCAGTACTCCATTACTCGGGCTACTCTCAGCAGTGCTTAAGGCAAGGTGCCAAGGAGAGCACAAGAATCTTCTGCCTGCATGCAGAGTACCATGCACTTCTCTCTGCAGGTCTCTCTCTAAGTCTCTCTCCAGGTCACTCTGCAAGTCTACCTCCAGGTCTCTCTCTGTCTCTGTCTCTGTCTCCCACACACACACCCCCCTTGGTTTTGTTTTTGGAATCACATACACTAGGTCAGAGTTCAGGACTCATTCCTGATGGAACTTGAGGTACCATAGCAGATACTGGTGGCTTCTCCAGGTCAGATGCATGCAAGGCAAGTGCCCTACTCACTGTACTAATATTTCAGCCCTCACCTCTTTATATGCTTGTTTGGGGGACATTCTAATCAGGGCTTATGCATGTCTCTTTGAACATGGTTTACTTTTTTCTTCATGGAGTACATTTTGGGGGGATTATTTTTTGCAAGGGGGGCACACCTGGGATTGCTCAGGGGTTACTGCTGGTTCTGTGCTGAGGAATCTCTCCTAACAGGCTTGAGGAACAGGTTATATCGGATGCCAGGGATTGAACCCAGGTCAACCGCGTGCTAGGCAAATGCCCTACTGCTGTGCTATCACTCCCACACACCCGAATTACTCTTGACAGGACTCAAGACCATATGTGGGTCCTCTCTGTCCCTTCATTTTGTTTTGTGTTTTGTTTTGTTTTCGTTTTAGTTTTTTTTTTTTTTTTTTTTTGGCTAAACCCGGTGGTGCTCAGGGGTTACTCCTGTCTGTCTGCTCAGAAATAGCTCTTGGGAGGCACGGGGAATCCTATGGGACACCGGGATTCGAAACAACCTCTTTTGGTCCTGGATCGGCTGCTTGCAAGGCAAACGCCGCTGTGCTATCTCTCTGGGCCCCATTTTGTATTGTTGTTGCTTTTTTTGGACACATCTGGCTGTTATTAGAGCTGACTCCGGCTCTGTGCTTGAAGCTCACTACTGGAGGCTAAGGGACATTCTGGAATATCAGGGATCAAACCCAAGTTGGACTTATGCAAGACATAAGCCTTACAGCTGTACTTTCATTTCATTTTGGGGTGGGGGTATGTTGGGGCCTTACCCCGCAATGCTCAGGGATCACCCCAAATGGGGTTCAAGGGACCTGAGCCTGCCAGGAGCAATTTCTGAGCATAGAGCCAGGAGTAACTCCTGAGCACTGCCGGGTGTGACCCTAAAACCAAAACAAAACTATTTTCTCTTGGAGGAGTCACACCAGGCAGTGTTCAAGGGTTACTCTGTACTCAAGAATTACTCCTGGCTTGCTTGGGGACCATACGTGATGGTGAAAGAGATAGAACCCTGGTCAGCATGTGTTTGTGTATGTGTGTGTGTGAGAGTGTGAATGTGTGTATGTGTGTGTGCCTTATTTGCTGTACTATCATTCTGCCCTCACAAAACGGAATTCTTTTTCAAGTTTTTGGAGCACATCCAGCAGTGCTGGGGGGTGGATGTTACTACTTTTTCTAGGCCCTGCACTCAGAAGAAACTCCTGGCAGGGCTAGAGATATGGCATGGAGGTAAGGCATTTGCCTTACCCCAGAATAAGGTACCACCCTTGGGTGGGAGCAGAATCAGGTACCACCCTAGTGCGGGAGCAAATGCCAGGTCACACCCTAGGGTAGGGCACATTTATTGATTAGGTTAGGATCAGTAAAATAATAGCACCCTCAAGCTGCACTGCCCCTTGTGTGAGCAGAAGGCAGTGCTGCAGGCCTAGGATGTGGACCTGGCCTTCTTCCCCGAGCACGTAGGACTGCCAGCACCACAATGATGAGGTGAGTCGAGGGTCCCCCAAGCCTTGCCCTCTGTGTGTCCCCCCTGGACGACGTGGCGCCCGTGCTCCAGGCTCTCCTAACTCTCTAGGCCCACGGGCTGGGCTGGGCTTGGGAACGGTCCCCGAGGCTTGGAGTGCTTTTGGCCCCGCTTTTTGTGTGTGTGCTTGGTTCCATGTGTCCGTGATAGATGTGCGCGCTTCCTCGGCCCAGCACACATGGGTGAATGCAACTCTTGTCTGGCCCATGCGCCCCAAGTGCTGTACAGCCAGCTCATCTGCTCGACACGCGGTGCCCTATTGTGCGCCTTTATGCAGCGACTCGTCCGTGCCAAGTCTCCCCAGCAGCAGACAGGCTCCATGGGTCTGTGCTGATCACCGCTTGTGCATGGATTTGGGTTATTTTTGGGGGATATTTGCGTGGAGTCAAGGGACGGTATTTGGGGATGTGGGAGGTTGAGGTTGAAGGTTCGCCCTGTGTCTGCCTGCGTGGCTTCTGAGGTTCCTTTTTTGGGTCGCCCCTGCTTGTTCTGGTTCTGATTTGGGCTTGGGAGCCCCAAGAGAGTCCGGTTTCTGCATTCAATTCAAAGTGTTTTTCCAACCTCTCCCAGCTCCCCTTCCTTCGGGATGCGCACCCTAAGGGGTCAGCTACCCTTGGTGAAAAAGCTAACCCAGGTGCACGCAGATTTCTGTGTTCTTTTTCACTCTCCCATGCTTATATTTTCATGCCCTGCAAAGTCATTCCTTCTATTTGATCTGTTTTTTTGGGGGGGGGCGGGGGGAGCACAGCCGGCGGTGCTCAGAAGTTTCTCTGGGCTGTCTTTTCAGAAATAGCTCCAGGCAGGCACGGGGGACCATATGGGACACCGGGATTCGAACCAACCACCTTTGGTCCTGGATCGGCTGCTTGCAAGGCAAACGGCGCTGTGCTCTCTCTCTGCTATTTGATCTCTTGATGCCTTCCAGTTATTGGAAGTTTGGGGGGATCGAAGGGCCTGAGCCTAAGAGAGCGCTATGAGCAGGGCTGAATGAGGAGGGTGTTTGCCTTGCATGCTGCATAACCAGGGTTTGAGTTCACACACCCTATATGGTCACTTATTGAGCCTGTGGTGCGGAGCCTAGATTAACCCCTGAGCGCCTGCTTGTGGGGCCCCCAAACCAATAAAAACAACAAACCAGTGCCCCAAAGTTAGGGCTACAGGTGAGGATATAGCTATTTTTATTTTATCCTTTTTTTATTTTTTTTATTTTTAATTATGAGAAAAAGGATGCAAAGAAAGAGGACAAGGTAAAGTTACAATGGAAGGACAATACATAACATAATTCTCAGAAGTCCCCTTGCTGATATTCCAACTTTGAAATTTTATCCAAAGAACATTAAGATTGTAACACACTGTAATATTTCTTAACAGCACACAAGGCAATCTAAAGCCATAAAACTTACATAACTCCTTAAACATTACAGGCATAGCATTTTTTTACATTTCCATATTCATGCATATTAGCTTAAGTTAACCTCAAATCTTAAGTGGGTTCTTTTTAAATATTAGAGTCAAAGGAGCACAGCAAAAATGGTGTTAGAGTGGCAATTGTTGTTTGCATAGGCCCACCAAAATATGAGGGACCTGGAAAGAAATAACCTTGGCCTAAATACAAAGAGACCCGACCCCTGAAGTTTCCTGGCACAAGACCAACTCTAGGCTCCAGGCAAGCTAGATCGTTCAATCCAAGACATTGTCTGTAGTGCCAACACACTTTTATTTTTCACACAGTCTCTGTTGTTGGTATCAAGCTTCTGTATTAAAGATCCTGGAATCTGTATATCCAACATTGAAGTCAGGATGTGGAGCGTCCTCTGGTTTCACCTCACAGTCAAAGTGCAACGCAGGGAGCCCTGTCCTGTAAGCAGGTCGTTGTTGTTGTTAAGTCTTCTCAGTGTTAATGGAAGTCTCTTTTGAGCAGGACAATGTCTGAGCAGTGTAGAGTCTTCCTTGGTAGAGGATTGCTTCCAGGTGATGCTATAGACCAGCCTGGATGTTTTGTGGATGGCTTCCCTGGTTCAGGGAAATGCCCTTTCTTCTGAGGTCTGTGCCAGGTCGTTATGTCAATGTTCAGGGTGTAAGGTCCCTTTGCACTATAAGATTTGTCTGTACCAATCTCTATTAAATAGGATCTTATTTATATGTATAGTATTTTCCCATTTTAATGTGCCTATGTGTTGTGGGCCAAACCTGTCCGCTAGACGCCAGCGCCTGCAAACAGATCCTTCGTGGAGTTTCGGGAAAAACCCGCGGGGAGAGAGTGGGTACATGGATGGCGAATGACGGAAAATATGTTGTAGAAATGAATGAAACCACACAGATAGTATGGGGACTCACGTTATCCAGGAAACGAGAGACAAATTTATTTTTTGAGCTAGCTGTTTTTAAAGGTTAGAGACTTGGAAGGCAGATGCAAATTTTAGACATCAAAGAGGCTGGGAAAGAAAGGAAAGACCCTGGCTTAGATTAGCATATTAAAGAGCTGATACTGAAGGTGAAAAGGCCAGTTTGTTTTGGGTTCACTTTGTATTGGGTAAAACAGAAGGAAAACGTAATTACAGGGGAATTGGGATGTGAGGAATGTATCAGTTTTTCGGGGAGAGAAGTGAAAATTACTTCACTCATGAGCTAAGTTGAAAAACCAGTTCTTGGCGCCAAGGTAGTTTTGACAGTGGGAGACTTTTGGCTGGATTGATTGCTGTTCTAGTAGAAAGAATTTACTAAGGCCTGATTTCTAATATAGGTTAAAAATAAAGAGAGAAATAGTTACAGCCACTTATGAAATTAATGTCCAAACAATCCACGCAAAGGGTCAAGTGATTTTGACTGCTCTAAGCGGGCCTTTTTGGCATATAATTTCTTTCTCAGGAGGGCACTCTACCTTGTGGTGTGTGCTTCTCCTGAGTGGGGTGTGACATTTTACCCTTTTTTTTTTTTGGTGGGCACCTGGTGGCAATATTAGGCTTTTGTTGGCTGTGAGCTTAGAATAGCCTTTTGCACACTAGGGACCAAATAGGAGTTCAAATTACTGTTTGCATGCGAGGCAAAACACCTTACGTATGCTATTTTTTGTAATAAGTTCAATTAGAAAGAATAGAGACAGTACCAAAAGAGCCAAAAGTTATAAGTATTTTATGCAAGGCGGGATAAGGAGCTATGATACACTTAGCTATATAAGGTATAAAGTATATACTATTATATGAAAATTAAAATATAGACAGGTGATTGTAAAAAATATATAAATTGAGAATGTGCACTGGCACTGAGGAATAAAAAACAAATAAGTAAGATACTATAAGTGAGAGAATTGTAAGGAGAAGATTGAGTAATACTACATTATTATGAAAAGTTAGAAATAAAGAAGCATAGAAAAGTTGGATATTAGAGGACAATGTAAGCAATAGTAATAACATGGCATATATGAAACAATTTTTGCTGGGAAATATTTGGAAGGGGAATTGCTGGTTTGCAAATTAAAAACACATATACAAAAAAGATTTTTTTGTTACAAATTACAATGATAATAAAAGTTTTGTTGCTGCTTTGAAGAAGGTAGGCTAAACAGGAAACATATGCCTAGAAGAATAAAAGATGATATTTTGTTGAAGAGTTCATAAGTTTAGTTTTTAAATTTTAGAGTTTGTAAGTTCAGCTGTGGGTGTGACGTCATCTGTTTACAGGCAGTTTTCAGGGTTCATCAGTGATGGCGTTTTTGCAGAAGTGACAGGACTGGGGGTTGAAAATGCAGCTGGAGTTGTTAGGTGAAATCAGCAGGGGTGCTGAGTTTGTGAACTTGTCAGCTCTGTGGAGGGACTAATTCCTCAGGCAAACAGTGTTTTAGCTTCAGTAGTTTTTGTGAATTTTATTTTGAAGAACTGGAAAACTTAAGTGAAAAAATTAGTGGGGGCATGGTAATTGTTTTACTTTGACTGGGTTCCAGAGAAACTTTTTAGACCTGTGGAAAAATTAAATAGCTTTTAATTATACTTTGGAGGAGCTGTATGCTTTCCTTTTGGACTTATGTTGTAGAAGTTTTATAAAACAAAGGTTGTTAGAAGAAAGTGAGGGTAGAGAATTTGCATTATTTGTTTTTAGGATTTAAAAGGAGCTGTATTTTTTGCCTATAAGGAAGAAAGATTTTTGTTACTTTGATTGCAAGGGAGTGCAATTGACTGGTATAATTTTGCAGTTTTAATTCCTGGAAAGGATTAAATTGATTAGTGGGATTTGAGCAGATTAGATTTAAAAACTCTAAGATTGTTTTAGAGATGCACGTGTTTTTGTTTTTGTGGGAGGATAAAAATTAATTTGCAATGAAATACAAAAATTAAGTAAAAGCAATTACAATTATTAATTAGTACAGATTGGTTATAGAGCAAGGTAAGGTTATAATATTTAAATGCATTTTATAAGCAAGTAGATAAGGTAGTGGTGGTAGGTATATTTAGAGGCTAGAAATATAAGGAAAAATAAAAGAAGCAAAACTTTTAACATAGTAGCAATAAGATTATAAAGTAATGATTTTTATACTTAAAAGGGAGAAAATGTTTGTTAAGAAAACCGCAATAATTGACCTGATTATACTGTATACAATATTGAAATAAAAGAAAACAAATTTATAGAAAAAAATATAGAAACAATAGAGAGAAAATATTTTTGAGTTATATAAATGAAAAATTATGCAGCAAACAAGACGTAAAAAATTGATGTAACTTATTTGTTATTGGCATTTGTGTGAAGGCACATTTTCTGTTTTTAGGAAGAAAACTTTTTTTTTTTTTTTTTTGGTTTTGGTTTTTGGGCCCCACCCGGTGGTGCTCAGGGGTTACTCCTGGCTGTCTGCTCAGAAATAGCTCCTGGCAGGCACGGGGGACCATATGGGACACCGGGATTCGAACCAACCACCTTTGGTCCTGGATCGGCTGCTTGCAAGGCAAACGCCGCTGTGCTATCTCTCCGGGCCCTTAGGAAGAAAACTTTAATGATTTTTTGGGAGAAAACACAGCTGAATATTACTGTTAATTTGTACACTATAAATTTTTGGGTAAGAGTTACCGTGATAAGGTAGAGTAATTAGTATATGAATAAACTTTTGTTACTAATGACCAGTTTTTTGTAGTTATTAAGTAACTTTTACTTAAGTATTTTTTTAAGTATTTTTTAAATGCATAAAAAACAAATACAGAAGGTGGTTACCAAATACGAGTTAATTAAAAAATTTTTATTTTAGAAGTTGAAAATTAGAATTATATTTTTAAACATATATATTTTTAAGATTGGAGAAAATTTTTCTTTTTGGGGCAGCCACTGAAGGCTGTCTGCAAATGTGGTTTGCAGAGAAGGCATTCTTGTTTATACATATGCAAATTAAGGTAGCCATTGAGTATAACAAAAGATAAATTTAAAGATTAAAGAGGCTGAAAGCACAGAGCAACAAGTAAATTTTTAAAATTGCAATAAGTTATGTAGCTTTGATTTTATGATTAGTGTATTTTGAGGTCAAAAAACATGCTTTATTACTAGAATTTTACCATATAAAGCATTAGATTTGTGTTTTGAAAATAATTTGGCACAATAGACTGACAAATGAAATGGCCAGATTAATTATTAGTTAAAGTTGTAGACTTTGGGGGATAAGTCCCCTTTATACCAATTAAAGGTACTAAAAGTTTGTTGAAAATTTGAGGGCATTACTTGTAGATGAAATACACCTTAACTAATTAATACCAGTACTGACAGGTGGTATATGCCAGCTATTTGTTAACATTAGAAAAACTCTTATTAAGGCTTAAAGATGGAAATAATGAAAATTACCCTTAATTAAATATAAGTAAATAAAATGCGAGATGTTATTAAAGACGATTGAAAATTAGTTTTTAGATGTATATATTTTAGATAACAATTAAGGAATTAACACAATTTGATACCAGTTTTAATATAATTATGACCAATGATAATATTACACAGTAATAAATGTATGTGACCAAGAAAAAAATTTTTTTTCTTAAAATTAAGTTGTAAAAATATTATGCATACACAAAATTAATACTATGGTTAAATTTTAATTAACTACAATATTATTAGACAATTTTGATTTATTAAAAACCTTTTAGAAAGAGAAATTTGGAAACCTTGAGAAATTTTGTCCTCATTCTGGTGACCACAATGAGCTCTCTGCGGGGGAGGTTCCCTTCCCCCTCAGGGCCTAGAAGCCGCTTGAATTCAAAGCGCAAACACACCTTTTTTTTTTCTTTGCTTTTCTCTGAGGCGAGGTTTGACCTAGGAAAAAGCTGTTTTTTCAAAATTGCACATTTATAATATGCTTAGTTATATAAAAGAAGCACACATTGTGTTCAAACACACAGTTTTTAGACATACAATTTAAATGCACACTCACAAACTTTTAGATTCACACAGCACATAAATTGATAAACATATAGGTGAGTTGCAGGTAAAAGATGAGATGAGAAAAATTGTGGGAAATTTTTGGACGTTTCCAAATTATTCCCGCCAGATTTTTGCTGGCTATTAATAAAAAATTGTTTTAGGAAAAGATAAGATAAGGCCTTTTTAGAAGAAAATAGAAGAGTCGACTCTTAGTTAAAAAGGGAGGTTTTTGAAGAGAAATAGAAAAAATTAAGTGCATTTGTTTACCTTTATAAATTTCTAGTAGGTAAATATTTACTTTTGTTGCATTAGATATGACCTGCAACTTTTACAGATACACACATATTTATTATTTAAAGAAAACATTTGAGCAGAGACTTATGAAAAAAATTATGCATTAGATATGCAAAAATGTTATTAATTATGATTTATAGACAGTTTTAAGTACATCTCTTCCCCATATAGTATACGATGAATGAGGTAGAATATAGGGCTGGAAATTTCCTTTGCTTACACCATTATTCCAAGGTAGGACTACAGCACTTTTTAGAACACTTTTAGGCAATCCTAGACCCCTCAAAGGGAATGGAACGTGTTTCACTGCCCAAGAGTGGGGCCAATCTTTTCCAGCGATGCAGGAAAAGTTTGCTCCGGTATTCACGTGGCCTAAAATATTTTTGTTCTGAATTCTTATAGATGTTACAAGTGGTTTTGAGGTGATCTCATATTTCTCAAACATTACAGGAGAACAGGACTCAGTAGCAGGAAAAGATGCAGCATACAGATTGTTTTGTTCTAAAAACTTTTTAACTTTTTGCACAGGAGAAACAGTAGCCAAAGCTAATTTGATTCATGTTTAACTTGGTGTTTTCTGGGGGATTTTTTTGTTTCTAAGTTTAGAGAAGGAACCAGCTCTTCAGTTGTTAAAGGTTTTGAGCCTTTCTTTGCTCTATTAAGCCACTGATTGCTAGTTCTTATAGAATTTATATTGGTCTTTTGCCTGGACTGCTGATTAAAATGACTATATTCTATCTCTGCCCTGGTAGTTTGGGCTGATTCTTTTTTATTATTAATTACCTCCATAACCTTTGTTCAAATTGTATAGATAAGATTTAGGTGGGCATCAGGACCATACGTTTCATATACGTTCTGGATGTTTTGCTGTACTAGTAGCCAATCTTCCAAACATAGAGTACCCCTTTCAATAAACAAGAGGCTATAAGTTTCTAAGAATAGAATAAATTGCTGTATCTGCTGTGGAGATATGGCATAACTTTTAGCTCTTAGAATATACTTTATAGTATCAGAAAGAATTTGTTGCTTAGAATAATTTTGACCCATGTTCCCGTTTACCTTCTCGTTTTAAAGCCTGATACTTTTCCAGGGGTTCCTAGGCAACCTTGACGAGGGCCAGTTTCGTGTTCTAAAATTGAAAAAGAGAAGGAAAGAAAGAATAGAAAAATAGAAGAGACAGCTTACCCTCTCCGAATAGCCCCACTTGGGCGCCAATTGTTGTGGGCCAAACCTGTCCGCTAGACGCCAGCGCCTGCAAACAGATCCTTCGTGGAGTTTCGGGAAAAACCCGCGGGGAGAGAGTGGGTACACAGATGGCGAACGACGGAAAATATGTTGTAGAAATGAATGAAACCACACAGATAGTATGGGGACTCACGTTATCCAGGAAACGAGAGACAAATTTATTTTTTGAGCTAGCTGTCTTTAAAGGTTAGAGACTTGAAAGGCAGATGCAAATTTTAGACATCAAAGAGGCTGGGAAAGAAAGGAAAGACCCTGGCTTAGATTAGCATATTAAAGAGCTGATACTGAAGGTGAAAAGGCCAGTTTGTTTTGGGTTCACTTTGTATTGGGTAAAACAGAAGGAAAACGTAATTACAGGGGAATTGGGATGTGAGGAATGTATCAGTTTTTCGGGGAGAGAAGTGAAAATTACTTCACTCATGAGCTAAGTTGAAAAACCAGTTCTTGGCGCCAAGGTAGTTTTGACAGTGGGAGACTTTTGGCTGGATTGATTGCTGTTCTAGTAGAAAGAATTTACTAAGGCCTGATTTCTAATATAGGTTAAAAATAAAGAGAGAAATTGTTACAGCCACTTATGAAATTAATGTCCAAACAATCCACGCAAAGGGTCAAGTGATTTTGACTGCTCTAAGCGGGCCTTTTTGGCATATAATTTCTTTCTCAGGAGGGCACTCTACCTTGTGTGACACCTATGCAAAAAAGGAGCAATGCCACGTGGTGTTCTTGGCGCATATGCGGGTGATAAGAACAATTATGGTTCAATCATAAGCATTAATCTGGGGGATTCTTTCTCTAAGATTCCTTGTTAAACAGCTCAAAAAGAGAAGATGAAAAGTGGTTAGAATCGTCACTATATAAGACAACATTTAGTAAGAATTATAGCTGTCAGAGAAAAAACAAAATATTCTAAAGAAATACGTGTCCATTTTATGTATCTTGAAACAGTTTGGGGTTGTTACACACAATACACGGCTTTGGTCTGTGATAAGGCTTGTACACGATGATTAAAAAGAGTAATGTAGATTAGAGATGTTTGGAGGGGTAGAGAGTAAAGGAATAAAAAAGAGCTTTGTAGGGATGTGGGAAAGGGCACAATACAAAATAAAGTTTCTGGATACGTAAAACGTAACATAACAGTAAGGAATACTCTTAATACATGAAGTAGTTTTGGGATGCATTGGGAGGGATTACTCTCCCCTCCCCCCAGGGCCCGATTAACCAGGCGTGGCCCTGAAGACCCACCAGGTTTGGGGGGATCTTGGTCCCCTGGACTAGGTGTTCAGCCCAGGGGCCCTGTGGCTAGCTGTCCTGCCAAGAGCCCCCAACATACCAGTCAAAGACCCAGAAATCCTGGCATGTGGAGTGTTCTGAGCCCAGCTGCGCCTCTGTAGTTTTGGGATGCATAGGGAGGGATTTCTCCCCCCTCCCCCCAGGGCCCGATTAACCAGGCATGGCCCTGAAGACCCAACAGGTTTGGGGGGATCTTGGTCCCCTAAACTAGGTGTTCAGCCCAGGGGCCCTGTGGCTAGCTGTCCTGCCCAGAGCTATTTTATCCTTTAGTGAGATACTGCCTGTGCTTTCTAAACCCAAGTGGGGTTGCTGGGAACAACTGGAGTATGCCTGTTTTGGTTCTCAGATCTGCACCCTCACCCTTTGTTTTTTGACTACCCCCAACCTGTTTGTTTTGGGGTAGCACTCATGGCCCAAAGCTACTTGGCTTCTTTCTCCCTTTGTAAGAAAAAAAGCCAAACAAAAGCTTTTAAATTCATATATATATATTGTTTTTTGGGTCACACCTGGCTCTATGCTCAGAAGTTGCTCCTGGCTCCTGGCAGGCTCAGGGGACCATATGGAATGCCGGGATTCGAACCACTGAACTTCTGCATGAGAGGCAAATGCCTTACCTCCATGCTATCTCTCTGGCCGGTAAATTCATATTTTCTTTGCGAGCACCTCTATTGCTAGATGGTAATTTCTAGCGAGAGGATTAGTTCATTTTTTTAGGTTTTAATGGTAATTGGAATTGTGAAAATTTTCATTTGGGGGGGGTCCTACCCTGTGACCTCAGGGGTTCCTCCTGGCTCTGTGCTCAGAAATCTGTCCTGGGTTGGGGGACCATATGGGATGCGGAAATCGAGCCAACCACCTTAGTCAACAACATGGGTCTACTGTTTGGAAGGCAAACGTCCTACTGGAGAACCAATGCTTTTTGTTTCTTTGTTTTGTTTTTGTTTTTGTTTTTGGGCCACAGCACCAGCAGACGGATTAAGGAGGAGGATGAAAAACAGGCGGAGGCAGAGGTGGTGACTCCCGTGTCCGAGGTGGCCACGGAGGTGTCATCAACAGTCCCATGGCCCCAAAGTTCGAAGCTCTACCCTAGCCCCCGCCGGTTGAGGACCAAGAAGGAACAGGCCACGGCCTATGTCCAACGATCCTCCCCCCATGAGGAAGGATGGTGAGTGACCATTGTTTGTGCCCAGTGAAACCCCAAAACAAACAAAGCCTGAGTCTACCCCAGGGGAGAAAGAAACAGAGCCCAGGCGGGAGGCCATGGGTACATTAGCCCCTGACTTGGTCCTAAGGGGATGTGTGTGGTGACAGGCGATTGTCCTGGAGGATTTGGGGGAGTTGGCCGAGTGTACCCAAGGGCCCCAGCCGCCCCTAACCCGGTCCCCCAATTCAGGCTACGTAGGATTGTGTTAGATGTCAAAATGGGCCTTTGGGGAAAGGGTCAAAGACAAGCTGTAAGCTGTAAGCTCCGGGGAGCAACTTGTGTTGTCCTGGCTGGACTGCGGGGGTTTTACAAGGCCAGGTCAAGAGCACTCCCCTGAGTGTGAAGCAAAAGAGTTGGGTCGCAGGGTGGCCACAGGTGCCTTAATGCAAACAGAAAATTCTGTATCTAATTTTAATATACGTTTGCACAATTCTGGGGAAATATACTTTGGAGTTTGGAAGTCCTCAGTTATCCAGGTGTGTGTGCCCAACTGTCTGCCTCTTCTATCGCTGTAACCCATCCTCACCTGAACTGATCCCATCTAAATGAATGATCAGAACTTCCCACACCTGGGATGGGGGGGTTTAAAAGACAGAGAGTTGGAAGGCAGGGAAAGCCTGGAGATGGAGATGGAGGAAAACGGTGGACGTCCGCGCCGCCATGGGTAAGCCTGCAGGAAGAGCTGGAAAGGAGATAGGGCGTGTGTAGGCCATGTGGGGAGACCTGAGTGCTGGGGACTGAGGTGGTCTGGCTGTGTCCTGGAAATGCCTCGACTGCTCTGTGCTTCTCTTCCCTCACTCTGCCAACTTCGGTGTGGGCTCTCTGCCAGACCATAGGGGCTTTGGGACGGGCTGGGCCCAGAGTGGCCTTCCCTCTGTTCTGCACACTAACACGGGGAAACATGGTTTCTGTTAGGCAGAGGGGCCGTCTGGGATGCGGGGTTCCCACGGGATTCCTTAGTCAGCCACCTGGGTCGGCTGAGCGATAGTCTTTCTGATTTTGGGTTTTGGGCCGCTGCTCCCGCAGTGACAGGCGCCACCAGGAGCAGGACTGCTGGAGATTAATGATGGCAGCGAGCTGTGAAATAGAGGCCTATTTCGACCAGCGGGTGGCTGCGGTCCCATACAATACGGAGGAGATGGTGAAATCTCAAGCACTGGCCATCGCTGAAGCGGCGATAATGGCTTCAAGATTCGCCACAAGGAGGGCTGACCATGGCTTCAGACATCAGCGTCGGCACGGGCGGGAGGCGGCAGGACTGCCCAGAGACCGTTCCCCTTTGAGGCCCGAGGCCCCGCAGAGGGCCCAAGGGGGTAAGCAGTCATTTGCTTTTGGGCCACTCGCGGCGCGCTCAGGGGTTCCCCCTGGTCCCTCACAGGTCACCCCTGTCTGCTGCGGCGGGGGAGGGGAAGGTCCCTATGGAATGTCGGATTCGAACACCATCCTTCTGCATGCAAGGCAAATGCCTTACCGCCAGGCTTTCTCTCCAGACCCGCACAACAATTTCATAGGAGAGAAAGCCCCTTGGGTCTGGTAAAGTTTCTTTGCTTACTTGACTAGATTGTGTTCCTTGCAGGGCATCGCGGCAGGGGACGAGGGCGAGGGAGAGGCCGTGGAAGGGGCGCCTTGGCCCCAGCGCCCCCCTTGGAGCCCGCGCCCCCTTTGGACCCCGCTCCCCCCTTGGACCCCGCATCAGCCCGAGACTCGCCTGCAGCCTAGAGCTTGAGCCCGCCAGCCCCCTGCACCAACAGGGTAAGTAGCGGCCATTCCCTATTGGGCCACGCCCTGCAACCCTCAGGGGATCCTCCGGATCTCTGCAAACAAATCGCCCCTGGCCTCCTGGGGGGGAACCTATGGGATGCTGGGACTCGAACACCGTCCTTCTGCATGCAAGGCAAACGCCTTCCACCTGCTCTCCCTGGTTTTCCGAGGACAACTTTTTTTTTTTTTGGTTTTTGTGCCACACCCGGCACTGCTCAGGGGTTCCTCCTGGCTGTCTGCTCAGAAATAGCTCCTGGCAGGCATGGGGGACCCTATGGGACACTGGGATTCAAACCAAACACTTTTGGTCCTGGATTGGCTGCTTGCAGGGCAAACACCGCTGTGCTATCTCTCCAGGCCCCAAGAACAATTTTCAATAGGAGAAAAGCCCCTTGGGTCTGGCAAGTCGTGACTAGCTTGTGCTGCATGCTCCAGCTGGGTTTAACTCGAGGCATTTTGGATCCCACAGTGATCCATCCCTGCACTGGGAAGCACCCCCTAAGCACTGCCAGGTGTGATAAATCAAAAAGATCAGGGGCCCCAGAGAGAGCACAGCGGGAGGACATTTGCCTCACAAGAAGCTTCCTGAGCACTGGGCTAGGAGTTAAGCTGTAAACACAGCTGACTGTGTTTTCAAAACCAATAACTCAGTGATTGTTTTTACCTCTTAGGATGATGAAGATGATGAAGTGAGTGCCGAAGAAAAAGAGCCAAGTAGTGATGACAGTGACGATGCCTGATTAGACCACACACACACACACACACACACTCACACACAAACATACACACCCACGAACACAACATGGAGGCCTCCTAGTACCTACCCTTGGGATGGTGAAGGTGATGAGGCAAATGCCAGAGAAGAGAAACCAAGTAGGGATGACAGCGACAACTCTTGATTTAATAGACACTCTCTCTCTCACTCAGTCTCACTCACACACTCTCTTACTGTCACTCAGTCCTCCCAGTCCCTTTCAGTGCCAGTTCATAGTCGGTGTCCTTGTGTTCGCCGCTACTAGCTGTCCTTCTCTTTTCAAAGGAAGCATCTTATTTTGGTGTTAGTGAGGGTTTGTATTAAATCATGTGAAGTGCTGCGTACTTCTTCCTTTCTTAGGAGAAATGACTTATACTGTTTTTATCGTGGGGTATCATTTTGATTTAAGTGAATGTCTTAGGTCATAGTGAGATGCAATTGACCCTGGCCCAGATTCCAGTTTGGCTTTCCCTCAGTCACCCATGACCAGTCAGCATTCTGGACCTGCAAGCAAATTGCTAGTTTTGAAATTCTGCTTTCTTTATAAAATTTCTAAAATTTAGATTTGTGCCGTACTAGTTTCACAAATAAATCATTTGAAGCTCTAGCTATTTCTTGTTGTTTTATTTTTCCCTCCAAATTGCCTCATTATTCCAGTTTTAAATGACATTGATTTGTGATTTATGCAAAGAAATTGAGAGACTGGTGCTCATACATAAGTTCTGCTATGAAACGTCTATTTAGGGCCAGAGAAATAGCATGGAGGTAAGGCGTTTGCCTTGCATGCAGAAGGTTGGTGATTCAAATCCCGGCATCTCATATGGTCCCTGAGCCTGCCAGGAGCAATTTCTGAGCATAGAGCCAGGAATGACTCCTGAGTGCTGCTGGGTGTGACCCAAAAACCAAAAAAAAAAAAGGGGTGTCGGCTTTTAAAATTATTATTGGGGGACGAGAGTTATAGTACAGTGGATAGTGTGTTCGCCTTGCACACAGCCAACACAGGTTTGATCCCCAGTTTCCAGTATGGACCTCTGTGTACCACCAGGAGTGCAAGCAAGAAGTAAACCCGAACAGTGCTGGTTTAGCCCAGAAACAAAAAAATTATATCGGGCCAGAGCAATAAACAGGTATGGCACTTGCCTCGCATGGGCCTGACCTGGATTTGATCCCAGGCATGCCATATGGTCCCAGATGCCATCGGGAGTAAGCGTGGACCACCCTCCCACACACAAACAACTCTCAATTTTTTTTGTTTGGGGGTCCATGCCCTTTTGTTTTGGGGCTATTCCTGCTTCTCATCAGTTGTGGGAGTGTGTTGTTTTTGGAGGTGCCAAGGGGCCATTAGTACTAGGGATCAAAACTCGGGTCTGGACAATACATACTGCACTTGGTTTGCATGCAGCCAGTCCAGTTCCAAGCTCTGGTGCCAAAGCTCACTGCCAGGTATGCATGACTGACAAACAAAGGTTTTTCCAGAGGTCGAGTTTAATAGGGAAAAGACAAAGTAGAGAATCCACGAGTCTTACAGCCAACCCCTTGGCAGAGAGAGGGAGAGGAGTGAGAGAGAGAGAAGGGGAGAGAGGGAAGGAGGGAGGAGGGGGAGAGGGAGAGGGAGAGAGAGGGAGAAGAGAAGGGGGAGGGAGAGAGGAGGAGAGAGAGTTGAGGATAAGACAAAGTGGGGGTGGGGGCAGTCAGAGAGGACCAGAGGAAAGGGAAAGGCAGAAAGAACAACAGGGCAGCCAACCATTTTTCCAGTACTCTGGCAGCCAGCTTTCAGGAGTTTTAGGGGTTACTCCTGGCTCTGAACTCAGAATCCCTCCAGGCTCGGGGGACCATCAGCAGGTGTGTCCCAAAAACCAAAAAAGAAAAAAGAAAAACTGGCAGGACAGAATAGTGATTCCAAACAGCTTCTGAGATTCCCTGGTTGGTGCTTGATAAAGCAACGTGGCTAGACTAAGATAATAGTCCCAGGACTCAGAGTGAATAGCACAGTTGGAGGGAGGTAAGGAAGAAAGGATGGGAGGAGGGAGAGAGGGAGGAGCATGGAATCAAGGAAGAAAAGGAAGGAGGGAGAAAGGAAAATCAGGCCAGGGTTGTACATAAAATGCCAGTCCTGAATTTCAACTAACTGTGGATAAGGGGGCGCCGGATAAGAGGTGGCTCACTGACCCCAAGGTTCTGCTCTTGAAGTTCCCACCCACCTCTAGAGGACAAAGCCTCAGCTGTCTAAGTTCTAGTGGCCCTCAGTAGGGGACCTCTGTTTCTCTGGCCAACACTGCATCCAAGGCCCCACCGCTTGCAGACTGGGGGGAGGACAGCTGGAAGGACCTTCCCCTTGCATGTCCCTAGCCTGGATTGATTCCTGACACCCCAGATAGTCTCCCAAGCACCAAGCCGGGCAATGTGTAATTCCCCAAAATGAAAACGTGACGAACACGTTTGATCCCCAGCACTGATTTTTGGGGTTTTTTGGGGTCACACCCTGCATTGCTCAGGGATTACTCTTAGCTCTCCACTCAGAAATGGTTCTCACAGGCTCAGGGGACCATATGGGTGCCGAGGTTCCAACCACCATCCTTTTGCATGCAAGACAAATGCCCTACCTCCATCCTATCTCTCCAGCCCCTATTTACTCATTTTAATAGTCACACTGGTCCCAAAGAAATGTACCCTTTTGCAGACAGGTCCTGGGGAAGTGGTCAAAATAATAAAAATAAAAATTTTTAAGGCACTTGTAGTTATTCAGAGCTGAATTTGAGACATGCAGTGTTCCAGCATCGATCATATCACTCAGTGTGAACTTTCAACACTGTTCGCAGGTTCCATTCCATACCTCACTATTGGTTGTATATTTCTTTTTTTTTTGGTGGGGGGTTTGGGGTCAAACCCTGCAGCGCTCAAGGTTTACTCCCGGCTCTAGGCTCAGAAATCACTCCTGGTGGGCTCAGGGGGCTATATGGGATGCTGGGGTTCAATGCATTCAAGGCAACTGCTTTACGTCCATGTTATCTCTGGCCCTGGTTGTATATTTCAAAATGACATACTTAGTAAAATCATATTTGATTTCTTGAATTTATCCTTTTTTATACTTTTTTAAATGGGAACTGGAGGGGCCTTTTCAGCTGGTGCTAAAGCAGAGGTGTTGTGGTCGTACTTGGAGACTATGAGGTGACAGGGATCAAGTCAGGTCCCTGTGCATGGCAGGACTGCAATCCAGCCTGTCAGCTACTTCTCACCCGTATTTTCAGTTTTCTCAGTTTCAAATTAGAAAAACAAAGCCAAGGGCCAGAAAGATAGTACAGCAGTAGTAGGGCCTTTGTCTTGAAGGCAGCCACCCAGGATGGAACTGGGTTTGATTCCCTGCATCCCATCTGGTCGGCAGAGCCTGCCAGAAGCGAATTCTTGAGTGCAGAGTCAGGGTAACCCCTGAGTGTGTGAGAAAATAACAAATAAAAAAGAAAAACAAAAACAAAGCCTCAATCAGTCTATTCATGACTAGAGAAACTTAAATACAGTAATCAAGTGGTTTAAATGTAGTTCCCACCTAGGGTGATTTTTGCCCTCCAGGAAAAAGCAATATTCTGACCTTGGAGTTCTTTTCTTTTCTTTTTCTCTCTTTTTTGGGGGGGGTCACACCCGGCAGTGCTCTGGGGTTACTTCTGGCTCCACGCTCAGAAATTGCCCCTGGCAGGCTCAGGAGATCATATGGAATGCAGGATTCAAACCATGGTCCTTCTGCATGAAAGGCAAATGCCTTACCTCCATGCTATCTCTCCAGCCCCAAGGTATTTTCTTTTTCTTTTGTTTTTGGATTTTGGGTCACACCCAGCAGCGGTTAGGGATTACTACTGGCTCCATGCTCAGAAATCGCCCTGGCAGGCACAGGGGACCATAGGGGATGCCAGGATTCAAACCACCGTCATTCTGCGTGAAAGGGAAACGCCTTACCTCCATGCTATCTCTCCAGCCCCGATATTTTCTTATTGGTTTTTTTTGTTTGTTTGTTTGTTTGTTTTTCGATTTTTGGGCCACACCCGGTGACGCTCAGAGGTTACTCCTGGCTATGCGCTCAGAAGTCGCTCCTGGCTTGGGGGACCATATGGGATCAAACCGGGTTCCGTCCAAGGCTAGCACAGATAAGGCAGGCACCTTACCTCCAGTGCCACCGCCCAGACCCTATTTTCATATTGTTTATGGACATTACTGGTATGTGATAAACAGAGGACCCATTAAGTCTTCTATAACACTTTACTTTTTTTGGTAGATCTTCCAATCTCTCCATTGCCTTGTGCATTTTTATTTGGTTTTGGTTTTGTGCCACACCTGGCAGTGCTCAGGGCTTACTCCTGGCAGAGCTCAGAGGACCATCTGTGGTGCCAGAGATTGAACCTAGTCTATACCCAAGGAAAGCTGCTTAACTCCTGTATTATCTCTCCAGTTCTACTCACTGTCTTTTTTGTTTGTTTGTTTGTTTGTTTTGGGGCTACAATTTGGGCAGCACACAGAGATTACTCCTGACTCAGAAATCCTTTAATTCTATTCATAACTCTTCATAGTTAATTGCTTAACTCCTGTATTATCTCTCCAGTTCTACTCACTGTCTTTTTTGTTTGTTTGTTTGTTTTGGGGCTACACTTTGGGTAGCATACAGAGATTACGCCTGACTCAGAAATCCTTTAATTCTATTCATAACTCTTCATAGTTGTTTTATTTTGTTTATTTTTTTGTTTGGGGACCACACCAGAGTGGTTAATCCTGGTTCTGCACTCAGAAATTTCTCCTGGTGGGGTTCTGGGAACTATATGAGGCTCTGGGGATTGAACTCAGGTCAATTGCATGTAAGGCAAGTGCCCTATCTGCCATGCTATCGTTTCTTTCTCCAGCCTCACTTTAAAAAAATTTTAGGGGCCGGGCTGTGGCGTTAGAGTTAAGGTGCCTGCCTTGCCTGCGCTAGCCTTGGATGGATCGCGGTTTGATCCCCCGGTGTCCCATATGGTCCCCCTAGCCAGGAGCGACTTCTGAGCGCATAGCCAGGAGTAACCCCTGAGCGTCACCGGGTGTGGCCCAAAAACCAAAAAAACATTCTTAATTTTATATATTTTTTGTTTTTTTGGGTGACACCCGGTGATGCTCAGGGATTACTCCAGACTAAGCAGTCAGATATGGCTTCTGGCTTGGGGAACCATATGGGAAGCTGTGGATCAAACCAAGATCAGTTGTGGGTCAGTCGCATGCAAGACAAACACCGTACCGCTGCCTATGGCTCTGGCCCCTAAAGAGATTGTAGTTCTTACTTTTGCTTTTTATTACGTCATTCCCCTGAGGAGACAGTTCTACAATAATCAGTCCCTTTCATTGACTCTTTGCCAAAATATATGTGCTGCAGTAGAAAGATGGGAATCCATGCATTTAGTAAGTGAAGTTTGAGTGCCTTGATTTTCTCACTGGGGCAGTTGCAGGCACTCCGAAGGCCTATGCTGGGCCCTGACTTGGGCCTCCTCACTGCTCTGGCACTCTCATTCCCAGCTACCATGCGGTTTACTGCTAACAGACAAAACACAGTCCTTTGGTTTGGACTAATAGGAACCATCTTACCTGAAAATATTCAGGAGACTCGCTTTCACCAGGGTATCATGGAGTCAAGGACTAACTCAGATATTTAAAAAAGCTGAGCCAGGGGCCAGGAAGGTGGCGCTAGAGGTAAGGTGTCTGCCTTGCAAGTGCTAGCATAGGTGAGACCGTGGTCGATCCCCTGGCATCCTATATGGAAGGTGGCGCTAGAGGTAAGGTGTCTGCCTTGCAAGTGCTAGCATAGGTGAGACCGCGGTCGATCCCCTGGCATCCTATATGGTCCCCCCAAGCCAGGGGTGATTTCTGAGCGCATAGCCAGGAGTAACCCCTGAGCATCAAATGGGTGTGGCTCACAAACCAAATAATAATAATAATAATAATAATAATAATAATAAAATAAAAAATCTGAGCCTCTAGTCTCAAAAGAGTTAAGACTCTGGCATACCATTCCTGCCCCCAGAACACCCCATGGGCTCAGTCTGGAAATAAACTCCAACCAAAATCTTCTGCTTAGCATCTTTCTTATCTCATCTGCTTCTTTTACCCATTTACAGCTTTCTCCCACCTTTACCATTCCTCCAGTATAAGGATGATTTCATTCCTGCTCTGAGAATCCAACTAAGAGAATGATGAAAATTACATTTTTGTTGGTTTTTAGGTCACATTTAGGCTATGCTCAGTGTTCAGGAGACTATTATGAGCTGCTTAGAGTCAAATTGGGGTTGGTCTCGTGCAAATTAAGTAAATGCCTTAACTTTTTCACCTGAACACTCTGCTTTTGACTTCTTAATATCACTTTTTTTTCAGGGGCTCCACACCTGGTGATGCTCAGGTGTTATTCCTGGGGCTTTATTCCTGGCTCTGCACTCAGAAATCACTTCTGGCAGGCCCAGAGAACCACATGGAATGTTGGGGATCAAACTTGGGTTGGCCACATGCAACGCAAACACCCTACCTGCTTGGTATTTTTTTTTACTTTTCTTACATATCAATACATTTTTTTCTTATATGTTCATGGTACAATCCTGAAAAAAAGCTATTAAACTACAAGAAGACAGCTGGATTTTATCTAGAAGAAAAAAATGCTACCAAAAAAGTCTTTCTCATGGGGCCGGAGAGATAGCATTGAGGTAAGGCTTTTGCCTCACATGCAGAAGGTAGGTGGTTCGAATCCCAGCATCCCATATGGTCCCTTGAGCCTGCCATGAGGGATTTCTGAGCGTAGATCCAGGAGTAATCCCTGAATGATGTCAGGTGTGACCCCCCCCAAAAAAACATAAAAAAATAAGTCTTTTTTTCTTTCTAGCAGCCCAGGGGTTGATGGTGGGATATATAGGTTGTAGAAAAGGAACTGGGATGGAAGGAGGACATATTTGGTGATGGGTATTTCCCTGATTCAATGCTAATATGTACCTAAAATAGTACTGTGAAAGATATGTAAGCCATTATGAAAAAAATTTGTGTTTTAATCAGCTTTCTTTGACGTACATGTATTATAATATTAATTATATCATATGTTATGTTACTATGTTTTGTTAGTTTACCCCATTATGTTAATCAATTTTATCTCTTGAATAAAAATTTTTTTTGGTTTTTGGGCCACACCTGGCAGTGCTCAGGGGTTACTCCTGGCTGTCTGCTCAGAAATAGCTCCTGGCAGGCACGGGGGACCATATGGGACACCGGGATTCGAACCAACCACCTTTGGTCCTGGATCTGCTGCTTGCAAGGCAAATGCTGCTGTGCTATCTCTCCAAGCTCTTGAATAAATTCTTACAATAAAAAATTAAAGAAAATAATTACACTGAGAACTGAGAACTATCATAACAAAATGTGATAGAATGAGGGAAGTAGAAAGCCTGTCTAGAGTACAGGCTGGTGTGAGGTGGGGAGGAGGGACACTTGGGATATAGGTGATAGGAATGTTGAACTGGTGAAGGTTTTTTTATAGATATAAAAATGTCAAAAAAAATATAAGGCCTCCCAATGCTTACCACAGGCTGTGTTCTTTACACTGACTGTATAGAAAGAGGAGGTACAGTAAATGCACCCAATATACACCTCAGTCCAGGCCCTTTTCATGGTCTGTATTGTAAATGGGAGGACATGGAGAAAGAAAATAAGTCTATCTTATGAGTGGAATTTCCCCCCAAAATCATTCACTTTGGGAACTATACAGAAGAAAATGAGGTTTTATATATAGGAAGATAGTATCTTGGCCATCGACATAATGAGTACTTTGCATATCCATTTTCTAAAATGTGTCATGTTATAGGACATTTCTATGGTTGGCTATAAAATTTTAATATAAGAATTTCTGGGGCCAGTGAGGTGGCACTAGAGGTAAGGTGTCTGCCTTGCAACGCTAGCCAAGGAAGGACCACGGTTTGATCCCCCCACGTCCCATATGGTCCTCCCAAGCCAGGGGCAATTTCTGAGCGCTTAGCCAGAAGTAACCCCTGAGTATCAAATGGGTGTGGCCAAAAAAAAAGAATTTCTAGAGTTGACTTTCACAAATTAAATTTCACATCATTCAAAGACTTAGTGAAGTAGAAAATTTTTCATAACAAATTCACCACAATTAGGAAACACCAAAAAACACTTCAAAAATATATTTGCAAGAGTCTCCAGGTCCTCATTACACTGTAGTATTGTGCTATTTTTATAACTGCAAAAGTATTGTACCAGAACAAAATGATCCACTTTGTTCTCTTATAGGATACATTTTGGGAGAAAATCTGCAAACCATGTTTAAGGCTTCTATCTATAAGATTCAGGTTGAGGACCAGGTAGCAAAAATAGATACTGCAAAAATGCTTCCCCTCTTCCCTGCTTTCAGCCTTACATTCTCCCACTTCCAAACACTTTATATCTTTTTTAATTCTTTCATATGTCACATTTCTCCTCACCAACATAGTATTCTCAGTTGCTTGGAATCTCTCTTTCTACTCTATTAGACTAACCTTAAACATTCAATAGATAGTATCCTCTCTATCCTTCAAAATTCAAATTAAAACTCCATTTTTCAGAAGTCTTTCCTAACCAGAGTTATCACAGACCATTAGTTTTACTCTTTAGCTATGTTTCTGTCTTTGTTAACATAGGTAGCTGTTTCTGTTCCACTGAAAGCATTTGGGACTGTTTTTTAATTTGTTATTTGTTTTGTTTTGTTTTCCCTTGTACAACATATAGGGCAGAACGCTTTCAGAGATATTTTATGAAAACTCTTGCTAAACATATAGTACAGAGTATTCATTGAAATGTGTCTTCATTAAAAAACACAGCCTTCAATTTTTTATCTTTTACAAATGATATTTAAATCATTTCCCTGGAATTGAACTGTCTCAGTTAAGATACAAAGAAAACCCAGGAACCTCTCCTACCTCAGAAGAAAAGCAGAGAATATTGCCTTCCAGAGTTAAAAAAAAAAGAAGACAGCATTTCCTTAGTTGACTAATGAGTCTAGTAGCTGGATGAGAGCTGTCCATGGTTACCAGGGTAGAACCACCATGGATCTTTCTTTGGAATTTACTTGTTTGGGGGAAAAATAAGACAAACTTCTGCAAGTGAAAATTTAAGCCAGTGCACTCTTCATTTCACTTATAACTTAGCTAGAATTCTGAGGCCGTTCCTTTTAAGAGTGAGTGCACTCAAAGAGAAACATATATGGGACCGGGCGGTGGCGCTAGAGGTAAGGTGCCTGCCTTACCTGTACTAGCCTTGGACGGACCGCAGTTCGATCCCTCGGCGTCCCATATGGTCCCCCAAGCCAGGAGAGACTTCTGAGCGCATAGCCAGGAATAACCTCTGAGCGTCACCGGGTATGGCCCAAAAACAAAACCAAAAAAAAAAAAAAGAGAGAAACATAGAGAATGAACTAAAAGGTGCCATTTTCAAAGATTTCGCTACATATCGTGTCCAGTGGGAACCTCAAAGCTGTTTAAGCAGATTTTAAACGGTGCAGCTAAGTACTCTTGGAATCCTTCCATAAAGCTTTTCTCTGACTGGGCTACTCATTCAGATATATAAAGCAGTTTTTTAGTCTCCTCAGTATTTTCTCAGAGAGAATAAGGCCATTATATTCCTTTTGCTTCCTTACCATTGCGATAAATTTTTACCTTTAAATGATTTTCCCACTATACAAGCAGAATAAAAGAAAAAGGAGGAGAAGGTTTTCGAAAAATGCTGAGAAGAATCAAACATGTTTATGTGGGGCAAGCAGGAAGAAAAGAATACTTAGTTTATCTTTAAGAGTGATTGCCCTGATGAAATGAAGGTTCCCATAGTTTCTTTTGAATCGACTGCACTTGAGAATGAATAACAATTGTTCTTGTCAAAGAGAAGCAATATTTTTCTTTCACACACAGCTAGTAAGAGGGATGAAGAGCAGGAGGGAGAGGTTAAACGAGAGGGAAGGGGGAGAGAAAAAAATGAGAGAGAAAGAAGAGAGACCTTAGCTTAAGACTAGGAAGGACTTGGATTTTCCCTAAGTGGATCCTTCCCGATATATGTAACTGATAATCAGGAGACATCATGACTGCCCTGATTTCTGGAAGTCTGGATCTTGTAGGCTAAAAGTAAGTGAGTTTAATCCTAAAAGCTGGGCGGTACCTTGAGCTCCTGTTAGTGAAGAGCTCCATCTCCTGTTCTCTATTAGTATGTTTTCAAAACAATTTCCACCAGCGAGGCACACCAGAGCAAAGGAGTACATTTTAACCAGTCTAAGACCTTGTGTTATGTCGATTTTTTTCTTCACTGAGTGTATTCCAAATTGCAACGACGTTGCTTGTATTGCGATGGATACTGCGAGCTCCGGATATAAAGTTTACATGTTTAGCTCATGGTAAAGAAAAAAAGTTGCTACCAATTTTAGAGAGTTTCTTCAAATAATGTTACCTTTTCACTTAGAAAATTCAAATTTGTACCTGAGGAAAAGCAATAAGAAAACAATTGTTCTAATTCTGTAATATAAATTACCAAGAAAACTAAATAAATACAAAATAACTATATAAATACACACCCAGTTCTAGTTGGTAAAGAAATTTCTGCTTTCTAAATTGAAATATGTTTATTTTGTTAGAATCTGAATGATGTGCTGTGCGGCTTGGGTGAGAGTTTGCTCCCTTGTGTGGCTTGGGGGAGGCTGTGTTTCCTGTGCGGCTTGGGTGAGAGTTTGCGCCCTTGTGCGGCCTGGAGGAGACTGTGTCTCCTGTGCGGCTTGGGGGAGAGTTTGCGCCCTTGTGCGGCTTGGGGGAGACTGTGTCTCCTGTGCGGCTTGGGGGAGAGTTTCCTCCCTTGTGCGGCCTGGGGGAGACTGTGTCTCCTGTGCGGCTTGGGGGAGAGTTTGCGCCCTTGTGTGGCCTGGGGGAGACTGTGTCTCCTGTGCGGCTTGGGGGAGAGTTTGCTCCCTTGTGCGGCCTGGGGGAGACTGTGTCTACTGTGTGGCTTGGGGGAGAGTTTGCTCCCTTGTGCGGCTTGGGGGAGACTGTGTTTCCTGTGCGGCTTGGGTGAGAGTTTGCTCCCTTGTGCGGCCTGGGGGAGACTTTGTTTCCTGTGCGGCTTGGGTGAGACTTTGTTTCCTTGTCGTCAGGACCGCCCCCCCCCAGTGAGTCCCTTCCCCCGGGTGGGCGCCTGGAAAGGCAAGTTGAGCAACCCGAATAGTCAGGGGAGATAGGGCCAGCCATCTGGACTCTCAGGTGACCTAGAGCAGTCCAGCCCCTTGGGCCCTGGAGCGAACCAGGGACTCCCCAAGGGCGAGGGCAGAGCCTCAAGGGTTGTAATGAGGGAACTCCTTCGAGGGAGGCTTGGAGGGGGCGGAGCTCCATTGACTCCCAGAGAAAGGAGGGGGGATTGAGAGCTAGGCTCAACAACGCCAGCAACCATTGTGGCCAGGAGTGGAACTGCACCGCTGACAGAAATAAGGAGTAGAAAAGCTACAATACCCACTGCAGGAAGGCTGAACTCTTGGTAGCAAAGGGGAGGAGAAAGGGCTAGGTTCAACAAGCTCACCCAACAGCCCCCTCTAGAAACACCTTCAGGAAGAGGACCAAAGCAGGCCGAAATTAGAAGCCACAGCACTCCAAAACACACCATTAAATACAAAGAATTATGCGTAAATCAAGGAGATCCCTAATAACTGGAGACAACATGACAAACCCTATCAAGTTTCCAAGTCCACCAAAACGCACAGATCCATGGGAAGAAGACCTAAAAGCGGTCATGAGAAAGGAAATGCAAGAATTACTAAAACAAATTAAAGAAACCCTAGCAACCGAGTATAAGAAAACCATGGATGAACGAATCAGCCAAATTAAAGAAGAAATGTCAAAGAATATGAGAGATTCCATACAAAAAGAAGTGAAGGACTTAAAAGACAAAGTAACAAGCCTTATGAGCAGAAACACAGAGTTGGAGAAGCACATCGAAGAACTCGAAGGAAAACTACAATCAAAAGATCAAGAAACCAACAAAGAAATAAAAGGCAAAGCACTGGAAGGAAAAATCCAATATCTAATGAACAAAGACAAAAGAAACAATCTAAGAATTGTGGGTATACCAGAAGGGGAGGAAATAGGGAAGGGGGAAGAACAGGTAGTCAGGGAGATAATAACAGAGAACTTCCCCACACTCTGGAAAGACACTTCAGGACAAATTCAGGAAGTCAAGAGAGTCCCTAATAAAATAGACCCTAATAAACCCACACCAAGACACATAATGATCCAAATGGCAAAAATCAAAGAGAAAGAGGAACTCCTGAAAGCAATAAGGGAGAAAAAAAACCTCAAGTACAAAGGAAAGGACATAAGAATCAAACCGGATCTTCCATTTGAAATTATTCAAGCAAGAAGACAGTGGAATGACATATTTACACGACTGAATGAAAGAAATTTCCAACCCAGGGTCCAATACCCAGCTAAACTATCATTCATATGGGAGGGCAGACTAAAAACATTCTCAAACATGAACGAACTTGAACTATTTGTGCAGACTAAGCCGATCCTAAGCGACTTACTCAGAGATGAATTACACAATCCAAACCTCCGATTGTAACAACAATCACTCCACACAATACAACTGCACAACAGTCCTCTCTATCAATAATTTCCCTAAATGTGAACGGACTAAACTCTCCTTTTAAAAGACACATAGTAGAGAACTGGGTTAGGAAAAATAAACCGGACTTCTGCTGTCTGCAAGAAACACACCTACAGTTACAGGATAAGCACAGGCTTAGAATAAAAGGATGGGGGCCGGGCGGTGGCGCTGGAGGTAAGGTGCCTTCCTTACCTGCGCTAGCCTAGGAGACGGACCGCGGTTCGATCCCCCGGCGGCCCATATGGTCCCCCAAGCCAGGAGCGACTTCTGAGCGCATAGCCAGGAGTAACCCCTGAGCGTCACCGGGTGTGGCCCAAAAAACAAACAAAAAAAAAAAGAATAAAAGGATGGACAGTAATTATTCAGGCCAATGGAAAACAAAAAAGAGCTGGGACAGCCATTCTTATATCAGACCAAATTGTATTCAACCTCAAGAAAGTGATCAGAGACAAAGAGGGACACTACTTACTAATCAGGGGAACATTAGATCAAGAAACACTAATCCTGGTCAATATCTATGCACCTAATGTAGAGTCAGCAAAATATGTGAGGCAACTACTGGCAAACCTGGAGAAACAAATGAAGGGAAATGTGATAATAGTAGGGGACCTCAATACTTCACTATCACCACTGGACAGATCCACCAAACAGAAAAATAGCAAAGAAATAAGAGCTCTAAATGAAAAATTAGAAGATTTAGGGCTAATAGATTTATATAGAGCCCTCCATCCCCAGAAAGCAGAATACACATTCTTCTCAAACCCACAAGGAACCTTCTCCAGAATAGACCATGTATTAGGATACAAAGCCAACCTATATAAAACCACAAAGATAAGGACCATAAGAAGTACTCTTTCAGATCACAATGCAACAGAGGTTAAAATTGATGTCAAGAAGAAGCAATGGAGAAAAACTAGTACATGGAGATTAAACAACATGCTGCTCAACAACAGCTGGATCAAAGAACAACTCAAGGAAGAAATAAAAAGATTCCTTGAGACAAATGACAATGAAGAGACAACATGTCAAAATTTATGGGACACAGCAAAAGCAGTAATTAGGGGAAAGTCATAGCAGTACAGGCCTATGTCAAGAAACAGGAAAATAACAAAACCAACAGTTTAAAAGATCACCTCAAAGAATTGGAACAACAGCAACAGAGAAATCCAACCACAAGCAGAAGGCAAGAAATAATAAAAACCAGAGCAGAAATAAACAACATCGAAACCAAGAAAACAATACAAAAAATCAATGAGATCAAGAGTTGGTTTTTCGAAAAAATAAACAAGATAGACAAACCATTGGCAAAACTCACCAAGAAAGAGGGAAAACACCCTAATCAGTAGGATCACAAATGAAAGGGGAGAGATTACAACAGAACCCCAAGAAATACAACATATCATGAGATCATACTATGAACAACTATACTCAACTAGGCTAGAGAACCCAGTAGAAATCGACAGATTCTTAGACAAACACCCTCTTCCAAGACTGGAAAAGGAAGATCTAGAAAGCCTAAATAGACCAATCACCTCAGAGGAAATTGAAGATGTAATTAAAAAACTCCCTAAGAACAAAAGCCCAGGCCCAGATGGATTTACAGGTAAATTCTATCAAACATTTCAAGAAGACTTACTACCACTTTTCCATAGGCTTTTCCGAACCATAGAAAAAACAGGAATCCTCCCCAACTCCTTTTATGAGGCTAATATCACACTCATTCCCAAAGAAGGCAAAGACACCACCAAAAAAGAAAACTACAGACTAATCTCACTAATGAACATAGATGCAAAGATACTTAACAAAATCTTAGCAAACCGAATCCAACACTTCATCAAAAAGATCATACATCACGACCAAGTGGGATTCATACCAGGAATGCAAGGTTGGTTCAACATACGCAAATCAATCAATTTAATACATCACATCAACAACACGAAAGACAAAAACCACATGATCATATCAATCGATGCAGAGAAGGCGTTTGACAAAATCCAACATCCTTTCATGTTAAAGACACTCAGCAAAATAGGGTTAGAAGGAACTTTACTCAAGATAGTTACAGCTATATATGAAAAGCCTACAGCCAACATTATACTTAATGGCGAGAAACTAGAAGCATTCCCACTAAGGTCAGGAACTAGACAAGGCTGTCCACTCTCTCCACTCTTATTCAATATAACCTTAGAAGTTCTAGCAATAGCAATCCGACAAGAGAAGGGAATCAAAGGAATTCAAATAGGGAAAGAGGAACACAAGCTATCTATATTTGCCGACGATATGATGATATATATTAAAAACCCTAAAGAGTTCACAGTAAAACTCCTAGAAACAATCAGCCAATACAGCAAAGTGGCTGGATACAAAGTCAATACACAAAAGACAGTAGCGTTTCTATATACAAACAATGAAGTTGAGGAGAGAGAGATTAAAAATACAATTCCATTTAAGATAGTATCAAAAAATATCAGGTATCTAGGAATCAACCTTACAAGAGAAGTGAAAGACCTATACCAGGAAAACTTCAAAACACTCCAGAAAGAAATTGAAGACGATCTAAAGAAATGGAAGAACATCCCATGCTCATGGATAGGTAGAATTAACATAATCAAAATGACTATCCTACCCAAACTCCTATATAGATTTAATGCAATCCCTATCCAAATCCAGACACAATTCTTTAAAGAATTAGAACAATTATTTACAAAATTCATCTGGAACCACAAAAGACCCAGGATAGCCAAACACATACTGAAAAACAAGAAGCTGGGTGGAATCTCCTTACCTAACTTGAAACTATACTATAAAGCTATAGTAATCAAAACAGCATGGTACTGGAACAGAGACAGGACCTCAGACCAGTGGGTCAGGACAGAATTCTCAGACATAAACCCCCAGATATACAGCCAACTAATATTTGATAAAAGAGGCAAGAATCTGAAATGGAACAAAGAAAGCCTATTCAACAAATGGTGTTGGCACAACTGGAAAACCACATGTACGAAAGTGAAAATCAACCCATACCTCACTCCTTATACAAAAGTCAACTCAAAATGGATCAAAGACCTTGAAATCAGACCCAAATCTATAAAGTTTATTGAGAATAGAATAGGGAGAACACTCGAAGACCTATATATCAAAAAGGTCTTCGAGAATGGAGCACCAATGGCAAGAACCTTAGCAGCAAACATAAACAAATGGGACTACATCAAACTAAAAAGCTTCTGCATGGCTAAAGAAACCTTACTTAATGCAAGAAGACAGTTAACAGAATGGGAAAAAATCTTTTCACTAGACATATCAGATAAAAGGCTGATATCTAGAACTTACAAAGCACTCAGAAAACTGAGCCCCTCAAAACCAAATAAAGCCATAAAAAATGGGGAGAAGAAATGAATAGACACTTCTCTGAGGAAGACAGAAGGATGGCTAACAAACACATGAAAACATGCTCACCTTCACTCATCATCAGAGAGATCCAAATCAAGACAACAATGAGATACCACCTTACACCAGTGAGGATGGCTCACATCAAAAATACTGAGAACAATCTTTGTTGGCGTGGATGCGGTATGAAGGGAACTCTCATCCACTGCTGGTGGGAATGCCCCCTAGTCCAACATCTATGGAGAACAGTCTGGAGAGTACTCAAAGAACTCAGAATTGAGCTCCCTTTTGACCCATCAATTGCACTCCTAGGTATATACCCCCAAGTTGGAAGAACATTCATTCCAAAATACGTGTGCACCCCACTATTTATCGCAGCGCTCAGTATAATAGCCAAATCTTGGAACCAACTGCGATGTCCAACAACAGATGAATGGATCATTAAGATGTGGTATCTATACACAATGGAATATTACATGGCAGTCAGAAACGATACAATCACAGATTTTGCAGCAACGTGGATGGACTTAGATCATGTTATGTTAAACGAAGTAAGTCAGAAGACAAAAGATAAACACAGAATGATAGCACTATTCTGAAGCACATAGAACATACATCTCAATCACAACTAATACTTAACAATCAAATAACAGGGTCTAACAGGGTAGAAACTCCAATCACTGTAATAGTCAACATATACCTGGGAACAGTGCCCAAAACACATGAAAAAGGAACAACACAAACTCTCGACTACACATTATACCACAAAGAAAACAGCAACACCAGAACAGCAGCATAGTGAGAACAGGTACGTAATCAACCTTCTTTTTTTTTTTCTTTTTTTTTTTTTGGTTTTTGGTTTTTGGGCCACACCCAGTGACGCTCAGGGGTTACTCATGGCTATGCGCTCAGAATTAGCTCCTGGCTTGGGGGACCATATGGGACGCCGGGGGATCGAACCGCGGTCCGTCCAAGGCTAGCACAGGCAAGGCAGACACCTTACCTCTAGCGCCACCACCCGGCCCCCGTAATCAACCTTCTACAATAATGGCCCATAATAATCCTGTAGAGATCGTATACAGGAACACAGGTAAAGAATACCAAGGCAAACCACTGACTCCAATGGAAACATCCCATAAAACTACGTATTAATGCCTCTATCTTACTATATTTAAAATAACCTCTCAGCTTTTCTGTCCACAGGCATTCTTGGATACAAAGGGCGGACAAGCTAAGATGGCAGCTCGGGACACCCCACGAGATACCATACCCAGTTTGCACTACGAGATGGCCCTGAGAAAACTCTTTAACATACACTTTATCTCTAGGTTTACCTTCTTTTAGGGTTTCAAGCACGTGACCAGCCAGACCACCGAAGCAGTAACAGAGACGTACAGACCCAAACTACATGCTCTATTCACTTAACACATTCAAGCAAACCAGCATTCCCTTGCTATTCTCTCCTCTCTTCTCACCACTTTCTTGGTTATTTTTTCTTTTCTATTCTTTTCTTTACTTTCTATCCTTTCTCTTCTCCCTTTCTTTCTAATGTATTTTTCTCTTTTCTCCCTCCCTACCCCTTCCATACACCTTAACCTTTCCCCCCTCTGGAAATCCAACTATCCCTCCACCCCTCAATCCCATCCAGACCTCCCTCTATATTAAAACACTTCACCCTCAGTCCTTAATCTATTAGGCAACAAGATCGACCTCCTACCCCAACGAACCAGTACCCAGCACCCAAAAGAAGGGACACCCAGTCAAACCCACACCTCGTCCCGGGCAAGAAAAGACAGCCAACTCCCTTGTGGACTCATGCTGCGAGACACTCCCTACCAACTCCCCCTAACGTGGACTGTTTCTTGAAACCGGACCTAGGTCCAAAAGTATCCCCAATGCAAGAACTCTTCCAAGATCTCCCTGCCGCAAATTTGTACCAACCTGAAGAAGGTCAAGGGGTGTGATAGGAAGATGCCTGGGAACCCACACATCACAAGAAAAACGCAAAAGACAATGGGAAAAACTGTACTTCCAACATAGGCATAAGACCTGTAATACACCACCTCGTTACCTGCTCTCCCCCAAATGTAAGGTAGTCTTTTGCACCACTTTGGTCCTTTAAAAACTTTGCTAACTCATTTTAGTTCTTTTTTTTCTTTTCTCTTAAATTTATTTATTTTTTTTAAATGTTGGTCCTATATATACATTTGCGAGCACATACATTTTTATTTATTTTATTTTACTTTTATCATTTTTGGGTATGTGACCTGTGTCTGTTATCCCCTCTGTCCACCCCCAACCACACCGACAATACAATGTAGCTCCACCTCCCCCTGCAAAGACACACTAAATAATGGGGAAATCTTACATATAAAAAAAGAGCTCTTATCTACTAGAGATAGGAACTCATAGTTGTTTACAATACAGGGATATCTCCTACCTTGAAAATATGTCATGTGGAATCACTTAGACCTCAGATGATTAGATACCATTCATCCAGCCTTGAACCCTGGATCCCAGACAAAGAATCGGCACAGCTCTTCACAACAGCTGCAGGAAACAAACTCCATCCGGGACAGCCTTAATACTGCGGGGTCAACAACAAGGGCCAGCTCTAACATGATATCCTGACAAAGAGGAAAATGTGAACAACTTGACCTTAGAGCAGATTAGCCTATCTTACCAGCTAATGACAAGACAAAACCAGAAGACTCGGCACCCTTTGGTAGGTCCAAAAGCCAAGATCGTGACTTACAGATGACTGGCTACTAGAACCACGACCAGACAGTATACATCTTGGGACCAATAAAAAAGCCCTAGTTTAGGCTTTGAACTATGACTTGCACAATAAACATGATCCCCAGTCTCAAAGGTCTGACAGAGACAACTGCAACAGAATGGGCCTTCTGGAAGCACAAAGAAAGACGCTAACCTAGGTGCCGTCCTAGGTTCAGTGCAAAGACCAAGGTCACCAAACACAGAAGATTGAGTAAAACAACACTGAGGTAACAGAACCTCTAGAACCACAAAGACTGACTTCATCAGAAGTCCTACCTCAGGATCTGTGCAGATACTGAGACCTCTAAACACAGAGCTCTGAGTGTATCACCCTGGACAGAACAGAAGTCTTCCACACACCAAAAAACACCTCCGGGAGAATAAATGACCCTGAGCAAAGTCTAGAGCTGATCCCATGACAGTATACTCCAAGGACGGAGAAACCCCATATTTCTTAGGCCATGTGAATTCATTTTCGAATGACCCCAATATTTACTGTGCCAGGGCAGGAGGGGAAAAAACAAAAATACAAAAAGCACAAAACCTTGGTATTTTATATATATATATATATATATATATATATATATATATATATATATATATATACATATATATATATATATCTTTTACCTTCATTTATTATTGTTATTATTATTTTTATTTACCTATCTATTTTGGCCGATTTCTCTGTTTGGGTGTGATTATTGAAATCGTTGTCCCCAATTATACTTATTTTTTTCTATTCTTTTCTTTTCCTTTGTTATGTTATGTTATGCTATGCCATGTTTCTTATTTCAAGACCATGGCGTGTTTTGGTTTGTTTGTTTTTGTTTCTGTTTTTGTTTGTTTGTTTGTTTTGCTTTGTTTTTCGTCTGTTTTTTGTGGTGCTTATCGATATAGCTGGAGTCCTCACTAGATAATTGACACTTTTTTGGTACTGGTGGAGTGTTTCACCTTCTTTCTCTCCTTCATCTCCCAAATCGATGATGAGAGCCTCTAGAAGGATTCCACCCATTTTGGGAGTATTAGACTCTTACCCCAGTTTATTTATCTTCTCCTTTTCAGGCAAAACCACGCAACTTGAACTAGCTAGTCCTGCCTACAGTTAGAGGGGGAGATAAGGGAGGCATCAAGACCAAACAGGTGCAAGACTACTAAGTAGTGGGTTGGATACAGAGGGGACCACATATTCTAGCCACTCTGGGGGTGAGGGAAGAGGAAATGGGAGGTAGGATAAAAACGGAGGAGTAGGGAGGACAATTTGGGGATGGGAATCCCCCCTGATTTTATGTAAATATGTACCTAAAATTTTATTGTCAACAATATGTAAGACACTATGATCAAAATAAAAATCATATTAAAAAAAAGAATCTGAACGATGCTTTCAATATTTATTTTAACTTTTCTACTACTTCTTTTTTTTTTTTTTTGGTTTTTTGGGTCACACCCGGCGGTGCTCAGGGGTTACTCCTAGCTGTCTGCTCAGAAATAGCTCCTGGCAGGCACGGGGGACCATATGGGACACCGGGATTCGAACCAACCACCTTTGGTCCTGGATCGGCTGCTTGCAAGGCAAACGCTGCTGTGCTATCTCTCCGGGCCCTACTTCTTGGCACTCTTTCTTTCACCACCAAAAGCAATTGAAAGAAGGTGAAAATGAAAGTGGTACTTATGATAGGATTACTTAGACTTATGATATATGGATTCAATACACATGAATGGTAGACTCAAGAACGGATGTTGCTAGATAAAATCACATTTCCCTTTTTTGTTCTGTGCTGAATAAAATGTTAGGGGGCAGAAAATCAATGCAAGTTTTTGTTTCTTTGATTTTTCCTTTTTTGGGAAAGACAATTGAATCAATAAAAGGACCATTTTCCCTATAATTACAATTTGAGGTTGAATATTTTAGAGTAAAATGCATTGAATTGCAATGAAAAAATAAAGCAAAATTGTATTAAATTTCTAGTGTATATGGACATTTAACTGGTACCAAAAAAAAAGCTCTATAGTCTGGGCCGGAGAGATAGCATGGAGGTAAAGCGTTTGCCTTTCATGCAGGAGGTCATTGGTTCGAATCCCGGCATCCCATATGGTCCCCCTTGCCTGCCAGGAGCAATTTCTGAGCCTGGAGCCAGGAATAACCCTTAAGCAATGCCAGGTGTGACCCAAAAACCAAAAACCAAAAACCAAAAAAAAAAAAAAAGCTCTATAGTCTTGAGTTTATTTCTGTGATAAGAAGAGGTTGACTTAAATAATACTTTTGTTTTATAGGCAAAGATATTCTTGGGGCCGGGAAGGTGGCGCTAGAGGTAAGGTGTCTGCCTTGCAAGCACTAGCATAGGATGGACCCCGGCGTCACATATGGTTCCCCAAGCCGGGGGCGATTTCTGAGCACATAGCCAGGAGTAACCCCTGAGCGTCAAATGGGTGTGGCCCAAAAACCAAAAAAATTAAGATATTCTGTCATGTACTAATATCATATAAACCTTAGAAAAATATTTGCTATTATGTAAATAAGGTTGGATTTTATATTTGCATAGTTTTTTAACTAAGACAATATTGACATACAGCATATTGGTTTTAGACATATGGCATAACGATATGCTATTTTTTTTGTCACACCCAGCAGCTCTCAGAAGTTACTCCTGGCTCAGAAATTGTTGGGTTCTTTTTTTTTGTGATAGGAACTTTTTAGGTTTCTCTTAGTAGCATTCAAATACAAATCACAGAATAGGGGCCGGGCGGTGGCGCTGGAGGTAAGGTGCCTGCCTTGCCTGCGCTAGCCTAGGACGGACCGCGGTTCGATCCCCCGGTGTCCCATATGGTCCCCCAAGAAGCCAGGAGCAACTTCTGAGCGCATAGCCAGGAGTAACCCCTGAGCGTCACAGGGTGTGGCCCAAAAACCAAAAAAAAAAAAAACCAAAAAAACAAATCACAGAATAACTAGATATCACTTTTTTTTGTTTGTTTTTTGGGTCACATCCGGCCATGCTCAGTGGTTACTCCTGGCTCTATGCTCAGAAGTTGCTCCTGGCAAACTCAGGGGACCATATGGGATGCTGGGATTTGAACCACCGACCTGCTGCATGCAAGGCAAAAGCTTTACCTCCATGCTATCTCTCCGGCCCCATAAATATCACATTTTATAGTCCAAGATTTATTTATTTTATAAGTGGATTTTGTACCTTTTGATTTCCCTTATCTATTTTTCCAATCTCCTTCCCTCCTCCTTTAGTAACCACCCACCTATCCATGGCCTGGGCCTGCCGCGGTAGAAACAGCGACTGCGACCTACCGCGTCTGGGCTGCAGGGCTGCCCCAGCCTCATCACTCTATCGGGCGGACTTGGGGCGTCCTCGCTCTCCACTGGAGGAGCCTGGTCCGGAGTAGACGAGCCGCCCCCGGGATCCTGGGGGATCCTGGGGGAGTCCCAACCGAGCCCTTCTTTGCTCAGCCCACTCGGTTGGCAAGCATGTCATCTCAATTTGTCCCACAAACCATGCCTCACAGAAATTGATGATCAGTTACTCGTACACACCCACTTCTTTCTGGTATCTTTTCTTTCTCTCACTTTATTTTTCCTTATTCTGTTTTTTTCTCTGTGCCTTTTGCCATAATATATCTCCTAAAACTTAATTGTCATTCTCATTAAAACGTCTTTATCATGGCAAAAAACACAAGCTAATAACGCTGAAAGAAGGAAAATAGAACACAAAAATGCATCACCCAAAGAAAATCGTTGTTAATTCTCTTATTACATGGCTACTCAGATCAGCAAATTCTGATTCATTTATTCCAGATGAAATATTTGGAAATGAGTCAGTTTCTGATACAGCAGTTTGAGTTGAAAAGAGAAAATCAGTAGCCAATTATATATTTGTAAACTTTTATTAAAATTAAAAGAAAAACTGAAGGGAAAAACAATCTTCAAGCTTTAGTGTTTCCCTGAAAGACAAAAAAGAGTGGTCTGTCAATTTAAGCTAATTGTGATTTGTTTTTGTTTTTGTTTTGGTTTTGGTTTTTGGGCCACACCCGTTTGACGCTCAGCGGTTACTCCTGGTTATGTGCTCAGAAATCGCCCCTGGCTTGGGGGGACCATTTGGGATGCTGGGGGATTGAACCGCGGTCCGTCCTACACTAGCGCTTGCTAGGCAGACAACTTACCTCTAGAGCCACCTTCCCGGCCCCGTTATTTGTTTCTTAATAAATATTTAATTTTTAGCAAATTGTGAGCCTCTATATGCATGCAGAGGTTGAAGAAATTTTAATCTTTTTTGGGTGTAACCCAGAAACCAAAAAAAATCAGGAACTATTCTTTGTTTTTAATATTGTTTTCAGTTTATAACCAGAGGATTCTTACTAACTTTTTTTTTTGGGGGGCCACACCCGTTTGACGCTCAGGGGTTACTCCTGGCTATGTGCTCAGAAATCACCCCTGACTTGGGGGGACCATATGGGATGCTGGGGGATCAAACCGCGGTCCTTCCTTGGCTAGCGCTTGCAAGGCAGACACCTTACCTCCAGCGCCACCTACCCGGCCCCCTTACTAACTTTCTTATTTCTCCTTCCTTCTTCCTTCCTTCCTTCCCTCCCCTCCCCTCCCCTTCCCCTCCCCTTCCCCTCTCCCCACCCCTCCCCCTCCCCTCCTATCCCCTTCTCTTCCCTTCCCTTTCCTCTTCCAAAAAAGAGGGCCAGGAGATAGTAGAATGCTTAAGGCATTTTAACTGTCTTGCATCCTGCTGATATAGATTCACATCTCCAGGATCACCTAAGCACCACCAGGGATGATTTCTGAATTCAGTCCCCAGTGATGTGCTCAAAACAGCTAAAAAATAAAAAAGAAAAGACAAGGAACTA
Organism: Suncus etruscus; assembly: GCF_024139225.1. Lineage (NCBI taxonomy): Eukaryota > Metazoa > Chordata > Mammalia > Eulipotyphla > Soricidae > Suncus > Suncus etruscus. The sequence continues at coordinate 35,927,356 of NC_064867.1, read as the reverse complement.
TTTGTAGATGTTTAAGATTAGGAAGTTGAGGACCATCAGAATCAGAAATAGGGCACTTGAATTCAAAGAAAGTGTTTTTTTTGTGGGACTGGGGCGATAGAATAGCATTTGCCTTGCAAGCAACTGACCTGGGTTTGATCCCAAGCAACCCATATGGAAACATATCCAATATCCCATCTCATATGGTCCCCTGAGCCTTCCAGGAGTAATTTGTAAGTGCAAAGCCAAGAGTAACTCCTGAGTACTATTGGGTATGTGTGTCCCCCCAAAAACAACCAAGTATATATATTTTTTTGGTTTTTGGGCCACACCCGGTAACGCTCAGGGGTTACTCCTGGCTATGTGCTCAGAAGTTGCTCCTGGCTTGGGGGACCATATGGGACACCGGGGGATCGAACCGCGGTCTGTCCAAGGCTAGCGCAGGCAAGGCAGGCACCTTACCTTTAGCGCCACCGCCCGGCCCAACCAAGTATTTTTTGTGAACACTTGGTTGATAGCTCAAAGCACCAAACTCATTTTTTTTTTGGTTTTTGGGCCACACCCGTTTGACACTCAGGGGTTACTCCTGGCTATGTGCTCAGAAATCGCCCCTGGCTTGGGGGGACCACATGGGACGCCAGGTGATCGAACCGAGTTCCGTTCCTTGACTAGCGCTTGTAAGGCAGACACCTTACCTCTAGCGCCACCTTCCCGGCCCCACCAAACTCATTTTTATTTTAACCTAAAATGTGTTTTTCAAGCAAAAGGCTCCAAGTTCAATCCCCAGCTCTTTAGCTGGGGATCCCTGAGCTGTAAATAGTGCAGATGGCTGCGTATGATACAAAGCCAAGAAAATGTTTCTATGTCTGTAGAAGAAAATTGATGAGCCTACATGCATTGTAATTATTTTCTTCCAAGAAGGATCTGTGACAAAGGTATCACATGGGCTTAATAATAGAAACAATCTATGAAAGACACTTTAACATGGGAGAATGTGGCAGCTAATGAGAAAGTGACCTCTTTACAGTTCCAAACGTGACCTCATTTTGTCCTGGGGCAGTTCAAGTGTAGCTGGCAGAGCTAAAGAACCAGGAATCCTGGGAACACGCCCACTAGGAGGCTGTTGGTGAACTTCAGACTTCTGCAAACACAGCTGGGGCCTTCCTGGGAAAGGGAAGTGCAAAAAACAGTGCTCAGTTCCCACTGTATGTAGGACCTTTCCAACAGATGTGGTTCTGATTATGGCATTCATTTTTTTTGTTTTTTTTTTGGGTCACACTCGGTGGTGCTCAGGGGTTACTTCTGGCTTTCTGTTCAGAAATAGCTCCTGGCAGGCACGGGGGACCATTTGGGACACTGGGATTCGAACCAAAGACCTTTGGTCCTGGATTGGCTGCTTGCGAGGCAAACACCGCTGTGCTATCTCTCCAGGCCCCATTATGGCATTTATGACCAGGAACACTAAGTCACAAAATGCTCTTTGTTATAACATCTGGAGCAGGCTGGTTTTCCTGATGAGAACACTAAACTCCAGAAAGGTTAAGAACTTGCTGAAGGCTACCCAGGTCACAGAGGGCAGAGATTCAAACTCAGTTAGGTTTGAGCCCAAACCTCAGACTTGCATGGAAAGCCAGTTTGCTGTCTCTTAAAGGAGCAGGAAGGCAAGTGTAGGATGTTCCTCACTCACCATGTTCCTGAGCAGCCTTTCCTGACTGTGGGGTCCCTCAGGAGCCTCAGCATCTTCTGTGACTCAGACGCACTTCAGATCTATTGCCTCTTAAGTTGGAAAATGGATTGCCTTCCTCACTGGTGCACATATTGAAGCTTCTAAATGGTTTAGTGGTAGAGCACTTGCCTTGCATGAGTGAGGCCCTGGGTTTGATCCCTAGTACCATGTACCAGGTGTAAATGAGAGAAAAAATGAAGTATGATTTTGGGGTCATACTTAGCTATGCTCAGCACTTATTCCTGAGTCTTAGCTCAGGAATCCCTCCTGGTGTGGGCTCAGGGGGCCACATATCATGCTATCGTCAAATTGGTGAACTTTAATTCCTACTACTAGTATTTCTCTAGCCCTATGAAGCATTATTTTGCTTTCATTCACTTTCCTTCCTTCCTTCCTTTTTCCTTCCTTTCTTCCTTCCTTTCTTCCTTCCTTTCTTCCTTTCTTTCCTCCCTTCATTTCCTTCCTTTCCTTTCTTTCTTTCTTTCTTTTCTTTTCTTTCTTTCTTTTTTTTTTTTTTTTTTTTTTGGTTTTTGGGCCACACCTGACGGTGCTCAGGGGTTCCTCCTGGCTGTCTGCTCAGAAATAGCTCCTGGCAGGCACGGGGGACCATATGGGACACCGGGATTCGAACCAACCACCTTTGGTCCTGGATTGGCTGTTTGCAAGGAAAACGCCGCTGTGCTATCTCTCCGCCCCCCCGTTTGAGTCTTTAAAGATAAATTTATGTTGGGCCAGAGAGTTGGGATATGCATGCAGGCATTTGATTGCACAAAGCCAACTCAGGTTTTTTATTATTATTATTATTATTATTATTATTATTATTATTATTATTATTATTATTATTGGTTTTTGGGTCCCAGTCGGCAGCGCTCTGGTGTTCCTATTGGCTCTACGCTCAGAAATCGCTCCTGGCACGCTTGGGGAACACATGGGATGCTGGGATTCAAAACACTGTCCTTCTGCATCTAAGGCAAACACATTACTGCTGTGCTATCTCTCGGGCCCCCAACTCAGGTTTGATCTCCAGCACCTCAGATGGACTTCAGTTGTCACCAGGAGTGAGTCCTGAGCACTGGGCTAGGTGTTAAAGTGTAAACACAGCTGACTGTAGCCCCCATACCAATAATTTAATAATTGTTTTTACCCCTTAGGATGATGAAGATGAAGCGAGTGCCAAAGAAAAAGAGCCAAGTAGTGACGACAGAAACGATGAATGATTAGACACACACCCACAAACACAACATGAAGGCCTCTTAGGACCTTAGAATGGTGACGGCGATGAGGCAAGTGCCAGAGAAGTGAAACCAAGTAGGGATGACAATGACTACTCCTGATTTGATAGACACACACACTCTCTCTTTCTCTCTCACACACACAGTTTCTATTACTGTCACTCAGTCCTCCCAGTCCCTTTCAGTGCAAGTTCACAGCCAGTATCCTTGTGTTCACCACTAGCTGACCTTTGTATTTGACAGGAAGCATCTTATTTTGACATTATTAGGGTTTGTGTTAAATCATGTTAAGTGCTGCGTACTTCTCCCTTTCTGATGAGAAATGACTTATTCTGTCCTTATTGTGGGGTTTGTATCATTTCGATTTAAGTGAATTTCTTAGGTCATTGTGAGACGCAGCTGACCCTGGCCCAGATTCCATTTTGGCTTTCTGTACGTGCACCCCTGACCAATCAGCATTCTGGACCGGCGAGCTAATTGCTAGCTTTGAAATTCTGCTTTCTTCTAAAATTTACATGTGTGCTGTACGAGTTTCACAAATAAATCATTTGAAGCTCTAGCTACTTCTTCTTTTTTTTTGTGGTTTTTGGGTCACACCCGGCAGTGCTCAGGGGTTATTCCTGGCTCCATGCTCAGAAATTGCTCCTGGCAGGCACGGGGGACCATATGGGACGCCGGGATTCGAACCGATGACCTACTTCATGAAAGGCAAACGCCTTACCTCCATGCTATCTCTCCTGCCCCTCTAGCTACTTCTTCTTGTTTTATCTTTCCTTCCAAATTGCCTCATTATTCTAGGTTTAAATGGCATTGATTTGTGATTTATGCAAAGAAATTAAGAGACTGGTGCTCATATATCAGTTATGCTATAAAAGGACTATTTAGGGCCAGAGAAATAGCATGGAGGTAAGGCATTTGCCTTGCATGCAGAAGGTCGGTGGTTCAAATCCCGGCATCCCATATGGTCCCTGAGCCTGCTAAGAGTGATCCCCGAGGGCCCGGTGAGATAGCACAGCGGCGTTTGCCTTGCAAGTAGCCAATCCAGGACCAAAGGTGGTTGGTTCGAATCCCGGTGTCCCATATGGTCCCCCGTGCCTGCCAGGAGCTATTTCTGAGCAGACAGCCAGGAGTAACCCCTGAGCACCGCCGGGTGTGGCCCAAAAACAAAACAAAACAAACAAAACAAAAAAAAAAGAGTGACCCCCGAGCGCTGATGGGTGTGACCCAAAAACCAAAAAAAGGTTGGGGCTTTTAAAATTATTATTGGGAGCTAGAGTTATAGTATAGTGGATAGCGTGTTTGCCTTGCACACAGCCAACACAGGTTTGATCCCCAGTTTCCAGTAGGGAGTAATTCATGAGTGCGGAGCCAGAAGTAAACCCTGAAAAGTGCTGGTTTAGCCCCCAAAATAATTATAATGGGCCAGAGCAATAAACAGGTGTGGTACTTGTTGAATAATTGTTGTAATATTGTTTTTGCCTGTCATCCCACCTGGATCTTCCAGGTGGGGGTGATTAAGGAACGAAATAAAAAGCTTGTTGGGGAGGCATAGGGAGCTCTTTTGCCAGAACTGACTGCTGGTTCGGTTTGCCTTTTGGAACTGGCTGCAACTGACAAAAGACTTTCTTTGCTGAACCTTTGGTCCCCTATTCTTTTGCATTCGTTGATTATTTACTCCGGACATTATTATCAAAGTCTCCCCCAAAAGGGGGGACGGAAGGATGGGATTCAATTTATCTTTTTGGGAATCATTCTTTGACTTGGAGACCATCAACAAGGGGTTTGACCTCCCCCCACATTTGGCGCCCGGAACAGGTGAATCTGGACCCTCTGGAACTGTAAGTGACATGTTTTATTGGAAATCACCTCTGGAGATCCTTGGCTGGTTATTATGGATACTCACGCTCACTATGCCATCTGTTATTAAATACATCGGTTTGGCATTATTCAAGTGCATTACTCTGCTTGGATATAAACCACTTGGTTTGATACTAGTAAATATCATTGTCGTTGGATGGTTGCTGCTTACAATTCAATCAAAAATTTCTACTCCAATATTTGCATTGCTTGAGTGGTCTCCATTAGTCATAGTTTGTGGAATTTCTGTGTTGGCTAATATGACTACCATATGCATAGGCATTCGCTGGTGGTTAGGAAATAGAGAATGTGGAAATTGTAAAGTGATGACAAATATGGACAATAAAAAAATTTTTCCTACGAAAATTCAAACTAAGATACAGGCTGATAAATCTGATACTAGCAACAAAAAAATTGCCGGTAAAAAATCAACTCAGACACGTAATTTAGATACTCATAATCCAAATCAAGATCTTGACACTGATGATCAGCCTCCAGTGCTAAGTCCACAAGAGAGTCCTGATTCTGTTCACAGTATGGACTCACATGTTAATGCCAACTCAGACAATGAACCACATTCTAGTATTCCACACCTCAGGCATCAGAGTCCTGTGCAAGGTACTTCTGCTAATCCAGCCTCAACTCCATTTCAAACAGTATATGTTTCAAATTATGAACCTCTTGAAATGGAGGATGTAGAATGGTTTAAGAAAGCATGTAAAGAATATGGGGCTACCTCTCCATATTGTCAGGAGGTGCTAAGCATGTGGTGTCGAAAATCAATTTGGACTCTGCATGACTTTAAAAAACTTGCTGAAATATGCCTGCCATCTAAACAGCGAACTGAATGGGAAATGTTATATGCAGAGGGTGTGAAATCCAAACTATATAGTCCAGATGGAACCAAAAAACGAGTGGCAGGGGTTAATCTCTCATATGAATTATTAATGGGAGAAAATCAATATTCAGATATACAGACACAAGCAGCTTTACCAAAGGAAATCTCAAAAATAATTAAAGACATTGCATTATCTGCATGGGAAAGAATTGATACTAACAGTACTGGTGAGGGAACCTTTCTAAGAATCATCCAAGGTCCCCAAGAGCCTTATGTAGAATTTGTGGCTAAACTCAAAGATGCTTTAAAAATACAAGTTAAAAATGATGAGGTGAGGAAATTTCTAGAAAAATGTTTGGCTTATCATAATGCTAATTCAGCTTGCAAATTGGTATTGGCTCCATTGCAGGAAAAAGCTGATTTAAATGGATTTTTATATGCATGTAGGAATGTTTATGATATACCCCATTCATTAGTAAATTCAGATCAGGTGCAAACCTTTGCAATTACTAAAGGAAATATACCTCTTTACCAAAGGGGACAAAAACTTGCCCGAAAACCAGGTCTCTGCCCAAAATGTAATAAGGGTTACCACTGGGCAAAAGACTGTAGATCTGGAAATCCCCATAGTAATAACATAGGAAGAACTTTTAATACAAACCCTAGGAGACAATTTTCCTGTTACCATTGTGGAAAACAAGGGCATATTAAAAGGAATTGCCATCTTTTGTTAAATTCAGTTCCTCCAGGATCTACAATTAAAAAACAGGGAAACGGCTACAGGGCCAATCCCCAGGCCCTTACAAATCAGGGGCAAAGTCATCAAACCATAATTCTCCCCAGCCCAGCCCAAGAAGATTAATTTCAATCAGTGAATTAACACATGCCACTGTGGGCAGTGCTGGGCTTGATATAACTTGCCCAGTGGACATTACAATTTACCCAGGAGAATGCCCTTATATGCTACACACAGGCATAGTGGGACCACCACCCCCAGATACAATGGGTTTGATTCTGGGCAGAAGTTCCCTTAATGTAAAAGGTATATCAGTAATCACAGGTGTTATTGATTCAGACTCAAAGGGAGAAATTATTGTAGTTATCAATGTGCCTGTTACTTGGACTTTCAAAAAAGGGGAGACAATTGCCCAAATAGTAATAATACCTTATGTTAAATTTGGGACTTCAGATAAGATAAGAACTGGAGGTTTTGGAAGCACAGATCCAGGGGCTGCCAAAAACCCATTAGTGGCTCTGATTACTAAATGTAAAGATGAAAATCCAATGATTAAACTTAATATAGAAGGGCAAGTCTTTAATGGCATGATAGACACAGGTGCTCAGGTCACTGTAATTTCTGATAAAGAATGGCCAAAAAATTGGTCTTTGCAAGAAATTCCATATTCATTAAAAGGAATAGGAGGCCTGAGTTCTTGTTTGTTAAGCACAAGAACCATGGTATTTTATGGCCCAGAAAATCAAAAGGCTATAATCAGACCTCATGTGGGCCCATTTTCACCATCCCTGTGGGGCCGTGATTTGCATAAACAATGGAAGGCAGAATTCCATATTCCATTAGCTCAAGGTGAGCCTGAACCTTCTTCTGAATTAAAAACCCAAAATTTTTGGTAGGGGCCACTGCCAGAGAAACCCCAGCACCAATAAAAATAAAATGGAAATCTGATGAACCAATTTGGATAGGCCAGTGGCCCCTTAAAACTGATAAATTAAAGGTGCTGACAGAATTAGTGGAAGAACAGCTAAAATTAGGACATATTGAGCCTTCGTTTTCTCAATGGAATTCACCTGTATTTACCATAAAAAAGAAATCTGGTAAATGGAGATTGTTAATGGATCTGAGAGCTGTGAATTTATCTATGGTACCTATGGGAAAATTACAGACAGGTTTACCATCACCTGTAGTAATCCCTAAGGAATGGCCACTAATTATAATTGACCTAAAAGACTGCTTCTATCATATTCCTATTCACCCAGATGATAAACACCGTTTTGCATTCTCAGTTCCTTCTATTAATAATACTCACCCTTGCAGGCGTTTTCAATGGACTGTTCTCCCTCAGGGCATGCTAAATTCACCAACTATGTGTCAATATTTTGTGGACAAAATTTTGAGCCCTGCTCGTGAAAGATTTCCTCAAGCTATAATTTATCATTACACCGATGATATTTTAATTACAATGAATAATGAAACAGATTTACAGAAATTATATGCTTATGTGATCAATTGTTTGCAAATGGCAGGACTGAAAATAGCTTTAGAAAAAATACAGACCATGCCACCATATCAATACTTGGGCTTTATTTTGGACAGAACATCAATACGTCCACAAAAAATTTCCATAAAAAAAGAGAACCTTAAAACGCTTAATGACTTTCAGAAACTTTTGGGTGATGTAAATTGGCTCCGCCCAGCACTAGGAATTTCAAATGCAGAGCTGTTTAATCTGTTTAAAACTTTGGAAGGTAATCCTGCATTAGATAGTCCCAGAAATTTAACACAAGCTGCTAAAAATGAATTGGACATTTTCTTGAACAGACTGCAAAAATCATTTCTCTTAAGATTTATCCCTGGAGAGAAGGTATTTTTATTAATTTTCCCTACAAAAGAAACACCTACTGCGGCTTTAATGCAACAGGCTGGCCCTTTGGAATGGGTGTATTTACATAACAAACAGCCTCAGTCTGTGATATCTTACCTGCAACTAATCTCAGAATTGATTATCAAAGCAAGACTCAGATCAATATCTTTGTTAGGTTTTGATCCAGATATAATAGTATTGCCAATACCAAAAAAGGAAATTGAGTTAATATTGCCTCTTAATGAATCTCTACAAAGGGCTCTCTCAGATTTTACAGGAGAGATTTCTTCTCATTATCCAAAAGGAAAGACCTGGGACTTTTTGAAAAAGACTCAGTTTGTTATCTCTTCAATTGTGAGGGATTCTCCTATTCCCAATGCAAAAGTTTTTTATGTAGATGGATCAAGTGGGGGACGAGGCGGAATAACCGGAGAAAATATGAACATAACAATAGAAACCAAATATAAGTCTGCACAGAAAGTTGAATTAGCAACGTTAATTTATCTATTAGAAAATGTATCTGAAGCCATGAATGTCGTTTCTGATTCTTTATATGTTGTAAATTTATGCCCGGTGATAGCCACTGCCTCCCTCAATTCTCATAGTCCTATTATACAGAATTTATTAAAAAAGTTACAACACATTATTCAAAAAAGAACTGAACCTATCTTCATCACACATATTAGAGCTCATTCAGGCCTTCCAGGGCCAATGGCTCAAGGAAATAAAACTGCTGATTTGTTGGCAATGCCTATATTTAAATCACCTGTAGAGGAGCATTCAGCCTTACACACAAATGCTCGTCGTTTACATGTAAATTATCAAATTCCATGGAGGCAAGCGAGAGAAATTATAAAAAGATGTAACATATGTGCCCCGCTAGCACAAAAGACTCATATAGCAGCAGCAAATCCAAGAGGCTTGCAGTCTAACGAATTGTGGCAAATGGATGTAACTCAAACAGACTTATTTCCCAAAAAACCATACCTTCATGTGGTAGTGGATACATATTCTCGATTTATTTGGGCAATTCCTATGTCTTCTCAAAAATCTAAGGCAGTTTGCAGTTTTCTTTTACAATGTTTTTCTGTTATGGGTATTCCGTATTCTATTAAGACTGATAATGGACCCTCTTATATAAGTAAAACTTTTGAATTTTTTTGTAATGAATGGCAGATAAAACATCTTAAAGGAATTCCCCACAATTGTCAAGGACAGGCAATTGTGGAAAGAGCCCATAGAACTCTGAAAACTCAATTGCAAAAGAATAGAAAAAGAGGTTTAATGCCAACGGAGCTGTTATCTTTGACTCTCATTACACTAAATTATCTAAATTTACCTCAGGGAGAGAGCTATACAGCAGGGGAAAAACATTTTAAAGAAGATAATCAGAGACAAGAAACAACAAATATTCCAATTTGGATAAAAGAGGATAAAAAATGGATTGCTGGTTATCTCCTCTTGAGAGGGAGGGGTTATGCTTATGTATCTACAAATGACAACCCTCCTAAGAAATTTTGGGTTCCCTTGCGTCTCGTTAGAAATCGGACTGACGCTGATGATCAAGGTCAGGTTGCTAGGACTATAGATTCCTCCCCACATCAAGTACAGAGTGCTCAAGATATTGACAGTTGTGGTGCTGCTGAGGTGACTGGGAAAGTAAGTGAAGGATTAACTTTCATACCTCATATTCTCAGTGAATCTGACAAAAGTGAAAAATCCTTACAGTCTGGACTACAAACAGAAAAACGGAAACCTGTTTTCACTGGATTACAAAATTTGGGTAACTCATGTTACATGAATTCAATATTGCAATGCTTGTATAATATTACAGACTTGACTCAGTATTTTTATCAAGATCATTATAAAAAAGATATTAACAGAGAAAATCCAAAGGGACATAAAGGTAAATTAGCAGATGAATTTGGTCATCTTATCAAAATCATGGGAAATGGATGCCATAAGTATTTCAATCCTGAAAATTTCAAAGCAACAATAAGTTTACTCAATGACCAATTTGCTGGACACAACCAACAGGATCCTCACGAATTATTAATGTTTCTTATAGAAGGACTACATCAAGATTTGCTTAAAAATTCAATAACAGATGAAACTGTACACTTCATAGACAATGATAAATATGAACAATTTAGAGTTTGCAAATCTATTATCTATGATACCTTTCAAGGACAGTTTAAATCTATACTACAGTGTCTTACATGTTACCAAAAGTCTGAGGTTTATGAAACATTTGTTCAGTTGTCCCTGGCTGTCAAGTCTGCAGATAAATGTACTTTACAGGAATGCCTTGTTGAATTTTTTAAAGAAGAAGATTTGAGAGATAACAATAGAATTCACTGTTATAATTGCAACACTAAAAGGAATTTTTCAAAGAAAACATATTTATGGAAAATACCTCCTGTATTGATAATTCATTTGAAACGTTTTGCTTTTGATGGAAAACAGATTAAAAAATTATACACTTATGTGGATTTTCCTTTGGAAGACCTCAATTTAGCAGAATTCACTCAAGAAGATAATAACAAGATTGAAAAATATAATTTATCATCAGTATCAAATCATTTTGGTCAAGTTCATTATGGACATTGTACTTCATATTGTAAAATTGCCACAGAACAGTATTGGATCAATTTTGATGATAAGAAGATCAAGAAAATCCCTATTGCATCGGTAAAATCTACAGCAGCATATATCTTGTTTTATATTTCTCAGAGATCTACTATGAATACTTAATGATCATTTCCTTTATTTGTCGATTATAATTGATGTTTTGCTGGTCATTTTTTAAATATGATTCCTTAATAGGAAAGAATACAATGAATCCCCATTGTGGTTGTTTGTATGATGTATTTATGCCTTAATTTCAGTATTGTTTTAGGTCACTATTAATTAGAAGATTTTGCAATATATTGATGTTACTTAAGACCTATATGAAAGAAAGATACTTAATCATGTTAATGTTGCTTTATGATTGTGTATTGATATATGTTTATTTGGCAACTTTTGTCTTTCATTGTAATATCAGTGTTTTACTGCTCTCAACATAGATTTTGAGATGAAGGTATAATTATAGTTTTGATATAACCATAATTTTGGGTAGACTCTGTTCACAGTGCTCATTATTGATGACTGATTATAATACATTTATTGTTTCATATTTGCATTATAGAATGTTATGGTTATGGTGTATATGAAATTCTTGATCATCTAGATTTACTCGACTTTGATTTAAAAAGTTTTTTTTGTTACTATAATTTTTTGTTATTTTGAAATATTCATTTAAACAGTTTTTTCATTATTATATTTTCAAAGTGTTTTTTCTTTTTTCTTTTTGATTTAATTCAAATTTTTTCTTTGGCTTTATTTTGATTCCTGTCTAATAGATATTTCTGGCAATTATAAATGAGTGTTATTCTCATAATTTTGTATAGTATGTATTTTCATGTTTATCAGTTTTATAATTTTTGTTTATGGTTTTTTTTTCCTGATACTTTATGCCTTAATTTATTATTTCTTACAATTCATCTTTTTTTTCTAGTTTTTAACGTTTTATTTGTAGGAATCTCATCACAATTGCAAGCCTCCTGATATCGAACTGAGGAATACATCATTAACTGTTCCAGTGCTGTGTTCTATATCAAGTTACAACTCGTCTTTCCTGATTCATCAAATGTCTTTGATTGGACTTTTAGGAGTTCTATACTCCCTATTTTTTGAGAGTAACTTTGAACCTAGTAAAAAAATTTTAACTTATATATTTGTATTTTTTATGACTAAAATCTTTTAAAGTATATTTAAATTATGATTAGTGTAATTAAATGTTTTAATTAATTAAAATTAATGTTTTTAATTTTATAGTATTTAATATCTCATTAAAGTTTTGTATTTGTAATTATGTAGTGTTGTATTGTATTGTATATTATTATTGCATTGTATTGTATACTATTATTGTTTGCTTACAAAAAAGGGGGAATTGTTGAATAATTGTTGTAATATTGTTTTTGCCTGTCATCCCACCTGGATCTTCCAGGTGGGGGTGATTAAGGAACGAAATAAAAAGCTTGTTGGGGAGGCATAGGGAGCTCTTTTGCCAGAACTGACTGCTGGTTCGGTTTGCCTTTTGGAACTGGCTGCAACTGACAAAAGACTTTCTTTGCTGAACCTTTGGTCCCCTATTCTTTTGCATTCGTTGATTATTTACTCCGGACATTATTATCAAAGTCTCCCCCAAAAGGGGGGACGGAAGGATGGGATTCAATTTATCTTTTTGGGAATCATTCTTTGACTTGGAGACCATCAACAAGGGGTTTGACCTCCCCCCACAGTACTTGCCTCGCATTTGCCTGACCTGGATATGATCCCAGGCATGCCATATGGTCCCAGACGCCATCAGGAGTAAGTATAAACCAGCTCCCCCCACCACACAAACACCTCTCAATATTTTTTCCTCGTTTGGGTCCCACACCCTTTTATACTTGGACTATTCCTCCTCCCCATCAGGTGCGGGAAGGTGCTGTTCTTGGAGGTGCCAAGGGACCATTAGTACTAGGGATCAAAACTCAGGGATGGAGCAAAAGGACAATGAATACTGCACTTGCTTTGCATGCAGTCAATCCAGTTCCGAGCTCTGGTGCCAAAACCCACTGCAAGGTAGGTACGACTCTGACAAGGAAAGGTTTTTCCGGAGGTCGAGTTTAATAGGGAAAAGCCAAGGTACAGAAGCCACAAGCCTTACAGCCAACACCTTGGCCGGTAGAGAGAGAGGAGGTGAAGACAAACTGGGAGGAGAGGGCAGTCAGAGAGGACCACAGGAAAAGGAAAGGCAGGAGGAGCAACAGGGCAATAAAAATAGTGAGTTCAGCCAACCATCTTTCTAGTTCTCTGGCAGCCAGCTTTTAGGAGTTTCAGGATTTACTCCTGGCTCTGCACTCAGAATCGCTCCAGGCTCAGGGACCATCAGCAGGTGTGGAAGTAGGGAGGGATGAGAAAGGGAGGAGGAGGGAAGCAAGTAAGAAAAGGAAGAGGGGCCGGGTAGGTGGCGCAGGAGGTAAGGTGTCTGCCTTGCAAGCGCTAGCCAAGGAAGGACCGAGGTTCGATCCCCCAGCGTCCCTTATGGTCCCCCCAAGCCAGGGGCGATTTCTGAGCACATAGCCAGGAGTAACCCCTGAGCGTCAAACGGGTGTGGCCCAAAAAAACCAAAAAAATAAAAAAAAAAAAAAAAGAAAAGGAAGGAGGAAGAAAGGAAAATCAGGCCACAGTTGTACATAGAATTCCAGGCCTGAATTTCAACTAACTGGATAAAAGGTGGCTCACAGACCCAAAGGTCCTGCTCTAGAAGTTCCCACCGACCTCTAGAGGACAAAGCCTCAGTTGTCCAAGATCTATAGGCCCCCTAGTAGGGAACCTCTGTTTCTCTGGCCAACACTGCATCCAAGGCCCTCTTTCCTTGCAGGCTGGAGAGGAAAGCTGGAAGGACCCTCACCTTGCATGCCTCTAGCCTGGATTGACATCTGACACCCTAGATAGTCTCCCAAGCGCCGCCAAGATTGATCCCTGAGCACAGAGCCAGGCAATGTGTAATTCCCCAAAATGAAAACTTGTAGGACCCTCTATTCTGCACCTGGGATCCTGCCATGGGGGAGGCAGTGCCAATGCAGTTGACATCCAGGGGAACTGATCAGGGGCTAGTTCAGGAGGCTTTATTCAGCCTGGGACCAACTCTGCTGTCACAAGCCCCAAAGTAGCCACTGTCCCCAGGGCTGTATCTTTTCTCCATGAGTGCCTGGCAACTGCCATTTTGACCAGGGGGTGGGAGGGCAAAGGAGCTGAGTAGGGTGATCCCAGGCCGACTCCCACCTCCATTTCACTGGCTGCACTGGACGTGCAGGAGCACTGTTCCTGTCCGGTGTGCTCCCTTCCCACTATGACTTTCACCCATATTATCTAATCTACATGTTAGACAAACCCACTTCAAAAGGCTGCCAGTATTACCTTGCATAAGACCTAGAGACTGGTGCCAGAGCAATGGATAGTATGGTGGGCAGGGCACTTGCCTCAAGATTAGTCTGCCAGGGTTCAATCTCTGGTATCCCATAGGCTGCAGACAACAGGGTCGTCCCTGTGCAAGAAAAACCTGATGTACTCTCCTCTCTGGCTCCCAAAATGAAGATTTTTAAGGGCCAGAAAGACTACACATTGAGCAAGATTCTTGCTTTTTACACTGCCATCCCAAGTACAATCCACAGCACCCTAGATAGTCCCTTGAGTACATTTATTTGCCTTGCATGCAGCTGATCTAGAATGGACTGTGGTTTGAATCCTGGTTTCCCATATGTCCCCCTTCAGTGATTTCAGAGTGCAGAGCCAGGAGGAACCCCTGAGCGCTGCCAGGTGTGACCCAACAATCATTTCTTTTTTTTTGTTTTATTTTTGTTTTTTTGTTTTTGGGCCACACCCGGCTATGCTCAGGGGTTACTCCTGGCAGGCACGGGGGACCATATGGGACACCAGGATTCGAACAAACCACCTTTGGTCCTGGATCGGCTGCTTGCAAGGCAAACGCCACTGTGCTATCTATCCAGGTCCCCAACAATCATTTCTATCCTTCATCCACTCAATCAGCTTATTCCATAAAATAAAATCAAACACATTCTTCAATAACGGCTCTATTTATTTATTTATTTATTTATTTATTTATTTATTTTTGAAACAGCCAGAAGAAAGAAGACAAACCATAGGAGGACCTAATTATATGTCTTACATAGAAAAACTGGAGAAGGGAATCCCATCTTTTAAAAGGGGGAGATGTGTAGATCATTCTTAACCCCACAGTGAAAAGGGACAAGGACAGAGAAGGAAAGAAATTGAGAGAAAGAAGTGATATATGGAACCATGGGAGTCAGAGTTCAAGGGGATCTGAGTACATCAGTGATTTTTTTTTTGATTTTTGGGCCACACAGGGGTTACTCCTGGCTATGTGCTCAGAAGTTGCTCCTGGCTTGGGGAACCATATGGCACACCAGGGGATCGAACCGCGGTCCATCCAAAGCTAGCGTGGGCAAGGCAGTCACCTTACCTTTAGCACCACCGTCCAGCCCCACATCAGTGATTTAAAGGAGTCATGAATTTAAATATCGAAATGACACATTCAACACTAAAAAAGGAGATCCAAATAACAACCCAAGTAATAAATGTGCCTATCAAGTGCAAGGAAAGGGGGAATGCAAAGTGGCTCAGGACGACCCCGAGTATTTTTTTCTAAAAATATATTGTAGGGAGAGAGGTAGGTCGTGGAAATTTTTTTGGGAGACAGGAATGTGGTGGTCGTGGAAATTTTTTTAGGGAGACAAAAGGAGAGAGGCACTGTGGCTCAGAAGGACCCTTTCTTTTAACCCAATTTTTATAGGGACAGTATTTCAGGCGGTATATCAGAGGCCAGGAGATCCGGAGACATCTAGTAATGTCTCCCAGAAGGCGGCCTCGGTTGGAGTCCAGGAGGAGGAGGAGGCAGACTCCGTTGAAGACCATGAGGAGGAGAACCAGGAGGAGGAGGAGGCTGCCTCCATTGAAGACCACGAGGAGGAGGACCAGGAGGAGGAGGAGGCTGCCTCCGTTGAAGACCACGAGGAGGAGGACCAGGAGTAGGAGGAGGCTGCCTCCGTTGAAGACTACGAGGAGGAGGACCAGGAGGAGGAGGAGGCAGCCTCCATTAAAGACCACGAGGAGGAGGACCAGGAGGAGGCCTCGGCTGGAATCCGCGAGTTGGCCTCGGATACAGGGTTAGACCCTGGTTGCTCTCTGCGCATCTCTAGATGGAAATTACAAGAACGATAGTAATATAATTCTGAGTGGAGGAATCATAAGCATTAAATGAAATTTTCAAACTTTGCATATGTTCACCTGCCATTTGGGAGCATGCAATTCATACACAAACTTACAAAAAACAAATTTTTATAAAATTTTCATCTGCCCTGTGGAAGCAAAAACTTAAAAACTTAAGTGTGGGGCCGGAGAGATAGCATGGAGGGTAAGGCATTTGCCTTTCATGCAGAAGGTCATCGGTTCGAATCCCGGCGTCCCATATGGTCCCCCGAGCCGGCCAGGAGCGATTTCTGAGCATGAAGCCAGGAGTAACCCCTGACTGCTGCTGGGTGTGACCCAAAAACCAAAAAAAAAAAAAAAAAAAAAAAAAAAAAACTTAAGTGTGTGGGCCAGGCGGTGGCGCTGGAGATAAGGTGCCTGCCTTGCCTGCGCTAGCCTAGGACGGACCACGGTTCGATCCCCCGGTGTCCCATATGGTCCCCCAACAAGCCAGGAGCAACTTCTGAGCGCATAGCCAGGAGTAACCCCTGAGCGTCACAGGGTGTGGCCAAAAAACAAAAACAAACAAACAAACAAACAAAACACTTAAGTGTGTGTGGAGAAAACCCAGTTTTATTCTCCGTCATTACTAGCACGGCCTAGAGAGTTAGTAAAACGAAAATGACTAGGATGTGAGGGAAGAAAGTAGAGAAGAATCAGAATGGGGTATTTTCTGTGGCTTAGGAGGGTGACTTGTAGGAGAAATAAGAGCAATTTGAGGAAAATGAACATGAAAAGAATTTTTCTGGACATTATCCAATAGGCAGGAGTAGGCTGGGGGACCGTATGGGATGCCGATTTGAACTACAGTCCATTCTGGATGATCTGCTTGCAAGGCAAACGCCCTACCTTCATGGCACGGGGGACCCTAATGGATGCTGGGATTTGAACCACCTTTGGTCCTGGCCAGTTGCTTGTGAGACAAATGGCCTCCCGCTGTGCTATTTCACAGGCCCCTAATCTTTTTTATTTATCACACCTGGCAGTGCTAAGGGGGTGCTTCCCAGCGCAGGAATGGATCACTGTGGGATTCAAAATGCCTCGAGTTAAACCCAGCTGGAGCGTGCAGCACAAGCTAGTCACAACTTGCCAGACCCAAGGGGCTTTTCTTCTATTAAAAATTGTTCTCCTGGCCCGAAGAGATAATACAGCGGCGTTTGCCTTGCAAGTAGCCGATCCAGGACCAAAGGTGGTTGGTTCGAATCCCGGTGTCCCATATGGTCCCCCGTGCCTGCCAGGAGCTATTTCTGAGCAGACAGCCAGGAGTGACCCCTGAGCACTGCCGGGTGTGGCACAAAAAACAAAAAAAAAGTTTTTCTTGGAAAACCAGGGAGAGAGCAGGTGGCAGGCGTTTGCTTTGAATGCAGAAGGACGGTGTTCGAATCCCAGCATCCCATAGGGTCCTTCCCCCCCTCATCCCCAGCAGGCCAGGGGCGATCTGTGAGGGACCAGGAGGAACCCCTGAGCACGCTGCGTGTGGTCCAAAAGCAAATGACCGCTTACCCCTTTGTGCCCTCTGCGGGGCCTGGGGCATCGGCTGCAAAGGCGAACTGGCTCTTGGCACTCCCGCCGCCTCCCGCCCACGACGACGCGTGCGCCTGAAGCCGCCGACAGCCCTCTCTCTGGAGACTCTTGAAGCCATCACCGCCGCTGCAGCTAAGGCCAGTGCTTCACTAGCCACCATCTCCTCCGCATTTTCAGGGACCGCAACCACCCGCTCCACGAAGAAGCGCTCCATTTCACGGGTCAAAGCCACCATGAACCGCCGGCAGTCCTGCTCCTGGTGGCGCCTGTCACTGCCCAAAACCCAAAATCAGAAAGACTATTGCTCAGTCGACCCTGTTGGCTGTCTAAGGAATCCCCCGCTGAACCCCGCGTCCCAGACGGCCCAGCTGCCTTAACAGAAACCATGTTTCCCCGTGTTGGTGTGCGGACTGGAGGGGAGGCCGCTCTGGGCCCTGCTCGGTCCTGAAGCCCCTATGGTCTGACAGAGAGCCCACCCTGAAGGTGGCAGTGTGAGGGCAGAGATGCACAGAGCAGTCGATGCATTTTCAGGACGCAGCCAGCCCACCTCACAGTCCCCAGCATGCAGGTCTCCCCACATGGCCTACACTAGCCCTATCTCCGTTCCACCTCTTCCTGCAGGCTTACCCATGGCGGCCCTGACGCCCACCAGTTTCCTCCATCTCCAATCTTTCCCTGCCCTCCGACGTTCCATCTTGGGCAGTTCTGATCATTCAGGTGGGATCAATTCAGGTGAGGAGGGGTTACAGCGATAGAAGAGGCATACATGTAAGAATGACTATGTAAGACACACAATAGAAGGTAACAATTGGGCAACATGCACCAGGATAACTGAGGACTTCCAAACTCCAAAATATATTTCCCCAGAATTGTGCAAATGTATATTCAATTTAGTTACAAAACTTTCTGTTTGCTGTAAGGCACCTCTCGCCACCCTGTGACCCAACTCTTTTGCTTCAGACTCAGGGGAGTGCTCTTGGCCTGGCCTTGTAAAACCCCCACAGCCCAGCCCGGGCCAAACAAGGTGCTCCCCGGAGCTTACAGCTTACAGCTTGTCTTTGAACCTTTCCCCAAAGGACAATTTTGACATCCAACACGGTCCTAAGTAGCCTGAATTGGGGGACCGGGTTAGGGGCGGCTGGGGCCCTCGGGAACACTCAGCCAACTCCCCCAACTCCCCCAGGACAATCGCTGTCAGCACACACATCCCCTTGGGCCCAAGTCAGGGGCTAATGCACCCATTGCCTCCCGCCTGGGCTCTGCCTCTTTCTCCCCTTGAGCGGGCTCTGGATTTGTTTTGGGGTTTCACTGGGCACAAACAATGGACACTCACCCTCCTTTCTCACGGGGGTAGGTGCCTCGAGCATGGGCTATGGCCTTTTCGTTATCAGTCTTCTGCGGGCCGGGGCTGGGGTAGAGCTGCGAACCCGTCGCCACCGCCGTGGTCACCGCCTCCACTTGCTTTTCGTCCTCCTCCTTCATCTGTCTACACTTGCTGTGGCCCAAAAACCAAAAAAAAAAAAAAAAAGAAAAACAATTGTTCTGGGTAGGGCGTTTCCTTCCAAGCAGCCTACCCTAAGGTGGTTGGCTCGAATCCTGCATCCCATATGGTCCCCAAAACCAGGAGTGGTTTTTGAGCTCTTAGCCTGGAGGAACCCGAGCGTCACCGGGTAGGACTCAAAAAGAAGAAAAATAATTGATGCAGGTCTTGCAGCACATAGCAGTGAAGCCATAAGAGAGGACAGACAGGGGCCCGGAGAAATAGCACAGTGGCGTTTGCCTTGCAAGTAGCCAATCCGGGACCAAAGGTGGTTGGTTTGAATCCCGATGTCCCATATGGTCCCCCGTGCCTGCCAGGAGCTATTTCTGAACAGACAGCCAGGAGTAACCCCTGGAATGGATACTGCGAGCTTAGGATATAAATTTTTCATGTTTAGCTCATGATAAAGAAAAAAAGTTGCTACCAATTTTAGAGAGTTTCTTCAAATAATGTTACCTTTACACTTAGAAAATTCAAATTTGTACCTGACGTAAAGAAGTAAGAAAACTATTGTTCAAGCTCTGTAATATAAATTATCAATAAAACTATATAGATACATACCTGAAGCCGCAGACAGCCCTCTCTCTGGCGACCCTTGCAGCCATCACCGCTGCTGCAGCTAAGGCCATTGCTTCACTAGCCACCATCTCCTCCGCATTTTTGGGGACTGCAGCCACCCGCTCCACGAAGAAGCTCTCCATTTCACGGGTCAAAGCCACCATGAACCGCCGGCAGTCCTGCTCCTGGTGGCGCCTGTCACTGCAGGAGCAGCGGCCCAAAACCCAAAACCAGAAAGACTATTGCTCAGCAGATCCAGGTGGCTGACTAAGGTATCCTGCGCGCGATCCCCGCGTCCCAGACGGCCCCCATTGCCTTAACAGAAACCATGTTTCCCCATGGTGGTGTGTGGACTGGAGGGGATGCCGCTCTGGGCCCAGCCCGTCCTGAAGCCCCTATGATCCGGCAGAGCGCCCACCTCGAAGTTGGCAGGGTAAGGGCAGAGATGCACAGAACAGTCGAGGCATTTTCAGGACGCAGCCAGCCCACCTCACAGTCCCCAGCATGCAGGTCTCCCCACATGGCCTACACACGCCCTATCTCCCTTCCAGCTCTTTCTGCAGGCTTATCCACTGCGGTGCTGACGCCCACCAGTTTCCTCTGTCTCCAAGCTTTCCCTGACCTCAAACTTTCCATCTTGGGCAGTTCTGATCATTCAGGTGGGATCAGTTCATGTGAGGAGTGGTTACAGCGATAGAAGAGGCATACATGTAAGAATGACTATGTAAGACACACAATAGAAGGTAACAATCGGGCAACATGCACCAGGATAACTGAGGACTTCCAAACTCCAAAATATATTTCCTCAGAATTGTGGAAATGTATATTCAAATTAGATACAAAACTTTCTGTTTGCTGTAAGGAACCTCTCGCCACCCTGTGACCCAACTCTTTTGCTTTAGACTCAGGGGAGTGCTCTTTGCCTGGCCTTGTAAAACCCACGCAGCCCGGTCCGGACCACACTAGTTGCTCCCCGGTGCTTACAGCTTACAGCTTGTCTTTGAACGTTTCCCCAAAGGCCAATTTTGACATCCAACACGGTCCTAAGTAGCCTGAATTGGGGGACCGGGTTAGGGGTGGCTGGGGCCCTCGGGGACACTCAGCCAACCCCCCTACATCCTCCAGGACAATCACTTGTCTCTGCACACATCCCCTTGTGCCCAAGTCAGGGGCTAATGTAACCATGGCCTCCGCCTCTTTCTCAGCTTTAGCAGGCTCTGGGTTTGTTTGTTTTGGGGCTTTACTGGGCACAAACAATGGACACTCACCCTCCTTTCTCACGGGGGTAGGTGTCTCGAGCATAGGCCGTGGCCTTTTCATTCTCAGTCTTCAGCGGGCCGGGGCTGGGGTAGAGCTGCGAACCCGTCGTCACCACTGCGGTCACCGCCTCCACCTGTTTTTCGTCCTCCTCCTTTATTTGTCTACCCTTGCTGTGGCCCAAAAACCAAAAAGAAAAAGAAAAACAATTATTCTGGGTAGGGCGTTTCCTTCCAAGCAGCCTACCCTACGGTGGTTGGTTCGAATCCTGCATCCCATATGGTCCCCCAAACCAGGAGCGATTTCTGAGCTCTTAGCCAGGAGGAACCCCTGTGCATCACCGGGTAGGACCCAAAAATAAGAAAAACAATTGTCTTGCAGCCCATAGCAGTGAAGCCATAAGGGAGAGCAGACAGACAAGCAACTTCTTCCAAGAGTCCTATGGCTCCTTCCCACAAGCGAGGGCTTTTTTGCAAGCAATGACTTTATTCTGAACACACTTCCAGGGCTGGGCTGGAGAGATCATGGGACATCAGGAAAAGTGCTTGTCCTGCACACAACAGACACTAGCAGGGTCCCCAGGCATTCCCTCTGGTCTTTCCCCCCAACCCTAGTACCACCCGGGGTGAAACCAGTGAGCAAAAGGGTTTTGGGGGAAAACCTGCCAAAGAGCACTCTCTCCCCTGGGAAGATCCTGAAATAATCATTTATGTCCTAGCTTAAATCATCATCATCATCATCATCATCTAACTTTCTCTACTTTAGATTAAATTCCAAATCACACTTCATTTTTTTTTCATTTTTTTTCAAAGTACAATTTAGGAGAAGGAAAAGTTTGCCTCAACAGCCTAGGTTTCATGTTTTAAGGACTAGTTAACTGTCAGCCAGCTCCAACCAGTAGCATGGAAAAAGGGGGCAAGGGAAAAAATGCCTTTTCAAGGGATCCGAGCTGGCTCCCAGGGCCAGAGGAGCTTGTCTTCATTCTTTCTCAGTAAAGGTGCACAATGGGGCACCACGTGGCGAGCGGACGGGCAGGCTGTGCAGCTCTTGGGGGCATGGGCCAGATCGGAGGCGCATTCACCGTGGGTGGTGGGCTGGGAAAGCACGCACATGGATCATGGACACAGGAACCACACACACAAAATGTGCAGCCAGGAGCGCTCCAAGCCTTGGGGCCCATCCTAACGCCCGACCAGTGGGCCTAGAGAACTTGGAGAGCCTGGAGCGGGCACATCACATAGGCCAGGGGGGACACACAGAGGGCAAGGCTTGGGAACCCCCAACTCACCTCATCCTTGTGGTGCTGGCAGAAGTCAAGGCACTCAAGGAAGACAGCTAGGCTCACAGCCTAGACCTGCAGGATGGCCTTCTCCTCGCACAAGGGGTAGTGCAGCTTGAGGGTGTTTTTATGTTACTGATCCGACCCTGATCAAGCATTGGGCCCTACCTTAGGGTGAGACCTGGTATTGTGCTCCCACCCTAGGGTGGTACCTGATTCTGGGGTAAGGCAATGCCTTACCTCCATGACATCTCTCCAACCCCACCAGGAGTGATTTCTGAGTGCAGAGCACAGAACCAGTAGTAACAACCACCCAGCACTGCTGGGTGTGGTCCAAACACTAAAAAAAGAATTCCATTTTGTGGGGGCAAAATGATAGTACAGCAACAAAGGCGTGTGTGTGCTGACCAGGGTTCTATCTCCGTCACCATCATATATGGGCCCCAAGCCAGCCAGGAGTAATTCTTTGAACTCTGCTGGGTGTGACTTCCTCAAGAGAAAAAAAATTGTTTTGCTTTTTGTGTCACACCCGACAGTGCTCAGGGGTTACTCCTAGCTCTATGCTCATAAATCGCTCCTGGTAGGCTAAGGAGAATTTATGGGATGCCGGGATTTGAACCACCGACATTCTGCATGAGAGGCAGAATGGAGGCCTTAGCTCCATGCTGTCTCTGCGGCCCCAAAGAAAAATTTTCATCTCAGGAAGGCAGGGGAACATATAGGATATCGGGTATCAAACCACCGTCCTTCTGCATGCAAGGTAATCAGTTTACCTCCATGCCATCTTTCCAGACCCGGACTGGAAAACTTTCAATAAAGAAACCAACTCGAGGCTGGAGAGAGCACAGCGGTAGGTGTTTGCCTTGTATACAGTCAACCCAAGACGGACCTGCGTTCAATCCCTGGCATTTCATATGGTTTCCAAGCCTGCCAGGAGCAATTTCTGAGCACAGAGCCAGGAGTGACCCCTGAGCACCACCGGGTGTGGACCAAAAGCCTCAAAAAATAAATAAATGGGACCAGAGAGATAGCACAGTGGCAGGGCTTTTGATTTGCACACAGCCAATCCAGAATGGGACCATGGTTGAATCCTGGCATGCCATATGGTCCCCTGTGCCTGCCAGGAGGAATCTCTGAGCAGAGAGCCAGGAGTAACCCAAGTGCCGCCAGGTGTGACAGTAAAACCAAATAAAAAACCAAAAAGGTCTTATGATTTGATGGCTATAGATTTTAGATTTCTCTTTTGGACTATGTGGAAGTTGCTCCCAACTCTGTGTTCAGAGATCCATGTAGTGATAGGCATGGAACTAAGCCCTCCCGTATGCAAACTGTATATTGGATCATTGAGCTCTATCTCTGGTTCTATTGAATACTATGCTTTTGTTTTTGTTTGTTTGTTTGTTTTTTGGTTTTGATCACACTCCGCAATGCTCAGGGGTTACTCCTGGCTTTATGCTCAGAAATCACTTCTGGCAGGCTCAGTGGACCATATGGGTTGCTGGGATTTGAACCACCGACCTTCTGATTGCCAGGCAAACGCCTTACCTCCATGCTATCTCTCCGGCACTTGAATACTGTTATTAAAGCTGATTGCCACCCCCTTAGTTTTCTGACATCCTTCTGAATTTTGTTTATATGGGGGTTTTATATGTTGTTGTTGTTATTGTTGTTGTTCTTGGGTCACAGTCAGCGGTACTTGATTACTCCTTGCTGAATACTCAGAAATTGCCCCTGGCAAGCTCTTCGAACCTTATGAAATACCGTCTTGGCTATGCATCGTGCAAGGCAAATACCCTACTGCTCTGGCTCCCTGACTTTTGTTTTTTGAAACATACCATGCCTAGCAGTGCTGAGTCATGGTACGATTCAAAATTCAGTGCTCAGAAGTCACGTACTCAGTGCTCAAGTGTCAGGCTGCTCTGGGGATCCAGCCTGGGCTTTCTCCATGCAGAAAATGCCCTCCAGTCCATTGAAACATCTCTCCAGCTCTTCTCATTGTTTTTTTTTTATTTGGCTTGAGGGCTACACCTAACAGTAGTCCGGGGTCATGCCTTGCTCAGGGCACCAAAAAATGGTGCTAGAAGGGGAAGAAACATGCAAGTGTTTTACCTACTCTGCTGTCTCTATGATCCCATGTAATTCTGTATGTGTGTTCGGGGTTAGACCACCATGCTAGTCAATGATCCTGAGCCCCAATAATATCTTTTGTGGGGCTATACCCAGTAGCACTCAAGGGTTACTCCTGACTGGGCTTAGAAATCACTCCTGTGGGACCAAAGCAATAGCACAGTGGTAGGGCATTTTCCTTGCACTCAACCTACGAGGAAAGGACTGGGGTTCGATCCCCGGCATACCCCCGAACCTGCCAAGAATGAATTCTGAGTGCATAGCAAGAATAACACCTGAGCATCACCAGATATGACCCAAAAAACAGAAAAAATTGCTCCTGGAAAGCTGAGGACCATATGATATGCTGGAAATTGAACCCAGATACGTCCTGGTTCAGCCCCTGCAAAACAAGCACACTACTGCTGTTTTATCACTTCAGCTCCTCAACAAATATTTTTTGGTTTTTGGGTCACACCTAACAGTGCTCAGGGTTACTCCTGGCTCTATACTCAGAAATCGCTCATGGCAGGCTCGGGGGACCATATGGGATGCCGGGGTTCGAACCAATAACCTTCTGCATGAAAGGCAAACGCCTTACATCCATGCTACCTCTCCGGATCCACAACAAAAATTTTTAAAGGACATAGAATAGGGTTGCCTTGCTAGTGGTCACTCCAGCTTGATTTCTGGCACCCAGTATGGTCCACTGTGACACCTAAGCATTGCCAGGTGTGCTTAATCCCCCCAAATCATTGAAGAGTATTTATTAGCATGTGGGAATTCTTTATATAGTTTGAATATAAATATTTTATCCAGATATGCTTTGCCATTTTTCTTCCCTAATCTGTAGCTAGCTTGTATTTGCATTTTCTTTTTTGGGGGGCCCACACCCAGTGTTGCTTAGGGGATACTCCTGGCTATCTGCTCAGAAATAGCTCCTGGCAGGCACGGGGGACCATATGGGACACCGGGATTTGAACCAACCACCTTTGGTCCTGGATCGGCTGCTTGCAACGCAAACACCGCTGTGCTATCTCTCCGGGCCCTATTTGCATTATCTTTGCATGAATTCTACACTTCAACGTCAGTTTATATATTTTGTTTGTTTCTTTCTTAGGTGTCAACCAGCAGTATTCTAGCTGTTCGTGGTTCTGTACT
Organism: Suncus etruscus; assembly: GCF_024139225.1. Classification (NCBI taxonomy): domain Eukaryota; kingdom Metazoa; phylum Chordata; class Mammalia; order Eulipotyphla; family Soricidae; genus Suncus; species Suncus etruscus. The sequence continues at coordinate 35,901,818 of NC_064867.1, read as the reverse complement.
CAGAAGTGACTCCTGGCAGTGCTCAGGGGACTGTGTGTTAACCAACTTATTATTTGGCTTGTCCTTTTGGTGTGTGTCTACAGAAATAGTTTTCTTTTGTTTTGGGGCCACACTCAGCAATACTCAGGGTTTACTCCTGAATCTGTTTTTAGGAATACTCTGGCTGTGCTCATGTGAGATGCTGGAGATGAATCTGGGCCATCCACATAGAAGTTAAGTGCTGTACTGGCTGTACTATCTCATCAGCCCCTCATAATAAAATTTTTTTTGGTTTTTGGGTCACACCTGGCATTGGTCAGGGGTTACTCCTGGCTCTGCGCTCAGAAATTGCTCCTGTCAGGTTCGGGGAACCATATGGAATGCCGGGATTCGAACCACTGGCCTTCTGCATGCAAGGCAAATGCCTTATCTCAGGCATTTGTCTCAGGCCCCCTTTCTTTGACTTATAATGAGGGAGGGGACCCATACTCAACAGTTCCAGAGCTGCTACTGGCTCCTACGGAATACCTGGGGGCATTTGCAGTGCATGAACAAACCTAGGGCACCCAGTATTGTCCACTGTGACAACTAAGCATTGCCAGGTGTGCTTAATCCCCCCAAATCATTGAAGAGTATTTATTAGCATGTGGGAATTCTTTATATAGTTTGAATATAAATATTTTATCCAGATATGCTTTGCCATTTTCTGAGCATAGAGCCAGGAGTAACCCCTGAGTGCTGTAGTGTGACCCAAAAAAAGAAAGAAGAAATGTGCAAGTGAACTTGTCAGGCAACTCTCATGGGCTGCCATAAAAGGCCAGTTAAGGTGCCTGAATGCCTCAGCCCCACTGGACTCAGCTCAGAAGGAAGCTTGCTCTGGGACATGTCAAATGCCATTGGAAAGCTTTGTGTGTGTGGTCCATGAGGTAGTGTAGCGGGTAAGGTGTTTGCCTTGCATGGGGTTTGTGGGCGACCGAGCACCCCACATGATCAAAGAAACTCTGAATGAATTTTCCACCGCCTGCCTGATTCAAGCCACAAAAGTTTGCATAGCCCCTAGCCAACAAGAAACTCTGCAAATAAATTTAGCTCAGCACACAGAATCTGGCTTAACCAGATTCCTTAACCTTTCCATGGAACCTGTTTTTTGTGACTGCTCTCAAGCATGTAGTTATAGATATGTTTTTGTAAAGTTTAAATTGTGATCCTTATTGCTTGCACAAAAGAAAGATCTAAATGGAATATAGGCTAAACAAAAATTGTATTTGCGTAAATATCAATTAGCTATTTGTTTAAGAATTTGCTTCCCCTCCCCTTACCCTGCCAGATTCTTCCTTATCCTTCCCGCCATCAAAATGTGCATGCGCAGTATACGCACTAAACCTAAGAAGGAAGTTATGCTCCCATTGGTTAAAATTGTTGTACTTGTACAAATCTGATTGGTTTATGTTTCAATTCTATGTTAATACTCCTCCCACTGGAGCAGGGCATAAAAACCCTACTCTCCCCTCAATAAAGTCTCTCGAGCACATGTCGCCCTGAGCCCTTTACTAACTTCTACAGCTTAGTTTTCTAGGTGTTCACAAAAGAGCTTAACACTCGCGAATTATTTGTAGTTGCCTTCTGCCTTCTGTCCTGGTTGAGAGAAAGCTGCTGGCCGGAATTCTCTCCCAATAAAGGGCAGAAGCAGAGGCAGTTACAGGGGTTGATTCAGATTCAATCCCCAATTCGAACCCTGACATTCTATATGGTACCCCAAGCATTGCAGGTTGTGGTTCAAAAACCAAAATAAAAATAGAAATAAAATCCACCATGGGGACTGAACATAGAGTAATCATGTGACGAACACCAGTTTGATCCCCAGCACTGAATATGATCCCCACGTCCCACCAGGAAAGATCTCTGAGCTCAAAGCCAGGAATAAGTCCTGATCACTTCCAGGTATTGCCACAACCTCAAAACAAACAAACAGACAAATTAATAAATAGAGTTGGGACTATGTCTCAAAGGATCGGAGCACTTGCTTTTTATGGATCTGATGCTTGGTCCCCCATGGTTCTCAAGCCACTGCCAAGAGCACCTTCCAGCCATTGCTGTAGGAATAAAAATCCTGCACTCATTATACTGTGTATGGTCCCAAACCCAAAAAGGGGGGAAAGAAGACAAAAGGAGAATGATGGGGGCAGAGAGATAGCACAGCGGTAAGGCATTTGCCTTAGACACAGAAGGATGGTGTTTTGAGTCCCGGCATTTCATATTGTCCCTGAGCCTGCCAAGGTGATTTCTGAGCATAGAGCCAGGAGTAACCCCTGAGTGCTGCTGGGTGTGACCCAAAAACAAACAAAAAAAAAAGTAAGGAGAATGAGGGGCCAGAGAGATAGCAGTGAGCAGGGTGTTTTCCTTAAACATGGCTGCATGGCTGACTAGTTTCAATCCCACACTGCAGTAGTCCCCTGAGCCCTGTCAGGACTGATCCTTAAGCCTTGTATCTCCAGTTTGTACCACACACACACACACAGAGAAAGTAGAACAGATAAGATTCGCTAAGAGTTTAGATGAGAAGTAGCTAAGAAGTCATGAGTTTTGGGGCTAGACCAATACCACAGGGTTAGGGCATTTGCCTTGCAAACCCATAATGCCCCGTTGGTCACATGACTGGCAAACCTGTCATGTGAACCACAAACCCTGAAGTCCTAGGCACCATGTATACATAAACCTGTCACGTGACACGCAAACCCAGAAGTTCGAATGTGGTCACTTGGCATGCTAGGCTGTCACGTGACCCAACAACCTGTCACATGACCCCAGAACCCAGAAGCCCGAGGCTTCTCATGTGACCTGCAAACTATCATGGGACACACAAAACCCGAAAGTTCCTGCAGGCATCACGTGATTCACAAGACTGATTCCCAAACCCATCATCAGCCTTCGGGGTTGCAGTGCCTAATAAGGCCGCGAGAGGGAGACACTCAGAACAGTGTGAGGACTCCTCCAAGGGCAGTTGGCTGGGGTGCAGTGCTTAAATAAGTCCGCTAGAGGGAGACGCTCAGAACAGGGAGAGGGGGCTCCTCCAATATGCACCTGTAAAGGATCCAGTGGCTGTAGTATGACTATAGTCCGATATTTTCCACCAGCTGAAGTTAAGGCGAGCACCCCTTTCTAGAGGGAGCAATGACGAGGGGTGCCTGAGAGCAGTTTCAACAAAACGCTTAGAAACATCATGAATAAAACAAGAATATAGTTTGGGTTGCCCCATATGGGGCTGTGCTTTTTCCGAACAATGTTGCTAGAATTCACATGAGGCAAAATAAACAAACAAAAAAGCACCCTACGAAAATAAAATAAAATAAAATAAATCACTGCCCACATGAAAAAAAATTGCACTAAATTTAACTCTCTGGGTCCCAGATTCTAATTGCTCTTTCAGCGGTCGAGAGACCCCCAGATGCACAGGGCCAGTACCAACAGAGGAAGACAGGGGATACATGATTTACTAACGGAACTCATTAAAGGAAGCTGGCCACTGTGGGTCCAACTTGCCATTCCTTGCAGGGAAAATCAGGGGTTGATGGCAGGAAGAAGAACATAAAGAAAGACCCCCTAAAGCTCTTTGCTGGGAGGCGTGTTGCTGGGTTCTTTGGCAGTTGTGGGTTTAAGCCAACAGAAGCAAGAGAGAGACACGCGTGTGGAGTCTCCTTGGGCCACCACTTTCAGGGTGGTGTTTTAGCTGATACTGAGCTGAGCGAATCTGATGAGTTTACCATCATTAGGAATACCTGAATCTTCCACACCGGATGCCTGAGGAGAAAAAAATGAAAGCTCTAAGTATTTATTGATAGAAATATAGCTATAAAGACTATTGTGGGGACTGATGGGAAGGAGGGTATTGGGCAACAGGACCTTGCAACACAAACAGGAGTTAGATGAGTCTCTTCTCAAAAAACAAGGCTCAGGTTAAAGGTAGCATCACACAAATGGCTAACGTTCTCTATGAATTCCAATAGTCAAGAGGCCAGGATAGCTGATTTCCTTGTGGAGAGAAAGCAAGGGATCCCACTCGAAGGGAGAGTCAGCCCAGGATCTTGAGAGAGGTCAATGAACTCAATCAACAATATGTTTAACTTTCTTATGGCTCAAGAAATGGCTATCAGAGGAGGCTGGTGTGTAAAAAGTAAGACAATTTAATAAGGGGAAGGGATGATACCAGCTTGAATGTGACAGATTGATTTGACTGAGGTTCTTCCACAATTTTCTGCAAATTCGCTGTCACTGTAATCACAGAAACAGAGTGGTACATTTTACACACACACACACACACACACACACACACACACACACATATATATATATATATATATATATATATATATATATACAAGCACACAAGGAATACTGTGCAGCTTTAAAAATTATGATATTCAGTTGGCTGCAAGCTGAATGGAACCCAGAGGATCACGTGTTTGTGGGTTACATGATAGCCCACTGAGTTTCAGATTCTGGAGTCACGTGATAGGTTGGCCAGTCAAGTGACAGACTTGCACGTCATGTGGCCGCCCAATGGCTTTCGGGTTTGCAGGTCACTTGATGGATTTGCGAGTCACGTGACCCACTATAGAATACTGGGTTTAGGGTCACCAGTAGCCTGGCAAGTCATGTGACGGTTTTGTGGAGCACATGACCACTCTGCAGACTTCTGGGTTTGGGGTCACGTGATGGGTTAGCATGTCAGGTGACCACACCAGGGACTTCCGAGTTTTCAGGTCACGTGATGGATTTGCAGGTCACGTGACCACCCAGGAACTTTCTGCATTGGGGGGGTCACATGACAAGTTTCCGAGTCATATGATGGATTTGTGGGCATCATTTGACTCGCAAGACTGTCACGTGATCCATAAACCCAGTACATGACTCCCAAACCCTTCCTGTGACACACAAACCCAGAAGTCCCTGTGGGGATCAGGTGACAGGCAAACCTATCACATGATTGGCAAACCTGAAAGTCCCGGTGGTGATCACATGACATGCAATCTTGTCACGTGACTCACAGACTAGTCATGGTCTATCCCTGTCATATGGTTTCCCAAATCTGAGTCCACTCAGGAGGATATCTGTGTAAGCCCTGAGTATAACTGGGTGTGTCACAAACACCAAACATTTTTAATTAAAATAGTAATCGCCCCTTGTTCATGAATAAAGCCAATTTGTCTGTAAAAATAATATTGCATGATATAATATATATTTCATAGACTCAAAATTATAGATTGAGAGCTCAATATACTCATAAAATTGCAACACCACATTTTATAATCAAAGCTTTTTTTATTTTGGTATTTTGGGCCACACCTGTTGGTGCTCAGAGGTTACTCCTGGCTCTGCGCTCAGAAATTCCTCCTGCAGGCTCAGGGGATCATAGTAGATGCCAGAGATCAAATCAGGATTCATCCCAGCTGGGCTGCATGCAAGGCAAACACCCAACCACTGTGATATTGCTTCAGTCCCATTAATATATGTATATCTTATATTTTTAATTTTTTTGGCCATACACAGTGATGCTCAGGGTTTACTCCTAGCTATGTGCTCAGAAATTGCTCCTGGCTTGGAGGAACATATGGAACACTGGGGAATCGAACCCAGTCCATCCTAGGCTAGCATGGGCAAGGCAGACACGTTACTGCTCCATGCCACCGTTCCGGCCCCTATACTTTTAACTTAATCACCATGAAATACATTTACGAAGTTGTTCTGACAGAATTTCAGTCATATACCCACCTCTTCACCAGTGCACATTTCCCACAATCAATGCCTTCATTTTCCCTCCCTCCTACACTCCTGTATCCTGCCTCTATTTTTCTCTCTCCCTGTATCTCTGTCACTCTCTCTCCCTTCCTCCCTCCCTTCCTCTCTTTCTTTTTTATCCAGGCACTATGGTTCACAATATTGAGTAAATCCATTGTGACGAATGTACATCCTGGGGCTGGAGAGATAGCATGGAGGTAGGGCATTTGCTTTGCATGCAGAAGGACGGTGGTTTGAACCCTGGCATCCCGTAGGGTCCGCTGTGCCTGCCAGGAGCTATTTCTGAGCGAAGATCCAGGAGTAACCCCTGTACACTGTCGGGTGTGACCCCAAAGAAGAATGTACACCTAGCAGTAAAAGTAGGGTTTTTCCTTATTTATATTGAGATATATTAGATTTTCACTTCCAAAGATTGGTGTTCTTAGTGCAAACCAGAAATAAGTTATTTTCCAAATTGCAATGGGACATTTAGCATGGTTGTTTTTGTTCCATCTTTGTCCAAGCTTTTTATCTGCTTGTATTTTTACTGTTCTTCAGTAGTTTGTTATATGTATTCATAAAATTTTGTTTACTTACACTGTAATCAGCACAGCTCAGGGCTTACTCCTAGCTCTGAGCTCAGGAATCCCTCAGCAGGATTCACATGGTGACCACATGGGGTGCTGGGAATCTAATTGGGGTCAGTACATGCAGGCAAGGTCCCTGCCCTATATACTTTATTTCCTTGTACATGATCTTTTTTTGTTTTGCTTTTGGGTCACACCCGGCAGCGCTCAGGGGTTACTCCTGGCTCCACACTCAGAAATCACTCCTGGCAGACTCGGGGGACCATATGGGATGCCAGATTTGAAACAATGATCTTCTGCATGAAAGGCAAACACCTTACCTGCATGCTATCTCTCTGGCTCTATTTCCTTGTACATAATTTTTGTATGCCGTTCATAGATATCATTGTGCACAATTTTTCTTAAAAACAGGTCTATATGCTCCCTGTTATTATGTTTTCATAATACAAACAAAAGAATTCATGATATTTCTATAAAGGTTTTTCTTAAATATATTTAATTGGATCTTTTAGAGCTGTATTAAACCTTAAGAGTTAATTTAAAAAAAGGAGAATTATAGGGCTGGAGTGGTGGCACAAGGGGTAGGGTATTTGCCTTGCATGAGGCTAACCTAGAAAGGACCGCAGTTTGATCCCCCATATGTTCCCCCAAGTCAGGAGCAATTTCTGAGTGCATAGCCAGGAATAACCCTTGAGTGTCACAGGGTGTGGCCCAAAAAGCAAAAAAGAAAAAAAAAGAATTATAATTCAGTCTTTCCTGAACCAGGTTCAAATTGGGACATTTCACAATGTACCCCCAAGCTTTGCCAGGAGTAATCCCTGAAGATTGTCAGATGTGACCCCCAAAATAAACCATACCAAAAAAGCAACATGTACTGTAATACCAGTGAATTCTGACCAGTAGGTTAGAATCAAGGACTCCAAGATAAAACCTCAAAACTATTAGTCAATTAAGTTTTGACAGAAAAGAATGGTACATGAAATGGAGGAAAGATAACCTCTTCAAAATATGGTTTTTGGGTCTAAGTGATACCACAGCAGGTAAGGAGCTTTCCTTACATGCAGCTGCCTGGGGTTCGATTCCCAGCAGCCCATATAGTCCTTTGAGCCCACCATTCTCGACATTCACAGGAGCCTCCAGATGATGACTGAGATTTAAATGCAAACAAGTCAAGTCTAACCCCTGTACCGCCTCTCCAGCCCCTTGCTATATTTTGTTTTGTTTTGTTTGTTTGTTTTTCTCTTTGGCTTTTGGGCCAAACCGGTGGCACTCAGGGGTTACTCCTGGCTCTCTGCTCATAAATCCCTCCTGGAAAACACAGGGGATCATTTGGGATGACGGTTTTTAAAGCACCATTGGACCTCGGTCAGCACTTGCAAGACAAACAAACGCCCTACCACTGTGCTATCTCTCCAGCCCCTTATTATTATTATTATTATTATTATTGTTATTATTATTATTATTATTTGTCACACCCAGCAGTGCTCAGGGGCTACTTTTTGCTCTATGCTCTGAAATGGCTTCTGGAAGGCTCAGGGGACCATATGAGATGCCAGGATTTGAACCACCAACCTTCTGCATGGAAGGCAAACGCCTTACCTCCATGCTATCTGGACCCACCCCTTGCAATGCTTTTGATTAAGATTAAGTTGAAACAACAGGCCAAGTTGGAAAGAATTGATATCTTTTTCTTTCTTTCTTTTTTTTTTTTTTGGTTTTTAGCGCCACACCTGTTCGATGCTCAGGGGTTACTCCCGGCTAAACGCTAGAAATTGCCCCATAGCTTGGGGGGACCATATGGGATGCCAGGGGATCGAACCGTGGCCCTTCCTTGGCTAGAGCTTTTAAGGCAGACACCTTACCTTTAGCGCCATTCGCAGGCCCCAAGAATTGATATCTTAACAATTGAAATCTTAACAATAACAATTAATCTCTGGCTCTGCACTCAGCATTGGCAATGCCTGGGAGACTCTATTGGGCCAGAGATCAAATTGTAGTTGATTTCCATGTAAGGAAAGTACTTTACGCCCTGTACTAGCTCTATTTTTGTTACATATGTATAAGTTTATACATATATAAATGTATTTTTGATATATGTATATATATTTTGGTGTCACATCTGGAAGTACTCAGGGACTGTTCCTGGCAATGCTCTGAGCAGCATATAGGGGTGAGAGTGAAAACAATGTACAAAACATGCACATTAGCCCTTTATCTTCTTACCTACAAATACACGTTCTTTATTGCTGTTTTTATTTGTTTTTGGTTTTTTGTTTTCTTGGGGTCACACCCGGCAGCGCTCAGGGGCGACTCCTGACTCTATGATCAGAAATCACTCGTGGCAGGCTCAGGGACTATATGGGATGCCGAGATTTGAACCACTGTTCTGCTTGCAAGGCAAATGCCGTACCTCCATGCTATCTCTCCCGCCCATAAATACACTTTCTTTTATCAATTATTTTTATTTATGTTTGCTTTCATACCATACTCAGGTCAGGATCACTTCTGGCAGATTCTGGGGATCATATGGGATGCTGGGGATCTAACTCTGGACTGACACATTCAAGGCCTTATCCACAGTATTATATAGCACTAGTCCTAACCATTTTCTTTCTTTAAAAATTTTGGGGGGTCTGGAGCTGTGGTGCAGTGGTAAGGCGTTTGCCTTGAAAGCAGCTCCTTGGACGGATCCCCCAGCGTCCCATATGGTTCCCCAAGCCAGGAGCGATTTCTGAGCGCATAGCCAGGAGTAACCCCTGAGCATCAATGGGTGTGGCTCCCCAATCTTTTCATTTTTTGCCCACACCCAATGGTGCTCAGGGCTTACTCCTGACTTTGTGCTCAGGGAACTCTCCTGGCAGTACCTAGGGGACTGTAATGAGGGTCCATGGATCTATTCCAGGTCGGATGGGTACAGGGCAAATGATCTGTCTGCCCTACTAGTGTTCCCCCTCCTTTTGTGGCCTGTTTCATTTAAGTGAAAAAAGTGTAAATAGTTTAGATATCACAAAAGAGATCACAATGAAAGCCAAACTTTTTAAATTATAGCTCAAAGGGTTGCACTGCATGGCCCCCTCTCCCCCCACCCATGTACTAACAGGAGCAACCCCAGAACTTCTATGTGTAGCCCCAAACCAAAACAATTGAACTATACAGCATAATGGCATAATTGAAGACTTGGGGGGATGGGTAGATAGAGTTGAAAGTAAGGCACTTGCCTTGCATACAGCTGACCTTGGTTTGATCATTGGCATCACTAACAGTCCTCTGAACCCCACCAGTAGTGTTCCCTAGGCACAGAACTAGAATTCAACCCTGAGCACAACAAGTATAGCTCAAATAAAGATAAATAAATAATAAAGTTTTGGGGTTTATTGTGTTGTTTGTTTTGGGCCACACTCAGCGGTGCTCAGGGGTTACTCCTGGCTGTCTGCTCAGAAATAGCTCCTGACAGGCACGGGGGACCATATGGGACACCGGGATTCGAACCAACCACCTTTGGTCCTGGACCGGCTGCTTCAAGGCAAATGCCGCTGTGCTATCTCTCTGGGCCCAAATAATAAAGTTTTGTAAAGAACTTTATGGGAAAGTTATTGCTTTAGTAGTCAAATCTTCCAAGACTGAGTGTTACTCATATTTATGGCACTTTCTGTCCATTTTAACGTTTCATTCATAAATAGGAATGGTCAGGGGCCAGAGATATAATACAGAGTAGGGCATTTGCCTGGCATAAGGCCAACCAGGTTCGATCCCAGCATGCCATATGGTTCCCTGACCCACCAGGAGTGATTCCTACATGCAGAGCTAAAAGGAAATCTTGAGCATTTCTGTGTGTAGCCCACAAAACAAAAATAAATTAGAAATTGACGAGCACTGCCAGATGTTTAAGAAAATGTATGGCTGAGGCCAATAGGAAAAATAGGGAAAAAAGATCAGTGTGTGTAACAGAAAATAAGAAATTAATGAAAATTACCTCAAGCCACTGATCAAGTTTTGCTTATTTGTTTTTGCTTTCAATGCCAGAGACAAACTCAGCTCTCTTGTTTTCATGATCAGCACTTCACTGAGCTGTCTCCAGAACCAAGAGTAACCCAGTTTCCTGAAAAACAGTGATGTACATCATTCACATGGAGCTGGGGTGTGCCAGGAGGACAGTGGCTTCCTGCCCAAATACATCCTTCCACACCCATCCAATGATGCAAAAAACTAGAAAAGATCTTGAAGGAGAGTCAACCTACAAAACACCTAACTGGTAATCCACACAGCTGTCAAAATCAGAAGAACAAGGAGTCTAGAAAATTGTCACAACCAAAAGGAGCCAGGACCCAGGAACAGGAAGGAAAAAAAACCATTAAGACTGCAGAAGACTGCATAGAGTTTTGTCTTTACTTACTAAAATGGTAACATCACTGGTTCATTCATTGTGATAAATACACCCCCTTAAATTAAGGGGGACTGTGTACTGTGTGCTGGCTGTCTATTAGCTTCACAATAGTCCTGTAAATCTAAACCTGTTCAAAAAATTTTTTTTGATTTTTGGATCACACCCGGCAATGCTCAGGGGTTACTCCTGGCTCTATGCTCAGAAATCGCCCCTGGTAGGCACAGGGGACAATATGGGATGCTGGAATTCAAACCACTTCCTTCTGCATGAAAGGCAAACGCCTTACCTCCATGCTATCTCTCCGGACCGGAGGGGCATTCTTTTTTTTTTTTTTTTTTGGTTTTTGGGTCACACCCGGTGGTACTCAGGGATCACTCCTGGCTGTCTGGTCAGAAATAGCTCCTGGCAGGCACGGGGGACATATGGGACACTGGGATTCCAACCAACCACCTTTGGTCCTGGATCTGCTGCTTGCAAGGCAAACGCCACTGTGCTATCTCTCCGGGCCCCGGAGGGGCATTCTTGAGCCGGCGAGGAAACAAAACAACTGCCAGAACGTTCCTAAATTTTAGGGTGTAGAAAGACACAGAAAAGTTGGGGAGCTGCTGGAGTTAAGCTAGAAATAGTCCAGACCAGAGGCAATGGTCAGGCTGGACTGGTTTCCAGGAAGTAAAGAAAAGGGCCATCAAGGGGCCTGGAGCATTTCTGGGTGCAGGCCCCCTTGGTGGCCCCTGAACTCTGTAAGAAAGATACGCTATCAGTGCTGACCTTCTTGACACATGGAGAACTGTGCTACAGGTACCAAGGACAACCTGTGAACTCAGGAACAGCACCGGGAAGTGATCAGGGGTAGAGAATGTCAGATGACACCAGAAAAGAAACATGGAAACACACACACACTCACATAGGTGCATCTAATTGGTAAATCACTTGTCTGTTTTTTGTTCTGTTTTGGGGCCACATCTAGTGGTGTTTGGGGCTTCCTTTTCTGTGCTCAGAGATCACAGCTAGCTGCCCTTGGAGGATGATATGTGTTGCTGGGAACCAAACCCAGGTTAGTCACATGCATTCAAATGCTTTGCCCAATCTACTGCTGCTCCAACCTATGTATTCTACTTTATTTTATTTTGATTTTGGGGCCATGCCTTGTGCTGCAGGATGGCCTTTGGCAGTGCTTGGGAGGACCTTGGAGTGAGGGGATGGAACCTGAGCATCTTGCAGGCAAAACCTGCAGTAGCCTCTTGAACTCTTTCTCCAGACCAAAAGCATATTAAATTTTTGTTTGTGTGTGTGTCTTTGAGGGGCACAGCCACCAGTGCTCAGGACTTCTCCCAGCTCTGCTTAGAGTTCACCCTTGGCAGTGCTCAGAAAATTCATCAAGGTAGGCTGTATAAAAGACAAAGACTTAAACCACCGTACTAATTCTCTGCCCCCCAAACATACACCTTGACAATCTGAAACCTGAACTCCTTGCAAACCTGTGACCTACACCACCAAACCTATACAAAAAAAAAAAACACGTCTTATACATGTCAATACTAATGATGCGCATGTAGTAAACAGAGCATATTATATAATTATCTGTGAAAGAAGAAGGGTGTGGTGATGCAATAGGGGAAAATATTTTCATTTAGAGACACTGAGTGAAGGGCAGATGAGGAACTTTTTTTGTGAGGGGAACCCAGCAGCGCTCAGGGGTTACTTCTAGCTCTGTGTTCAGAAATCACTCCAGGCAGGCTTGGGAGACCATATGGGATGCAAGGATTTGAACCACCATTGGTCCTGGCTTGGCCACTTGCGAGGCAAACTCCCTACTGTTGCACTTTCGTTATGTTCCCCCCCAATAAAACATTTTAAAAGACAAAAAGAAGAGCTGGAGCAATAGCACAGCAGGTAAGACATTTGCTTTGCACACAGTCAACATGAGTTTCATTCCAGAATACCCTATGGTCCCCAGAAGTAATTTCTTTCTTTCTTTCTTTCTTTCTTTCTTTCTTTCTTTCTTTCTTTCTTTCTTTCTTTCTTTCTTTCTTTCTTTCTTTCTTTCTTTCTTTCTTTCTTTCTTTCTTTCTTTCTTTCTTTCTTTCTTTCTTTCTTTCTTTCTTTCTTTCTTTCTTTCTTTCTTTCTTTCTTTCGTTCTTTCTTTCTTTCTTTCGTTCTTTCGTTCTTTCTTTCTTTCTTTCTTCTTTCTTTCTTTCTTTCTTCTTTCTTTCTTTCTTTCTTTCTTCTTTCTTTCTTTCTTTCTTTCTTTCTCTCTCTCTCTTCCTTCCTTCCTTCCTTCCTTCTTTCTTTCTATCTTTCTATCTTTCTTTCTTTCCTTCTTTCTTTCTTTCTTTCTTTCTTTCTTTCTTTCTTTCTTTCTTTCTTTCTTTCTTTCTTTCTCTCTCTCTTTTTTCCTTCCTTCCTTCCTTCCTTCCTTCTTTCTTTCTATCTTTCTATCTTTCTTTCTTGCTTTCTTTCTTTCTCTCTCTCTCTTCCTTCCTTCCTTCCTTCCTTCCTTCTTTCTTTCTATCTTTCTTTCTTTCCTTCTTTCTTTCTTTCTTTCTTTCTTTCTCTCTCACTCTTTCTTCCTTCCTTCCTTCCTTCCTTCTTTCTTTCTATCTTTCTATCTTTCTTTCTTTCTTTCTTCCTTCCTTCCTTCCTTCCTTCTTCCTTCCTTTCTTTCTTTCTTCCTTCCTTCCTTCCTTTCTTTCTTTCTTTCTTTCTTCCTTCCTTCCTTCCTTCTTTCTTTCTTTCTTTCTTTCTTTCTTTCTTTCTTTCTTTCTTTCTTTTTTTCTTTCTTTCTTTCTTTCTTTCTTTCTTTCTTTCTTTCTTTCTTTCTTCCTTCCTTCCTTCCTTCCTTCCTTCCTTCCTTCCTTTCTTTTTTTTATATTTTTGGCCACACCCAGCGGTGCTTAGGGGTTACTCCTGGCTCTGTGCTCTGAAATCACTCGTGGCAAGCTTGGGAGACCATATAGGATGCAGGAGATCAAACCTGGGTCCATTCCGGGCCAGCCTCAGGCAAGACAAAGGCCCTGCTGCTGGCGCTGGAGAGATAGCATGGAGGTAAGGCATTTGCCTTTCATGCAGAAGGTCATCGGTTCGAATCCTGGCATCCCATATGGTCCCCCGTGCCTGCCAGGAGCAATTTCTGAGTATGGATCCAGGAGTAACACTTGAGCACTGCCGGGTGTGACCCAAAAAGCACAAAATAATGCCCTGCTGTTGTGTTATCACTCTGGACCCATCAGGCATGGTCTCAGAGCTCAGGAGTAACCCCTAAGTGCTGCCAGTGTGGGCCCACACCCCCCGAAAAAGAACAAAAGAGAGATAAAGAGAGAGAACGAGAGCCAGCGTGCTTTGCACATGGCCTACCCAGGTTTGATTTCAGGCATCCCACAAGTTTCCTTGAACCCACCTGGAGTAATTCCTGAGTGCAGAGTCATGAGTCACCCCTATGCATGAAGAATATGGCCCAAAAAACAAAAAGAGAACACAGAGACAGAGAGAGAAACTCTTTGGGAATTGTTTTCTGTTCTATTTTGTTTTGTTTATTTGGTCATGCGCAGTGGCACTTAGAGGTTACTCTTGGTTCTGCACTCAGAAATTACTCCTGGCAGGCTTGGGGAGGAACATATAGGATGCTGGGGATCAAAACTGGGTCAGCCATGTGCAAGGCAAAATCCCTACCTGCTGTGCTATCGGTCTAGCCCCCATTGCAGCAATTCTTGTGGCATAGACAAGAAGAATCAGAGGCCCAGTCCAGATTTTGTGCTCTTGCGGGGAGGGTAGGAAGGGTTGAGCCTTACCCAGCAGTGCTCTATGGTTATTCCAGGTTCTGTGCACAGGGATTATGTCTGCATCTGTTCTCTGGCCCCAGACTTGGTGACTTACCCACTTCCTCCAGGGAAGCTGGCCGTTTCCATGGCAGTGGACACACCTGGACCATGCCTCCCTCTGGTTTGACAGGCATGGCGCTGACAGCTCAAACGTGGGAACAGGCTTCTCAGCTGGGGGAGGGAAACTGCCAGAGACAATCTGCCTCTCTGAGAAGGAATTATTTGGGGGGATGGTGTCAGAACCGGCAGTGTTCAATGGTTAGTCTGTGCTCAGGACTTACTCCTGGCTGGCTTGGGGAACCATGTGATGGTGAAGGAGATAGAACCCTAGTCAGCGCGCGCGTGTGTGTGTGTGTGTGTGTGTGTGTGTGTGTGTGTGTGTGTGTGAGCCGTTCTTGCTGTACTATCATTCTGCCCCCACAAAATGGAATTCTTTATTGAGGGGACCGCACCCAGCAGTGCTCAGGGGTTCTGCTACCTGCATTCAGAAATTGCTCCTGGCAGGCTCAGGGGACCATACAGGATGCCGGGAATTGAACCCTGGTCCATCCCAGGGTGGCCGCATGCAAGGCAAACGCCATACCACCACTATACTATCTCTACAGCCCCATACAAATTGGAATTTATTTTGGTTCTTGGGTACACCGGCAGCACTCAGGGGTCTCTCCTGACTCAATGCTCAGAAATTGCTCCTGGCACAATTGACGGGACCATATGGGGTGCTAGGATTTGAACCACCATCTTTTTGCATGCAAGGCAAATGCCCTACCTCCATGCTATCTCTCCGGCCCACAAATTGGATTTCTTGAGGGATGATGGGGAGACTGTCTAGAAATTTTCTAGAAGAGATCAGAGAGAAGCCAACAGGTCAGGGGCTGGAACCTAGGCTTGACATGGGCATCCCATAAGGTCCTCTGAGCCCCTCTGAGTCGTCCCTAAGTCCAAAGCCAGGAATAAGTCCTGAGCTTCACTGTGGTCCCAAACCAAAACAAAATTAAAAAATAATAATGAAGGGAGCCGTCTGTCGTGGGAGACAGCTCAGTGAGCACAGAGCTGGGCACGACAGTCAATGTATAAACCCCACAGCTGAACCACACTGCAGCTGTGAGAGCTGAGGGTCGCCTGGGAGCTCAGAGTGGAGGAAAGGAAGTGTGAGATGCCACCTAAGAGCAGAGGACCTCACCCCTAGGAAAGGGGAGAGCGGAGTGGAGCAGGGTTGTGCAAGGTGTTTGCTTCATTCTGGGCCTGACAGCTTCCAGATAAGTCCACCCTTCCCATGAAGGAGGTCAGGAGCCACCCAGGAAAGGAAAGAAAACTGGTGGCATCCTATGGGCTTTGGGAATGGAGCTGAAGGAAGCTGCCTTGCTGCTGTCCAGAGGGTCTCTGGACCAGGGGACACTGGGACGTAGAAATTAAGTCACTTTCTGGAGTTGGCACTAGGGCAGAGAGGCACCACAGCAGGCCCAACTTCCTTTGTTTGGGGTGAAACCAAAAAGTAAATTGTGAACCAATACAAGACAACAGAGACTGTTCCAGGAATGGTTCTTACTGCACACAGATCACGAGGCCACAGAACTTTCTCAATGGCAGTTGAGTTGGCCAAGTTATAGGTTTTGTAGATTTATTAGTTTTCAATTTATTATTTGTCTCTTTCCCTTGGTTATTTAGTTTTGAGGCCACACTCAGTGACACTGAGTGGTTACTCCCGACTGCACTCAGAAATCGCTCCTGGATTGGGGAACCACATGGGATGCTGGGAATCGAACAGGGGTCCGTCAGGGGTTGGCGTGTGCAAGGCAAATGCCCTACCGCAGTGCTATTGCTTTAGCACCAAAACTCATGGCTTCTTTTCTGCTTCTCATCTAAACTCTTACCAAATCATATCAGTTCTGTTGTGTGTGTGTGTGTGTGTGTGTGTGTGTGTGTATGTTACGAACTGGAGTTACAAGGCTTAGGAATCACTCCTGACAGGACTCAGGGTACTGTCTGGGGTGTGGGATTGAAACTGGTCAGCCATGTTTAAGGCAAACACCCTGCTCACTCTATCCCTCTGGCCCCTCATCCTCCTTTTTTTGTTTTTTTGTTTGGGGGGAGTCACACCCAGGAGCTCTCAGTGGTTACTTCTGGCTCTACGCTCAGAAATCGACCCTGGCAGGCTCGGGGGACCATATGGGACACCGGGATTCATACCAACCACCTTAGGTCCTGGATAGACTGCTTGCAAGGAAAACACCACTGTGCTATCTCTCGGGCTATTTTTTGTTTTTTGTTTGTTTTTGGGTCACACCCCGGAGAGCTCCGGGATTACTCATGGCTTTATCTCAGAAATCGACCCTGGCAGGCAGGCACTGGGGACCATATGGGATGCTGAGATTCTAACCACCTTCCTTCTGCATGAAAGGCAAACGCCTAACCTCCATGCTATCTCTCTGGCCCCCTTTATTTCTAGTTTTATTCTGGTTTTTGAACCACACCCTGCAATGCTTGGGGTACCATATAGATTGTCAGGGTTCGAATTGGAGATTGAATCTGATTTAACCCATGCAACCCGCTACACGACCTCATGGACCATACACACTGAGCTTTCTAATGGCATTTGGGATGTCCAAGAACGAGCTTCCTTCTGAGCTGAGTCCAGTGGGGTTGAGGAGATCAGGCACCCTAACTGGCCTTTGATGGCAGCCCATTAGAGTCGCCTAACAGGTTCACTTCCACATTTTTTTTGGTTTTTGGTTCACACCTTACTGCACAAGGGGTTACTCCTGGCTCTACACTCAGAAATCGCTCCTGGCATGCTCAGGTGACCATATGTTATGCCGGGTTTCGAACCTCTGACATTCTGCATGCAAGGCAAACGCCTTACCTCCATGCGATCTCTCTGGCCCCCACTTCCACATTTCTGAAACAAAAATGAGAATCCCTTGGTTTCAGGTTAGACACCACATCTAGTTTAGTAAGAATGTGTGGGACACAGATGGTATGGAATTTGCCTTGCATATGGCTGATCTGGTTTCAATTTCTGGCACTCTATATTGTCACCAGAGCATGGCCAGGAGTAACCCTGAGTATCACATGATGTAGCCCCAAAACAAAACCGCCATCACCAAAAAATAATAAAGAAAGAAATGTGCAGAATCCCTAGGGTTTTTCATGCACTGCAAATGCCCCCCCCCAGTATTTCATGGGAGACAGTAGCAGTTCTGGCACTGTTGAGTATGGGTCCTCTCCCCCACCAAAGGTCAAACAAAGGGGGCCTGAGACATTGCATGGAGGTAAGGCATTTGTCTTGCATGCAGAACGCCGGTGGTTCGAATCCTGGCTTTCCATATGGTTCCTCGAGCCTGCCAGGAGGTATTTCTGAGCTCAGAGCCAGGAGTAACCCCTGAGCACCGCCAGGTGTGGCCCAAAAACCAAAAAAAAATTTCTTTTATTATGAGGGGCTGAAGAAATAATACAGCCAGTACAGCATTTGACTTATATGTGACTGGCCCAGATTCATCTCCAGCATCTCACATAAGCACAGCCAGAGTTTTCCTAAAAACAGAGTCAGGAGTAACCTCTGAGTATTGCCGGTTGTGGCCCCAGACAAAAGAAAAGAATTTTTTTTTTGCTTTTTTTTGGACCACACCTGGTAATGCTCAGGGGTTACTCCTGGCTGTCTGCTCAGAAATAGCTCCTGGCAGGCAACGGGGGACCATATGGGACACCGGGATTTGAACCAACCACATTAGGTCATGGTTTGGCTGCTTGCAAGGCAAACACCGCTGTGCTATCTCTCCGGGCCCAGAAAAGAATTTCTGTAGACACACACCTAAAGGACAAGCCAAAGAATAATTTGGTTAACACACGGTCCCCTGCGCACCGCCAGGGGTCACTCCTGAGTACAGAGCCACGAACAGCTAGAATACTGCTGGTTGACACCAAAGAAAGAAACAAATAAAATAGATAAACTGACATTGAAGTGTAGAATTCATTCAAAGATAATGCAAACACAAGCTAGCTTCAGGTTAGGGAAGAAAAATGGCAAAGTATATCTGGATAAAATATTTGTATTCAAACTATATAAAGAATTCTCACAGGCTAATAAATACTCTTCAATGATTTGGGGGATTAAAAACACCTGGCAATGCTTAGGGGTTACAGGGGACCATACTGGGTGCTAGAAATTGAACTGGAGAGGCCACTAGCAAGGCAACTCTATTATATGTCCTTTAAGAATTGTTGTTGGTGGGGCCGGGCAGTGGCGCTAGGGATAAGGTGCTTGCTTTGCCTGCGCTAGCCTAGGATGGACCGCAGTTCGATCCCCCAGCGTCCCATATGGTTCCCCAAGCCAGGAGCAACTTCTGTGCTCATAGCCAGGAGTAACCCCTGAGCATCACCGGGTGTGGCCCAAACCCCCCCCCTAAAAAAAAGAATTGTTGTTGGAGGGACCAGAGAGATATCATGGAGGTTAGGCATTTGCCTTGTGTGCAGAAGGACGGTGGTTGGAATTCCGGCATCCCATACGCTCCCCTGAGCCTGCCAGGAGCGATTTCTTAGCATAGAGCCAGGAGTAACCCTGAGCACTGCTGGGTGTGACCCAAAAACCAAATAAAATTATTGTTGGGGGGCTGAAGTGATAAAACAGCAGTAGTGTGCTTGTCTTGCAGGGGTTGAACCAGGACATATCTGGGTTCGATTCCCGACATACCATATGGTCCCGAGCCTTCCAGGAGCAGTTTTTTCTTTTTTGGGGGGAGGGGACACACCCAGTGATGCCCAGGTGTTGCTCCTGGCTATGCACTCGGAAATTATTCCTGGCAGGTTCGGGGGACTAAATGGTATGCCGGGGATCGAATCCCAGTCCTTTCCTGGTAGATTGAATGCAAGGAAAATGCCCTACCACTGTACTATTGCTCTGGCCCCTCAGGAGTGATTTCTAAGCCCAGTCAGGAGTAACCTGAGTGTTACTCTGCCTCCTGTTCCTATCATCTTTATTAAAGTACAAGTGTACTTTTTTTTACTTGTCAAAGAAATTTTTTCTTGGTGGGGTGTGTTGTGTGTGGAAGCTTTTGGGCCTCACCCAGCAATGACACTGGAGTTACTCCTGGCTCTACCCTCCAGAATTACCCTTGGCCATAATCTGTGGCACCTAAGGGGATGTGCAGTTGCCTTGCAAGGCACATGTCCTTACTGGCCATCCTAGCAAGCCCCATCTCTGCTCTGGCCTTACTTGGTTTTCCCTGAGTAAATGCCAGCTATGCTGGAAGTTGGTTCAGGTGCTGAGGTTCCTGCCTCTGAGGATATCAGGCTCCACTTGGTCCACATGCATGCTGGCCTGAAAGGTGTTACTGCAGATCAGGAGGCTGCAGGACATTTGTCCAATGAGGTTGATCTCGGAGGCCTTGAGTTCTGGTAAGAAAAACAATCACAGGCGCATCAACGATGTTTACGTAGTGGGTATTTTGTCTTTTTTTGTTCCCATCTTAATGATCCAGCAGGCTGGTGACAAAGCAGGGATACCAACTTATCCCCTTCCCCCCTTTTAAAATTAAGATCTAATTTACAGTGAAATTTGGCACTGCTCTTAAACTAAGTCAGACTTACAGGTTCTGACAAATGTATTTCTCTCGTTCCTTCCCAGTCAAACCCATCAGGGGACATTTCTGAGTGCGGAGCTAACCCTAAGTTCCCCTGAGTGTAACCCTAAAAACAAACCAAAAGTATCTAATTCTTGGCACCACATGGTCTCCCTAGCACAAAGCCAGAATAGTCCCAAGGCCTGGAGAATAGCACAGCAGCAGACTGTTTGCATAGCTGGCAGTTGACTCTGGCATTTGGTCCCACTAGCCTGTCAGGAGTTATTCCTTAGAAGTAACCCCTGAGCACTGCCAGGTGTGGCCCAAAACAGAACAAAATGAAAACAGAATAACCCCAGTAGTGCCACAAACCCACACGCACCATATATACATACAAGGTGAAGCTGGAGAGATAGCATGAAGGTAAGGAGTTTTCCTTTCATGCAGAAGGACGGTGGTTCGAATCCCAGCATCCCATAAGGTCCCCCAAGCCTGCCAGGAGCAATTTCTGAGCGTAGAGCCAGGAGAAACCCGAGTTCTGCTGGGTGGGACCCAAAACAAACAAACAGACTATATATATATATATATATATATATATATATACATACATACATACATACAAGGCTTTCAAGGACACTGGGATGAAGATTGTCCTTGTTGTTCCCAGTGTCCTCCTTTCCCTTTGTGTCTCACACTGTGTCTCTAAGAACTTGACTTGGGACTGATCGATGACTTCCATCAAAAAGCCATCTGTGAGGTTTGGAGATGGCTCAGTAGCATAAACTTGCTGGGGTCAGGCTGCTGCGGATTTGATGCCCAGAGCTACTCACAACAACTCAACCTGTGAATGCCACTCTGGGCAACCGAGATACAACTGTGGTAGGTAGTGGCACATACTGAGCGTTTGCATACTCCGCAGCTTCTTAAGCACAGTGCCCCACCAGCATCACCCAGGCAACTCCCGTCTTCTGTTTTTTATTTTTTTAGCCACACCCAGCGGTTCTCAGAGGTTACTCCTGACTCTGTGCTCTGAAATCACTCCTCACAGGTTCGGGAGAACCTGATATGGGATGCTGGAGATCAAACCTGGGTCTATCCTGGGTCAGCCGCAGGCAAGGCAAACACCCTGCCTCTGATATATCACTCCAGTCCCATCAGGAGTGATGGGACTAAGCACTGAAGAATGTGGCCCCCAAAGCCAAAAAAGAACAGAGAGATAGAGAGAAAGAAACTCTGGCAATTCTTTTTTGTTTTATTTTGTTTTGGTCAGACTCAGTGGCTCTTAGGATTTACTCTTGGTTCTACACTCAGAAATCACTCCTGGCAGGCTTGGGGAGGAACATATAGAATGTTGGGGATCAAAACTGGGTCGGCCATGTGCAAGGCAAAATCCCTACCTGCTGTGCTATCGGTCTAGCCCCTATTGCAGCAATTCCTGTGGCATAGACAAGAAGAATCAGAGGCCCAGGTCAGATTTTGTGGCTCTTGTGGGGAGGGCAGGAAGGGTTGAGCCATACCCAAAGTGCTCTGAGTTTATTCCAGGTTCTGCGCTCAGGGATTATGTCTGCATTTATTCTCTGGCCCCAGACTTGGTGACTTACCCACTTCCTCCAGGGAAGCTGGCTCTTTCCATGGTAGTGGACACACCTGGACCATGCCTCCCTCTGGTTTGACAGTCATGGCCCTGATAGCTCAGATGTGGGAACAGGCTTCTGAGCCGGCAAAGGGAAACTGCTAGAAATAAGCTGCCTTCCTGAGATGAGATTTTTTCTTTGGGGCCGCAGACATAGCATGGAGGTAAGGCCTCCATTCTGCCTCTCATGCAGAATGTTGGTGGTTCAAATCCCGGCATCCCATATGGTCCCCTGAACCTACCAGGAGCAATTTCTGAGCATAGAGCTAGGAGTATCCCCTGAGCACTGCCGGGTGTGATACAAAAAGCAAAACAATTTTTTTCTCTTGGGGAGGTCACACCCGCAGAGTTCAAGGAATTACTCCTGTCTGGCTTGGGGACCATATATGATGGTGACAGCGATAGAATCCAGGTCAGCGCATGCACTGTTCTGTGTGTGCGCGCACGTGCGCCTTTCTTGCTGTTCTATCACAAAATGAAATTCTTTTTTTAGTTTTTGGACCACACCCAGCAGTGCTTGGTGGTTGTTACTACTAGTTCTGTGCTCTATACTCAGAAATCACTCCTGGTGGGGTTGGAGAGTTGACGTGAAGGTAAGGCATTTGCCTTACTCCAGAATCAGGTACCACCCTAGGGTGGAGCACTATACCAGGTCACACCCTAAGGTAGGGCCCAATGCTTGATTAGGGTCGGATCAGTAACATAAAAACACCCTCAAGCTACACTGCCCCTTGTGCGAGCAGAAGGCCGTCCTGCAGGTCTAGGCAGCCGGCCTGGCTGTCTTCCCTGAGCGCCTCGACTTCTGCCAGCACCACAAGGACGAGGTGAGTTGGAGGTCCCCAAGCCTTGCCCTCTGTGTGTCCCCCCTGGCCTATGTGACATGCCCGCTCCAGGTTCTCCAAGTTTTCTAGGCCCACTGGCCGGGCTTGAGGATGGGCCCCAAGGCTTGGAGCGCTCCTGGCCCTGGTTTCTGTGTGTGTGGTTCCTGTGTCCACGATCGATGTGCCTGCTTTCCGGGTCCACCACCCACGGGTGCATGCGCCTTCTGTCTGGCCCATGCCCCCAAGAGCTGGACAGCCCGCCCGTCCGTTCGCCACGTGGTACCTTGTTGTGCGCCTTTACTGAGAATGAAGACAAACTCCCCTAGCCCTGGGAGCCAGCTTGGATGGATTGAAAAGGCATTTTTTCCCGAGCCCCCTTTTTCCATGCCACTGGTTGGAGCTGGCTGACAGTTAACTAGTCCTTAAAACACGAAACCCAGGCTGTTGAGGCAAACTTTTCCTTCTCCTAAATTGTACTTTGAAAAAAAATGAAGTGTGATTTGGACTTTAATCTAAAGTAGAGAAAGTTAGATGATGATGATGATTTAAGCTAGGACATAAATGATTATTTCAGGATCTTCCCTGGGGAGAAAGTGCTCTTTGGCAGGTTTTTCCCCAGAAGCCTTTTGCTCACTGGTTTCACCCCGGGTGGTACTGGGGTTGGGGTGATACTGGGGTTGGGGTGAAGGACCAGAGGGAATGCCTGGGGACCCTGCTAGTTTCAAATGCAGGTCTGTGTGCAGGACAAGCACTTTTCCTGATGTCCCATGATCTCTCCAGCCCAGCCCGGGTAGTGTGTTCAGAATAAAGTCATTGCTTGCAAAAAAAAGGCCTCACTTGTGGGAAGGAGCCGGAGGACACTTGGAGGAAGTTGGTTGCCGGTCTGTCCTCCCTATGGCTTCACTACTATGTGCTGCGAGACCTGCATCAATTGTTTTTCTTATTTTCGGGTCCTACCCGGTGACGCTCAGGGGTTCCTCCTGAATAAGAGCTCAGAAATCGCTCCTGGTTTGGGGGACCATATGGGATGCAGGATTCGAGCCAACCACCTTAGGGTAGGCTGCTTGGAAGGAAGC
This sequence comes from Suncus etruscus, assembly GCF_024139225.1. Classification (NCBI taxonomy): domain Eukaryota; kingdom Metazoa; phylum Chordata; class Mammalia; order Eulipotyphla; family Soricidae; genus Suncus; species Suncus etruscus. The sequence goes on along the minus strand of NC_064867.1, from coordinate 35,878,187 downwards.
GCCCTACCCAGAACAATTGTTTTTCTTTTTTCTTTTTTCTTTTTTGGTTTTTGGGCCACAGCAAGGGTAGACAGATGAAGGAGGAGGACGAAAAAGAGGTGGAGGCGGTGACTGCTGTGGTGGCAAGCCCCGGCCCCCTGAAGACTGAGAAGGAAAAGGCCATGGCCCATGCTCGAGGCACCTACTCCAGTGAGAAAGGAGGGTGAGTGTCATTGTTTGTGCCCAGTGAAACCCCAAAACAAACAAACGCAGAGCCTGCTCAAGGGGAGAAAGAGACAGAGCCCAGGTGGGTGGCCAAGGGTAAATTAGCCCCTGACTTGGGCCCAAGGGGATGTGTTTGGTGACAGGCAATTGTCCTGGAGGATTTGGGGAGTTGTCTGAGTGTCACCGAGGGTCCCAGCCTCCCCTAACCCAGTCCCCCAATTCAGGCTACATAGGATCGTGTTAGATGTCAAAATGAGCCTTTGGGGAAAGGTTCAAAGACAAGCTGTAAGCTGTAAGCTCTGGGGAGCAACTTGTGTTGTCTGGGCTGACCTGCTGGGGTTTTACAAGGCCAGGCCAAGAGCACTCCCCTGAGTCTGAATCAAAAGATATGGGTCACAGGGTGGCTAGAGGTGCCTTACTGCAAACAGAAAGTTTTGTATCTAATTTGAATATACATTTGCACAATTCTGGGGAAATATATTTTGGAGTTTGGAAGTCCTCAGTTTTCGTGGTGCATGTTGCCCAATTGTTATGCTCTATTGTGTCACTTACATAGTCATTCTTACATGTATGCCTCTTCTATCGCTGTAACCCCTCCTCACCTGAACTGATCCCACCTGAATGATCAGAACTGCCCAAGATGGAAAGTTGGAGGGCAGGGAAAGCTTGGAGATGGAGATGGTGGCTTTGACCCGTGAAATGGAGCGCTTCTTCGTGGAGCGGGTGGCTGCGGTCCCCGAAAATGCGGAGGAGATGGTGGCTAGTGAAGCACTGGCCTTAGCTGCAGCGGCAGTGATGGCTTCAAGGGTCACCAGAGAGAGGGCTGTCGTTGGCTTCAGGTGTGCATTTATATAGTTTTTTTTTTTTTTGGTTTTTGGGCCACACCCGGTAACGCTCAGGGATTACTCCTGGCTATGTGCTCAGAAGTTGCTCCTGGCTTGGGGGACCATATGGGACACCGGGGGATTGAACTGCGGTCCATCCAAGGCTAGCGCAGGCAAGGCAGGCACCTTACCTTTAGCGCCACTGCCCGGCCCGTATTTATATAGTTTTATTGATGATTTTTATTACAGAGCTAGAACAATAGTTTTCTTACTGCTTTTCCTCAGGTACAAATTTGAATTTTCTAAGTGAAAAGGTAACATTATTTGAAGAAACTCTCTAAAATTGGTAGCAACTTTTTTTCTTTACCATGAGCTAAACATGTAAACTTTATATCCTGAGCTTGCAGTATCCATCGCAATACAAGCAACGTCGTTGCAATTTGGAAAACACTCAGTGAAGAAAAAAATCGACATAACACAAGGTCATAGAATGGTTAAAATGTTCTCCTTTGCTCTGGTGTGCCTAGCTAGTGGAAATTGTTTTGAGAACATACTAATAGAGAATAGGAGATGGAGCTCTTCACTAACAGGAGTTCAAGGTAACGCCCAGCTTTTAGGATTAAACTCACTTATTTTAGCCTACAAGATCCAGACTTCCAGAAATCAGGGCAGTCATGATGTCTCCTGATTATCAGTTCCATATATCAGGATGGATCCACTTTGGGGAAATCCAAGTCCTTCCTAGTCTTAAGCTAAGTTCTCTCTTCTTTTTCTCTCCCCCTTCCCTCTCGTTTAACCTCTCCCTCCTGCTTTTCATCCCTCTTCCTAGCAGTGTGTGAAAGAAAAATATTGCTACTCTTTAACATGAACAATTGTTACTCATTCTCAAGTGCAGTCGATTCAAAAAAAAACTTTAGGAACCTTCATTTCATCAGGGCAATCACTCTTTTTTTTTTTGGTTTTTGGGTCACACCCTGTGACGCTCAGAGGTTACTCCTGGCTATGCGCTCAGAAGTTGCTCCTGGCTTCTTGGGGGACCATATGGGACGCCGGGGGATCGAACCGCGGTCCTTCCTAGGCTAGCGCAGGCAAGGCAGGCACCTTACCTCCAGCGCCACTGCCTGGCCCCAGGGCAATCACTCTTAAAGATAACCTAAGTATTCTTTTCTTCCTGCTTACCCCACAGATACATGTTTTATTCTTGTCAACATTTTTCGAAAACCTTCCCCTCCTTTCCCTTTTATTCTGCTTGTATAGTAGGAAAATCATCTAAAGGTAAAAATTCATCACAATGGTCAGGAAGCAAAAGGAAAAAAAGGCCTTATTCTCTCTGAGAAAATACTGAGGAGACTAAAAAAATGCTTTATGTATCTGAATGAGTAGCCCAGTCAGAGAAAAGCTTTATGGAAGGATTCCAAGAGTACTTAGCTGCACCGACTGAAATCTGTTTAAACAGCTTTGAGGTTCCCACTGGACAGGATATGTAGTGAAAGCTTTGGAAATGCCACCTTTTAGTTCATTCTTAGTTCATTTTTAGTTCATTCTCTATGTTTCTCTTTGAGTGCACTCACTCATAAAAGGAACGGACTCAGAATTCTAGCTAGGTTATAAGTGAAACGAAGAGTGCACAGGTTTGAATTTCCACTTGCAGAAGTTTGTCTTATTTTCCCCCAAACAAGTACACTCCAAAGAAAGATGCAAGGTGATTCTAGCATGGTAACCATGGACAGCTCTCATCCAGCTGCTAGGCTCATTAGTCAACTAAGCAAAGGCTGTCTTTTTTTTTTTTTTAACTCTGGAAGGCAATATTCTCTGCTGTTCTTCTGAGTTAGGAGAGGTTCCTGGTTTTCTTTGTATCTTAACTGAGACAGTTCAACTCCAGGGAAATGATTTAATGATTTCTGAGCATGGAGCCAGGAGTAATCCCTGAGGGCTGCTGGGTGTGACCCAAAATCCAAAAACAAAAGAAAAAGAAAATATCTTGGGGCCAGAGTGATAGCATGCAGTAAGGCATTTGCCTTTCATGCAGAAGGACTGTGGTTTGAATCCCACATTCCATATGGTTTCCTGAGCCTGCCAGGGGCAATTTCTGAGCGTGGAGCCAGGAGTAACCCCTGAGCACTGCCGGGTGTGATCCCCCCAAAAAAAGAAAAGAAAAGATCTCCAAGGTCAGAATATTGCTCTTTCCTGGAGGGCAAAAATCACCCTAGGTGAGAACTACATTTAAACCACTTGATTACTGTATTTAAGATTCTCTTGGGCCCGGAGAGATAGCACAGCGGCGTTTGCCTTGCAAATGGCCAATCCAGGACCAAAGGTGGTTGGTTCGGATCCCGATGTCCCATATGGTCCCCCGTGCCTGCCAGGAGCTATTTCTGAGCAGACAGCCAGGAGTAACCCCTGAGCAATGCCGGGTGTGACCCAAAAACCAAAAAAAAAAAAAAAAAAAGATTCTCTTGTCATGAATAGACTGATTGAGGCTTTGTTTTCCTTTTTCTTTTTTTTCATTTGTTATTTTCTCGAACACTTTGGATGGCACTCAGGGGTTACTCCTGACTCTGCACTCAGAATTCACTCCTGGCAGGCCTTGCGGTCCTGATGGGATGCAGGGAATCAAACCCAGTTCCATCCTGGGTGGCTGCCATCAAGACAAACGGCCTACTACTGCTGTATTATCTTTCTGGCCCTTGGCTTTGTTTTTCTAACTTGAAACTGAGAAAGCTGAAAATAGGGGTGAGAAGTAGCTGGCAGGCTGGATTGCAGTCCTGCCATGCACAGGGTCCTGGCTTGATCCCTGTCACCTCATAGTCTCCAAGTACGACCACAACACCTCTGCTTTAGCACCAGCTGAAAAGGCCCCTCTACTCCCCATTTAAAAAACAGTATAAAAAAAGATAAATTCAAGAAATCAAATATGATTTTGCTAAGTATGTCATTTAGAAATATACAACCAGGGCCAGAGAGATAACATGGACGTAAAGCATTTGCCTTGCATGCATTGAATCCCAGCATCACATATGGCCGCCCGAGCCCACCGGGAGTGATTTCTGAGCCTAGAACCGGGAGTAACCCTTGAGTGCTGCAGGGTGTGACCCCAAAACCCCCACCAAGAAAAGAAAAGAAATATGCAACCAATAGAGGGGGAGGGGATGGAACCTGGGAACACTAGTGAAAGTTCACACTGAGTGATATGATAGATGCTGGAACACTGCTTGTCTCAAGTTCAGCTCTGAATAACTACAAGTGCCTTAAAAATTTATTTTTATTATTTTGCCCACTTCCCCAGGACCTGTCTGCAAAAGGGTACATTTCTTTGGGACCAGTGTGACTATTAAAATGAGTAAATAGGGGCTGGAGAGATAGGATGGAGGTAGGGCATTTGTCTTGCATGCAAAAGGATGGTGGTTCGAACCTCGGCACCCATATGGCCCCCTGAGCCTGTGGGAGCCATTTCTGAGTGGAGAGCTAAGAGTGATCCCTGAGCAATGCAGGGTATGGCCCAAAAAAACCCCAAAGAATAAAATAACTGGGGCTTGAGAGATAGCATGGAGGTAGGGCATTTGCCTTGCATGCAGAAGGACAGTGGTTCAAATCCCCGCATCCCATATGTTCCCTCAAGTCTTCCAGGAGTGATTTCTGAGCATAGAGCCAGGAGTTACTCATGAGCAATGTGTGACAAAAATAAAATTTTTTTTGGTTTTTGGGCCACACCAGTGGTGCTCAGGGGTTACTTCTGGCTGTCTGCTCAGAAATAGCTCCTGACAGGTATGGGGGCACATATGGAACACCGGGATTCGAACCAACCACCTTTGGCCCTGGATTGGCTGCTTGCAAGGCATAAGCCGCTGTGCTATCTCTCCAGGCCCAACAAAAAAATTTTTAAATGAGTAAATAGGGGCCAGAGAGATAGCACAACAGTAAAGCTTTCGCCTTAGATGCAGAAGGATGGTGGTTCGAATCCCGGTATCCTATATGGTCCCCTGATCCTGCCAGGAGTGATTTCTGAGCATGGAGCCAGCTGTGACCCAAAATCAAAAAAAGATAAGGAGTAAGGAGTGTTCGGTGTGATAGCACAGTGGTAGGGCCTTGCCTTACACGTGGCCTATCCTGGACGAACCCAAGTTTGATTTCCTGCATTCCATGTGGTCCCCCGAGCCTGCCAGGAGTGATTTCTGAGTGCAGAGCCAGGATATAAATAAACCGATAAACAAATGAGGTATAGCACAACAGTTCAGCATTTGCCTTGCACACAGCCAAGGTAGGACAAGCCCGGGTTCAATCCCTGGCATTCCACATGGTCCCCAAGCCTGTTAGGATTGATTTTTGAGTGCAGAGCTAGGAGTAACCCCTGAGGGCTAGGTATAACCCCAAAACAAACATACCCAGAGACTGCCCAAGGGGAGAGGGAGACCTAGCCCAGGCAGGAGGCCATGGGTTCATTAGCCCCTTACTTGGGCCTAAGGGGATGTGTGCGGTGACAGGCGATTGTCCTGGAGGATTTAGGGGGGTTTGGCCAAGTGTGCCCGAGGGCCCCTACTACCCCGTAGCCCAATCCCTCAATTCAGGGTACTTAGGACCTCGTTGGATGTCAAAGTGGGCCTTTGGGGAAAGGTTCAAAGACAAGCTGTAGGCCTATGGGGAATATCTTGTGTGATTCAGGCTATGGGGGGCTCTGCAGAGCATCACTCTGGATCTCCTCATTTGCTGCTTGGGCCCAGGGTCCCCGGGAGTCCTCTCCTGCCCGAGGGGAACCTGCAGTGAGGGGTGCACAGTGCCCCATACCGGCCAGCGGGGACTACAGCATCGCAGGGAAATGTTTTGTTTTGTTTACTTGTTATTGTTGATTTTTTTTGTGCAACATCCTGTGATGCTCAGGGGTTACTCCTGGCTCCTCACTCAGAAATCACCCATTTATCTGGGGACCATATGGGATCACAGGTTCGAACCCGGGTCCATCCTGGGTCAGCTACATGCAAGGCAAATGCCCTAATGCTGTGCTGTCACTCTGGCCCTGTGCTAGTCCTTCAATGAAGAAGCCAAGTTTCGATGGTCCTTGGCACCAAGCAGTTCCCTGAGTTCTGCCAAATCAGCCTCTGAGCTCCAAGTGATGTGGGGAAGTAGCCCCTGAGGAAAGAACAAGAGAAGACCAAGTATCAAAGGCACCCTTCTTGTTTGGCTTGGGGTGGCCACACCTGGTGGTCTGGGAGCCACGCCAGACACAACTCTTCAGGGATCACCTCTGAAGGTGTCCTTCCCTCACCTCTCCCTTTGTTTGGTTTTTGGTTTGGGGGCCACATCTGAAGCAGCTCAGGTGTTACTCATAGCTCTACGCTCTGAAACCATTCCTGGCAGGCTTGGGGAACCATATGGGGTGCTGGGGATTGAACCAAGTTCTGCCACATGCAAGGCAAATGCCCCTCCCCTCTGTGCCATTTTTGGCTTATGGTTGTTATGTTTTTGTTTTGGGGTCTTCACGAGTACTCAGTACTCCAGTACTCGGGCTACTCTCAGCAGTGCTTAAGGCAAGGTGCCAAGGAGAGCACAAGAATCTTCTGCCTGCATGCAGAGTACCATGCACTCCTCTCTGCAGGTCTCTCTCTAAGTCTCTCTCCAGGTCACTCTGCAGGTCTACCTCCAGGTCTCTCTCTGTCTCTGTCTCCGTCTCCCACACACACACCCCTTGGTTTTGTTTTTGGAATCACATACACTAGGTCAGAGTTCAGGACTCATTCCTGATGGAACTTGAGGTACCATAGCAGATACTGGTGGCCTATACAGGTCAGATGCATGCAAGGCAAGTGCCCTACTCACTGTACTAATATTTCAGCCCTCACCTCTTTATTTGCTTCTTTGGGGGACATTCTAATCAGGGCTTATTCATGTCTCTTTGAACATGGTTTACTTTTTTCTCCATGGAGTACATTTTTGGGGGATTATTTTGTGCAGGGGGGCACACTTGGGAATGCTCAAGGGTTACTGCTGGTTCTGTGCTGAGGAATCTCTCCTAACAGGCTCAAGGAACAGGTTATATGGGATGCCAGGGATTGAACCCAGGTCAACCGCGTGCTAGGCAAATGCCCTACTGCTGTGCTATCACCCCCACACACCCGAATTACTCTTGACAGGACTCAAGACCATATATTGGTCCTCTCTGGCCCTTCATTTTGTTTTGTGTTTTGTTTTGGTTTTGGTTTTGGCTTTGGTTTTGGTTTTTTGGCTAAAACCGGTGGTGCTCAGGGGTTACTCCTGGCTGTCTGCTCAGAAATAGCTCTTGGGAGGCACGGGGAATCCTATGGGACACCGGGATTCAAACCAACCTCCTTTGGTCCTGATTCGGCTGCTTGCAAGGCAAACGCCGGTGTGCTATCTCTCTGGGCCCCATTTTGTATTGTTGTTGCTTTTTTTGGACACATCTGGCTGTTATTAAAGCTGACTCCGGCTCTGTGCTTGAAGCTCACTACTGGAGGCTAAGGGACATTCTGGAATGTCAGGGATCAAACCCAGGTTGGACTTATGCAAGACAAAAGCCTTACAGCTGTACTTTCATTTCATTTTGGGGTGGGCGTATGTTGGGGCCTTACCCAGCAATGCTCAGGGATCACCCCAAATGGGGTTCAAGGGACCTGAGCCTGCCAGGAGCAATTTCTGAGCATAGAGCCAGGAGTCACCTCTGAGCATTGCCGGGTGTGACCCTAAAACCAAAACAAAACTATTTTTTTTTGGTTTTTGGGCCACACCCATTTGACACTCAGGGGTTACTCCTGGCTATGCGCTCAGAAATCACCCCTGGCTTGGGGGACCATATGGGACACTGGGGGGATCGAACCGAGGTCCATCCGCTTGCAAGGCAGACACCTAACTTGTAGCGCCACCTTCCCGGCCCAACAAAACTATTTTCTCATGGAGGAGTCACAGCAGGCAGTGTTCAAGGGTTACTCTGTACTCAAGAATTACTCCTGGCTTGCTTGGGGACCATATGTGATGGTGACAGAGATAGAACCCTGGTCAGCGTGTGTTTGTGTATGTGTGTGTGTGAGAGTGTGAATGTGTGTACGTGTGTGTGCCTTTTTTGCTGTACTATCATTCTGCCCCCACAAAACGGAATTCTTTTTCAAGTTTTTGGACCACATCCAGCAGTGCTGGGGGGTGGATGTTACTACTGGTTCTGTGCCCTGCACTCAGAAATAACTCCTGGCAGGGCTAGAGATATGGCATGGAGGTAAGGCATTTGCCTTACCCCAGAATAAGGTACCACCCTAGGGTGGGAGCAGAATCAGGTACCACCCTAGTGCGGGAGCAAATGCCAGGTCACACCCTAGGGTAGGGCACATTTATTGATTAGGTTAGGATCAGTAACATAATAGCACCCTCAAGCTGCACTGCCCCTTGTGTGAGCAGAAGGCAGTGCTGCAGGCCTAGGATGTGGACCTGGCCTTCTTCCCTGAGCACCTAGATCTGCCAGCACCACAATGATGAGGTGAGTCGAGGGTCCCCCAAGCCTTGCCCTCTGTGTTTTCCCCCTGGACGACGTGGCGCGCGTGCTTCAGGCTCTCCAAACTCTCTAGACCCACAGGCTGGGCTGGGCTTGGGGACGGTCCCCGAGGCTTGGAGTGCTCTTGGCCCCGCTTTGTGTGTGTGTGCTTGGTTCCATGTGTCCGTGATAGATGTGCGCGCTTCCCCGGCCCAGCACCCATGGGTGAATGCAACTCTTGTCTGGCCTATGCGCCCCAAGAACTGTACAGCCAGCTCATCTGCCCGACACGCGGTGCCCTATTGTGCACCTTTATGCAGCGACTCGTCCGTGCCAAGTCTCCCCAGCAGGAGACAGGCTCCATGGGTCTGTGCTGATCACCGCTTGTGCATGGATTTGGGTTATTTTTTGGGGGAAGGGGATATTTGCGTGGAGTCAAGGGACGGTATTTGGGGATGTGGGAGGTTGAGGTTGAAGGTTCGCCCTGTGTCTGCATGCGTGGCTCTTGAGGTTCCTTTTTTGGGTCGCCCCTGCTTGTTCTGGTTCTGATTCGGGCTTGGGAGCCCCAAGAGTGTCCGGTTTCTGCATTCAATTCAAAGTGTTTTTCCAACCTCTCCCAGCTCCCCTTCCTTCAGGATGCGCACCCTAAGGGATCAGCTACCCTTGGTGAAAAAGCTAACCCAGGTGCACGCAGATTTCTGTGTTCTTTTTCGCTCTCCCATGCTTATATTTTCATGCCCTGCAAAGTCATTCCTTTTATTTGATCTCTTTTTTTTTGGGGGGGGACACAGCCGGCGGTGCTCAGGGGTTTCTCTGGGCTGTCTTTTCAGAAATAGCTCCAGGCAGGCACGGGGGACCATATGGGACACCGGGATTCGAACCAACCACCTTTGGTCCTGGATCGGCTGCTTGCAAGGCAAACGCCCTGTGCTATCTCTCCGCTATTTGATCTCTTGATGCCTTCCAGTTATTGCAAGTTTGGGGGGATCGAAGGGCCTGAGCCTAAGAGAGCGCTATGAGCAGGGCTGAATGAGGAGGGTGTTTGCCTTGCAAGCTGCCGAACCAGGGTTCGAGTTCAGACACCCTATATGGTCACTTATTGAGCCTGTGGTGCGGAGCCTAGATTAACCCCTGAGCGCCTGCTTGTGGGGCCCCCAAACCAATAAAAACAACAAACCTGTGCCCCAAAGTTAGGGCTACAGGTGAGGATATAGCTATTTTTATTTTATCCTTTAGTGAGAGACTGCCTGTGCTTTCTAAACCCAAGTGGGGTTGCTGGGAACAACTGGGGTATGCCTGTTTTGGTTCTCAGATCTGCATCCTCACCCCTTGTTTTTTGCCTACCCCCAACCTGTTTGTTTTGGGGTAGCACTCATGGCCCAAAGCTACTTGGCTTCTTTCTGCCTTTGTAAGAAAAAACCCCAAACAAAAGCTTTTAAATTCATATATATATATATTGTTTTTTGGGTCACACCTGGCTCTATGCTCAGAAGTTGCTCCTGGCTCCTGGCAGGCTCAGGGGACCATATGGAATGCCGGGATTCGAACCACTGAACTTCTGCATGAGAGGCAAATGCCTTACCTCCATGCTATCTCTCTGGCCGGTAAATTCCTATTTTCTTGGTGAGCACCTCTATTGCTAGAAGGTAATTTCTAGCGAGAGGATTAGTTCATTTTTTAAGGTTTTAATGGTAATTGGAATTGTGAAAATTTTCATTGGGGGGGGGGTCGTACCCTGTGACATCAGGGGTTCCTCCTGGCTCTGTGCTCAGACATCTGTCCTGGGTTGGGGGACCATATGGGATGCGGAAACCGAGCCAACCACCTTAGTCAACAACCTGGGTTTACTGTTTGGAAAGCAAACGTCCTACTGGAGAACCATTGCTTTTTGTTTGTTTGTTTTGTTTTTGTTTTTGGGCCACAGCACCAGCATACGGATTAAGGAGGAGGATGAAAAACAGGCGGAGGCGGTGACTCCCGTGTCCGAGGTGGCCACGGGGGTGTCGTCAGCAGTCCCATGGCCCCAAAGTCCGCAGCTCTACCCCAGCCCCCGCCGGCTGAAGGAGAAGGATCAGGCCACGGCCTATGGCCAACGAACCTCCCCCCATGAGAAAGGACGGTGAGTGATCAATGTTTGCGCCCATTGAAACCCCAAAACAAACAAACCCAGAGTCTGCCCCAGCGGAGAAAGGGACAGAGCCCAGGCGGGAGGCCATGGGTACATTAGCCCCTGACTTGGGCCCAAGGGGATGTGTGTGGTGATAGGCACTTCCCTGAGTGTGAAGCGAAAGAGTTGGGTCGCAGGGTGGCTAGAGGTGCCTTACAGCAAACAGAAAGTTTTGTATCTAATTTTAATATACATTTGAGCAATTCTGGGAAATATACTTTGGAGTTTGGAAATCCTCAGTTATCCAGGTGTGTGTGCCCAACTGTAACCCCTCCCCACCTGAACTGATCCCACCTGAATGAATGATCAGAACTGCCCACACCTGGGATGGGGGGGGATTTAAAAGACGAAGTTGGAGGTCAGGGGAAGGCCTGGAGATGGAAGACAACGCTGCTGCACGTCCTCGCCGTGGTCGTCCTCGTGGGTGAGCCTGCTGAAGAGCTGGAAGGGAGATAGGGCTGTGTAGGCCATGTGGGGAGACCTGCATGCTGGGGACTGAGGTGGGCTGGCTGCGTCCTGGAAAGGCCTCGACTGCTCTGTGCCCTCACCCTGCCACTTCGGGGTGGGCTCTCTGCTGAACCATAGGGGCTTTGGGACGGGCTGGGCCCAGAGCGGCCTCCCCTCTGTTCTGCCCACCAACACGGGGAAACACGGTTTCTGTTAAAGCAGCACGGGGCCGTCTGGGATGCGGGGTTCAGCGCGGGATTCCTTAGTAGCCACCTGGGTTGTCTGAGCAAAATAGTCTTTCTGATTTTGGGTTTTGGGCATTGACAGGCGCTACCAGCAGCAGGACCCGTGGCGGCGCCTGGTGGGACAAGTCGCACAAGTCGTGTTGGAGGGGACACAGACAGCATTAGCAGAAAGGACAGCGGCCGAAATGAGAGCGGTGGCGGGAGCGGTTAGAGACCGCTCCCGTTCGCCTTTAAGGCAAAGGGCCGAAGGCGGTAAACGGTCATTTGCTTTTGGGCCACTCGGGCATGCTCAGGGGTTCCTCCTGGTCCCTCACAGGTCGCCCCTGGCCTGCTGCGGGAGGGGATGTCCCTATGGGATGGCGGATTTGAACAACGTCCTTCTGCATGCAAGGCAAACGCCTTACCGCCAGGCTTTCTCTCCGGGAAAGTTTCTTTGTTACTAGACTAGCTTGTCTTCCTTCCAGGAAATCGTGGAAGGGGCCGAAGCCGAGGGAGAGACCGGGGACGGGGCGCCTTGCCTCCAGCGCTTTTTGACCCCGCTCTTCTCTTGAACCCCGAAGCCCCTCCTCTCTTGAACCCCGAAGCCCCTCCTCCCTTGGACCCCGCGCCAGCCCCCTGCAACACCCAGGTAAGTAGAGGCCATTCTCCATTGGGCCAAGGGAACCTATGAGACGCCGGGATTCAAACACCGTCCTTCTGCCTAGGCAAACGCCTGCCGCCCGCTCTCCCTGGTTTTCCGAGGACAAGTTTTTTTTTTTTTTTTTTTTTTTTTGGTTTATTTGGGCCACACCTGGCGGTGCTCAGGGGTTCCTCCTGGCTGATTGCTCAGAAATAGCTCCTGGCAGGCACGGGGGACCCTATGGGACACCGGGGTTCGAACCAACCACCTTTGGTCCTGGATCGGCTGCTTGCAAGGCAAACGCCGCTGTGCTATCTCTCCGGGCCCTGAGAACAATTTTCAGTAGATGAAAAGCCCTTGGGTCTGGCGAGTCGTGACTAGCTTGTGCTGCAAGCCCAGCTGGGTTTAACTCGAGGCAGTTTGGATCCCAGAGACATCCATTCTTGCACTGGGATGCTCCCCCTAAGCACTGCCAGGGGTGATGAATTGAAAAGATCAGGGGCCCGAGAGAGAGCACAGTGGGAACACATTTGCATCACAAGCAGCTTCCTGAGTTACAGCTAGGAGTTAAGCTGTAAACACAGCTGACTGTTTTCAAAACCAATAACTCATTGACCGTTTTTTACCCCTTAGAATGAAGAGGATTATGATGATGCCAATCCTGAAGAAAAAGAGCCAAGGAGTGATGACAGTGACGATGCCTGATTAGACCACACACACACACACACACACACACACAAACACAACATGGAGGCCTCCTAGTACCTACCCTTGGGATGGTGAAGGTGATGAGGCAAATGCCAGAAGAGAAACCAAGTAGGGATGACAGCGACAACTCTTGATTTAATAGACACACTCTCTCTCTCACTCAGTCTCACACACACACTCTCTTACTGTCACTCAGTCCTCCCAGTTCCTTTCAGTGCCAGTTCATAGCCTGTGTCCTTGTATTCGCAGCTACTAGCTGTCCTTCTGTTTTCAAAGGAAGCATCTTTTATTTTGGTGTTACTGAGGGAAGTTTTGAATTTTGAAGTTTTGCTAGTTTTGAAATTCTGCTTTCTTCTAAAATTTAGATTTGTGTTGTACTAGTTTCACAAATAAATCATTTGAAGCTCAGCTATTTCTTGTTGTTTTATTTTTCCCTTTAAATCGCCTCATTATTCTAGTTTTAAATGACATTGATTTGTGATTTATGCCAAGAAATTAAGAGACTGGTGCTCATACATAAGTTCTGCTATGAAAGGTCTCTTTAGGGCCGGAGAAATAGCGTGGAGGTAAGGCCTTTGCCTTGCATGCAGAAGGTTGGTGGTTCAAATCCCGGCATCTCATGTGGTCCCTGAGCCTGCCAGGAGCGATTTCTGAGCGTAGAGCCAGGAATGACCCCCGAGTGCTGCTGGGTGTGACCCAAAAACCAAACAATGGGGGGCTTTTAAAATGATTATTGGGGGCTAGAGTTTTTCCAACCAAGACCGGAGGGCGGTTGCGGACCCACAACCGAGCCCCGTCGTCTCCTCCACGGGCCGGCCGGTCACGGTGGTGTGGGTCGGAGAGGGACAAGACAAGTCAAGCCAGGGAGCGAGTGAGTGGGGGGAGTGAGCGGGCGGGCGCCCCCCCCCTGCACCACACCAAGCCGGCTCCGGGCCGAGTGGAGCTAGCCAGCCGCGGAGCTCGGGGGTGGGGGGTGAGAGAGAGAGAGAGAGAGAGGAAAGAGAGAGAGGGGAGAGAGAGGAGAGAGAAGAGAGAGAGAGGAGAGAGGAGAGAGAGAGGGGAGAGAGAGAAGGGAAAGAGAGAGGAGAGAGAGAGAGGGGAGAGAAAAATAAAAAATAAAAAAAAAAAGAAAAAGGAAAAAAAGAGGAAAGAAACAGAGAGAGAGAGGGAGAGGGGGAGAGAGAGAGGAGAGAGAGAGACTGGATCTCCTGCTTTGTGACAGTGCATAGCCGAAGATATAGATCATATATAATATGCTAAATATATGATCCTATTATAAGATCTATATCCTATTATCCTAAAAATTAGGATAATGAGAACTTTACCAGCATGGATTCCTGAGTTAGAGCCAGAAATATTAGAGTGAGTGATCCCCCCCCAACAAACAAATACAAACAAGGGAGAAAAGGACTTGGATGTTCAAGGAAGTAGTCAATTGGATATGTCCATTGGATAGTTTGTCATTATACCCTTACAAATACCATGTAAGCAAGGGAGGGAAGAAGTTTGGAACGTCACGCCTGTAGGCACTCAAACAGGCTTTCTCGTTAAATAATCTCGAACGGGAGCTCTTCCAGCTCAGGTGAGACCTTCCAAGAACCAAATGACTTGAATCACAGTTACTTCACCATCAGCTCAGAGCTCCGGCCAGTGCGCCATATCAAAGCGGCCGCTAGATGGCCATCGAGTACCATCGGCAGCTGGCTGCCTGGCTGGAGGCGCGTTGTGAAGAGAGAGCGAGTGAGACAGAGACAGAGACAAACAGAGACAGACAGACAGACAGACAGGGGTTGAAAGTATGCACTAAAACTCTTTGAGTCATCTCTGTGACCCGGAAAAGGCACATTTTGAATTCTTCAAATGAAAAATATAAAAGTTGGGTAGAGAGTGTAATCGGTAGGCTGCTTGCCTTGTATGCTGCTGGTCTGGGTTTGATCTTTGACATCCCATATGGTCCCCTGAGCACCATAAGGTGTGGCCCCCAAAACAACAAAAAATAGGTGAAAATATCTGTGTGGATTACTAGATTTGGAAGCCCAGTAGCTCATCATGTTGAGATATTTTATTACAGCATCAATTCCAGTATAATTTTTTTATAATTTCAGTTGTCACTGATTGTCACATTTTATTGTTATTGTTTTTGTTCTGGGGCCACACCTGGGGGTGCTCAGGGGTTTTCTTTAGTATATATGCGGCCAAAGCAAGCATATGGTCAGGGGTTACTTTTTATTTATTTATTTATTTATTATTAATTTTTTTTTTTTGGTTTTTGGGCCACACCCGGCTGTGCTCAGAGGTTACTCCTGACTGTCTGCTCAGAAATAGCTCCTGGCAGGCATGGGGGACCCTATGGGACACCGGGATTCGAACCAACCACCTTTGGTCCTGGATCGGCTGCTTGCAAGGCAAACACCGCTGTGCTATCTCTCCAGGCCCTATTTATTTATTTTTTGTTTTTGTTTTTCGGGCCACACCCATTTGATGCTCAGGGATTACTCCTGGCTACGCACTCAGAAATTGCCCCTGGCTTGGGGGGACCCTAGGGGACGCCGGGGGATCGAACTGCAGTCCTTCCTTGGCTAGCGCTTACAAGGCAGACACCTTACCTCTAGCGCCACCTCGCCGGCCCCAGGGGTTACTCTTGACTTTGCACTCAGAAATTATTCCTGGTGCTGCTAGGGACCATATGGGATGCTAAAGATCGAATCCTGGTTGGCTCATGCAAGGCAAGCACCCTACTTGCTTTACTTTCACGTTGGCTCCTATTTATCACGTTCTTAAAAAAATGTCTGTTTTTGAAGCCACGAAGAAACCATTTTCCAAAACCACAGGGAAACTTCGTGCTCAAAAGGAAGATGAACAAAATGACAGTGTCTTTGTCACTCTTCTTAAGACTTCAGGATTAACTCTTAATACAGGAGAGAATCAGAATCAACTTGGTAATATATTGCAATCTGAATATTTTCTCTGATAAATTAGTTATGGCATTTTTTATTTTGTATTTGGGAGTAATTTACACCCGGGTCAGAATAATTTCAAAGGAACAGTCATAAAGCCATGTAAGGAAGGTCCTATTTTTATGCTGTAGATTAGTCATTTCTGCTCAAGTTATGGCAGTCTTTATTATTATTATTATTATTTTTGGGTTTTTGGGCCACAACCAGTGACGCGACCATAAGGGACGCTGGGGGATGGAACTGCAGTCAGTCCTAGGTTAGTTCGTGCAAGGCAGATGCCCTACCTACTGCTGTGCCACTGCTCAGCCTCTGCAGTCTTTTATTTTTTTTTATTTTTATTTTTTTGCAGTCTTTATTTTTAATTTAATTTGGGGTCACAGTCAGTGGTACACTGACTCTGCTGAGGAATCATTCCTGACCAGTGTTCTCGGGGCCATATGTGGTACCTGAAATTAAAAGCAGGGCCAGGCATAGTGAAGGCAATCAAACGCCTTATCCTTACCTTTACCTCATCTCCTGCCCCAGCATGTTTTTGTGTGTGTGTGTTTTTTTTTTCCTTTCAATACTTAGTAGCCATCCAGTATAAAAACTCTGTTTTACTGTGGGTATAATTTTTTTTGGAGGGGGGGATTTGGGTTACACCTGGCAGCGCTCAGGGATTACTGCTAGCTCTATGCTCAGAAATCACTCCTGGCAGGCTTGGAGGACCATATCGGATATTGGGATTCGAACCACTGACCTTCTGCATGCAAGGCAAACACTTTACCTCCCTGCTATGTCTCCAGCCCAAGATTTAAAATTTTTTTTTTTTTTTGGTTTTTTGGGCCACACCCGGTGACGCTCAGGGGTTACTCCTGGCTATGCGCTCAGAAGTCGCTCCTGGCTTGGGGGACCATATGGGACGCCGGGGGATTGAACCGCGGTCCGTCTCCTAGGCTAGCGCAGGTAAGGCAGGCACCTTACCTCCAGCGCCACCGCCCGGCCCTTTTTTTTTTTTTTTTTTGGTAAGATTTAAAATTTTAACTGATTCTGGTCAGCAATATCTTTTATTGGCTTTACCAGACAGCACACTTGGGAATGGAAATAGTAGAAGATGTTAAAGACTCCAGTGAACAACTTTTCTCCTTCCTCACAGCTGTGGATCAGATTGTTTTTCAAAAGAAGCTTTTTCAAACTCTGAAGAAACATCCTTCTTACCCCAAAGTATGTATTTTTTCCCTGGTACTCTTATCTTTTGCTTGCATTACTCTGGAATTGGGAATTTAACTGAAAGTTGGGTGGGCTTGAATGATTGTAGCTATTTCATTGCAAATTCTAAACTAGAAATCTTGTCCTGTCTTTTTTTTTTTTTAACATCATCAAGATAATAGAAGAATTTGTCTGTGGCCTGGAGTCTTATATTGAGGACCGAGAAGTTTTCAGGAACTGTCTCTTGCCTTGTGAACGGTTGTAGGAAGAGGGAAGCAGGTATGCTGAGAAAGTGGTCTTTGTGTCATTTCATATTATCAGACACTAACTGCCAGGGATGGGGGCATATTCAATCTTTTGAGAGTTTCACTTTATTAGTAGCTTTCTATTGTGTAGGATCATTTTTGTGGGGAAAGAGGGCTTCAGCCACACGTGCCATACTCTGGGGTTAACTCCAGGCTCTGCACCAGCAGGAGTTTCTCCTGATGATGCTACAGGACCATATGGGAAACCAAACTCAGGTCAGCATGCAAGGCAAACTCCATGCCTGTTGTGCTATCTCTCCAGCTTCTATTTTGCAGGATCTTTTATTTTTAATTATGAGAACAAAGATGCATAGAAAGAGGACAAGGTCAAGTTACAGTGGAAGGACAATCACCCATAACATAATTCTTAGAAGAAGTCTCCTTGCTGATATCTTTTTTTTTTTTTTTTTGGTTTTTGGGCCACACCCTGCGTTGCTCAGGGGCTACTCCTGGCTGTCTGTTCAGAAATAGCTCCTGGCAGGCACGGGGGACCATATGGGACACGGGGATTCGAACCAACCACCTTTGGTTCTGGATCGGCTGCTTGCAAGGCAAACACCGCTGTGCTATCTCTCCGGGCCCTCCTTGCTGATATCTTAACTTTGAACTTTCAGCCAAAGAACATTAAGATAAAAAAAAAGGAATCTATGCACAATTACTTTGTCCCTCAAGTCCCCAGATTGTAACACATTATAATATTTCTTAACAGCATACAAAGGCAATTTAAAGCCATAAAACTTAGGTAACTCCTTAAACATTAGAGGTATAGTATTTTTTACATTTCCACGTACATGCATAGTAGCTTAAGTTAACCTCAATTTCTTTTTTTTTGTTTTTGGTTTTTGGGCCACACCCAGTGGTGCTCAGGGGTTACTCCTGGCCGTCTGCTCAGAAATAGCTCCTGGCAGGCACAGGGGACCATATGGGACACCGGGATTCGTACCAGCCACCTTTGGTCCTGGATCAGCTGCTTGCAAGGCAAACACCGCTGTGCCATCTCTCCGGGCCCTAACCTCAAATTTTAAGTGGGGAGTTTTAAGGATTAGAGTCAAAGGAGCACAGTAAAAATGGTGTTCGAGTGGCATTTGTTGTTTGCATAGGCCCACCAAAATATGAGGGGCATGGAAAGGAATAACCTTGGCCTAAATACAGAGACCCTACCTCTGAAGTTTCCTGGCATAAGACCAACTCTAGGCTCCAGGCAAGTTAGATCATCCCTATTTTGCAGGATCTTTAATCTTTAAATTATGAAGTTATGTGGGGCCAGAGAGATAGCACAGCGGTAGGGTGTTTGTCTTGCATGTGGCCGACCTGGAAGGAATCCAGTTAGATTCCTGGCATCCCATGGGGTCCCCCAGCCTACCAGGGGTGATTTCTGAATGCAGAGCCATAAGTGACTCTGGAGCGCTGCAGGTTGTGGCCCAGAAACCAATAAATAAATAAATAAATAAATAAATAAATAAATAAATAAATAAATAAATAAAGTATTTAAAAATATTAAAGATAAAAGGAGATTAAAAAACCCAAAAATTAATTATTAAGTTATGGTTAGGAGGCTTAGATTCAGATTATTTGCTACAATGTGTTTTACCTTTATTGATAAGATTTTGGCTCTTTTCCTCAAGAGCTGTCTTAGTTTTGTTTTCATTAGCTACTAGGATTATTTGTCTTTAAAGATATATGTGAAGGCTGAAGATGTGGTAGATAAATCACATATCCCACTGGTGTGAGACTCTGATAGCATACATTATACAATTAACCAATTTTATCGAGAAAGAATGATATTAAAACAAGGAAAAATCTTTTTTTTAACACAGCACGGATAATTCTTTCTGTAAGAGCCTCATTAAATTGCTTCTGGGGATTGAGATATTACAGGTAAGGCTGTCAGTCACTTTTCTAGGAATGTTTAACGAATATGACTGGGGACCGTGCCCAGGATTAAGTCAGTGGAGTATGGAGTTGCTTTGGGTTATTGGAAGAGTTTGTATTTGCCTCAAGTTGACCACAATCCTGTTTTTAAAATGCATGTGGGAGGGCAATATCTTTGCACCTCTGCACTTGAGCTGATGATTTCAGCCTTTGAGGCCTGTTTTGTCAAGCCTGTATCCTGGCTGCTCAGAATGCCCTTGCATTTCTCTGCTGTGGTCCATTGTTATCAATCCATAGTTTTTTTTTTTTTTTTTTTTTTTTTTTTTTTTTGTGGTTTTTGGGTCACACCCGGCAGTGCTCAGGGGTTACTCCTGGCTCCATGCTCAGAAATTGCTCCTGGCATGCACGGGGGACCATATGGGACGCCGGGATTCGAACCGATGACCTTCTGCATGAAAGGCAAACGCCTTACCTCCATGCTATCTCTCCGGCCCCAATCAATCCATAGTTTTAAAAAAAAATGGACTTTAGCTTTTTGGGTTCATGCATAGCTGTGCTCAGGCACCACCCTAGGGGTGCTAAGGGGACCATGTGCAATGCCAGGGATTGAGTTGGGGTCAGTTGCTTGCAAGGTAGGCAATCCCCCTGTAGTATCTCTTCAGCTTTTTACTTGATTTTTGCTCTCTCGTCTGCTTTTCCAGTTGCTAAGTAGGAAATACACTCACTGACATGTTTCCAGACCTTTTCAAATTAGAGAAATGAAAAATTTCATTCCTTGGCCCGTGAATGATAGCACTGCAGGTAGGGCATTTGCCTTGCATACACCTAACTCAGGCTCTATCCCTGGCATCCCATATGGTCCCCTGAGCCTGTCAGGAGTAATTTCTGAGCACAGAGCCAGGAGTAACCCCTGAGTGTCAATGGGCTATCACCCCACCCCCAATTTCTTTTCTTTCCTGCTTCAACATATTTTCCTCTTTTATTTTCTGCATAAATTCTTTTTCTAAAAAAAAAATTTTTTTCCTTGGCCATACCTGTGGGTGCTTAGGGCTTACTCATGGCCCTTTACTCCTAGTATTACTCCTTGTGTTTCTGAGAGACTAATATATGATGCCAGGGACCAAAACTGTATTGGCTTCATACTAAGCAAGTACCTTAACCCCTGTACTCTCTCTCTCTCTCTGGTCCCTCTTTTCAAAGTTCTAGGTAGGACTTTTTTTTTTTTAGCTTAAATCATGGAGCCATCTTGTTCCTTTGAAAAGAAATCTCTTCAAAGAGAAGGAAAATGTCTGCTTTGGAGGCCAGCTGTGGGGAGGGGAAGGGAAACTGGAACATGGTGTACTAGTGAACGGATGAATGGGTATCGGAACATTGTGCGTCTCAAACGCAATCATGAACAACTTTGTAACTGTGTAACTATGTATGTCATGGTCATTCAATTTTAGAAAATGGTTAAAATAAATAAAAATAGGGGCCAGAGCAGTGGCGCAAGCAGTAAGGCATCTTCCTTGCCTGGGCATGTGGTACCCCAAGCTGGGAACAATTTCTGAGCGCATAGCCAGGAGTAGAAAACCCTGAGCATCACCGGGTGTGGCCCCAAAACCAAAAATAGATAAATAAATAGAAATAGGTAAATACTGCCAGTAAAATGAAAAACAGGACAGAATGAAAAACTATAGTGGTTATTTTGACTTCTATTCAGTATTTAACATTTTCATGTCAATAAAACATATATTTATGTTTAGGTTTTTTAATATTTTAATAAAAATTAAAATTAAATGAACGAAATCTCCTCTGAGGCTGTAGAGATAACTGAGAGACTAGGGTAATTGCCTTGTCTGGGATCAGTTTTGGTCAAATCCAAGGCACCATATGGTATCCTCACCACCCCTGGGAGAAAGCACTCCCCCTCAGTAGTACTATTGGGTTTGGAACGTCTGCCTTCCCATACTGGGGGTAGTAGGACTAAACTTTATAACTGTTGATAATCTCTTCTTTTTATTGGGCAGCACACCAGGGGGTCACAGTGCCAGGGATTCAATTAGGGTTGGATAGATGCAAGGCAAATGCTTTGACCTATCTTTCCTCTCTTCCAGTCTCTTAGGTAGCTTTCTTTTCAGTCATAGTAGTTTTTCATTAAAAGACCTCTTATTGTTTGAGATAATTATGATTAGTTATACTTTTCTGCTGTGTGTTTCAAATCCTTCACCTAATTGCCATATCTTCTTTTTTTCAGCCCGCCATTGTCAAAACCTTGTTTGAAAAGTTGCCAGAATTCTTTTTTGAAAGGTAAGTTTAGTCACTCAACTACTCAGTCCCCTGCTGTCCTTGATTTCTCTCTCTCTGAAAATCTCCTCTGAAACATTTTTCTGTAGAGAACAATGCAAGATTGTTAAGTGACTGAAGTACTGTTTTGTCTTTCTTTGAAATTCTGTCTGTTACTATGATTATATTCTTTTGTTTCTTTTTTGGTTTTTGTTTGTTTTTGGTCTACTTCCAGTGCTCAGAGATTATTCTGACTTTATGCTCCGGGATCACTCCTGGCAGTACTTGGGGGACTATAATGGTGTGCTGGGGATTGAACCCAGGTTGGCCACAAGCAAGGCAAGCACCTACCTACTGTATTCTCTCTCCAGACAATATACTTAAAAATACTCGAAACGCATAATAGTAATTTTCTCCAAAGAGTTGATCAGTTGATTTGATTCAACTTTATTCGATATCATTGTTTTTTGTTACTATTTTATTTATTTTTGTTTTGGGGGGGAAGGGCGACACCTAGTGGTGGTGCTCAGGGCTTACTCCTGGCTCTGCACTCAGTGATCACTTTCTGGAGGACTCCGTAGAACCATATGTGATTTTGGGAATCAAACCCTGTTGGCTGCATGCAAGGCAAGGGCCTTACTCATTGTGTTATTGCTTCATCCTGTTAATTGATTTTCCAGTTTTATTTATTTTGCTTTTTTGATCCAGTCATGCTTAATTTTGCTCAGGGATCATCCTAGCTGTGCTAGCTAGGAGTGTGATGCGCTAGCTATCAAGCCCAGGCCTTTCACTTGCAAAGCATGTACAGTAGCCTAGGCTTCTGTTTCTTAATCTTTTGTAGTGTGTGCTACTTTTTTTTTACATGTAGGAGTGGGGGACTGGAGCACATGCTCTGTGGGAGGCCCAGGTTCAGTTCCCAGCACCAGATGGTCTCCTGGCAGTTGCCCTGGCACCCTCAGCCCCAAAGAATTGCTGTAACAATGGTTGTCAGAGTTTTGTGTGTGTGTTTTTAATCTTAAAATGCTTATCTTTCACATGATAGCTGGTCTTCAGTAAGAAGTGAAAATAACTGGGGGGAAGGGGACTCGGACAATGTCGGAGGAAAATGTCCACTCAGGAGGCGGAAAGTGGTACAGTTATTCATGAAACTATACTAGTGATATGGTGGCTAAAAAAATAGGGTCCTACCATAGATGCAGGATTGGGGGGATGGGAGAGAAACTGGGCACACTGATGGACAGAAGAAGATACTGGTGTAGGGACTGGTGTTGGAATATTGTATATTTGAAAATCATCAATAGCTTTGTAAATCACAATGCCTCAGTTACATTGGACTACTCATTTTTGTTTTTGTTTTGTTTTATTTTTATTTTTTATTGGCCACACCCAGCGGTGCTCAGAGGTTACTCCTGGTCTCCGCTCAGAAATGACCCCTGGCAGACTCGGGTACTATATGGGATGCCGGGGATCTTCAGGTCTGTCTCAGGTCTGTCCTGGACTGGCCGCATGCAAGGCAAACACTCTACTACTTGTGCTATTGCTCTGGCCCCTTATTCATTTTTGTAGTTTAATTATATTATTCATATTACTTTCTAGTATAGTGGATAACACACTTGTCTTGTACTCAGCCAACCTGGCTTTGATCCGAAGCACCATGTAAACTCCCCTGAGACCCCCCAGGAATGATCCTGAGCTCAGCCAGCAGTAAACCCTGAGCCAAAAACAAAACCAAAAACAAACCAAACCAAAAAAAAAGACCATATCTCTTTCTAAGCCCTCCTATTCACCACTAAGAGATTAGTATGTCATCTTCTCAATATGAACATAGCATAGGGTATTTGTGCTGCCTGCATGTAACATAGTTTGTAGTACCTAGTAATAAGCATTCTGGAAATGTGAATTGAGGGACAGAAGTGCTCAGTGCAGAGGAATGCTTGTGATGTGAGACAGAGGACTGAGATTCTTGTCCTCCTGTTTCAGCAACAGCAGTGATGGAATCAGCATGCCTCAACTCATCATCAGTCAGCTAAAATGGCTTGATCGAGTTGTGGATGGCAAGGTAGGTTTTTCTACATTTTTTTATCCATTTATTTTCACTTTTTTTGGTTTGTTTTGGCTTTCTTGAGCAACACCCAGCAGTGTTAATTCCCATGCCTGCATTCAGGGGTCACTCCTGGTGGTGCTCGGGTGACCATATGGGATGCCGGTGCTCGAACCTGGGTCAGCGCATGCAAGACAAACGCCCTATCCACTGTGCTATTGGCTAGCACAGGCCTTATTGGCTCTCTGCTGCCCGTCCCACTCTCCCATCTCCTTCCACTCTGATGACTTGATTTTGACATCCGGTTTTCTTTTTATAAATGTATGTAGTTTTGAGATTTTTTTTAGTTAAACACCATGCTTCGTACTTTAGTTTTTTTCACAGATATTGAATTATTATCATACAAGGTATAACAGCCTTCACTAGTGTGCATTTCCCACCACAATGTCCAGTTTACCTCTCACCCTCCCTGATAACCTCTCCCTCCTACCCCTGCAATCCCCCACCTGCCTCTGGAGCAGGCATTTTATTTTATATTCTCTCTCTTTTTTTTTGTTTGATTTTTGGGCCATACCCATTGGTGCTCAGAGGTTACTCCTCGCTCTGTGCTCAGAAAGAGCTCCTGGCAGGCTCGAGGGACCATATGGGAAGCTGGTAATTGAACCCAGGTTCGTCTCAGGTCAGCCATGTACAAAACAAACACCCTACCACTGTGCTATTGCTCTGGCCTCTATAACTATTTGTGACCAATATATGCTCCATTTTGAAAATAGGAGTTGGGGTCAGGGGCATGGGTCAAGGGCTAGCACACAAACTTTCCATGCTGGAGCTGTGGTTTATTTTCCTACATCACTGCCAGGTGTCACCCAGAAAGCAAACAAAAAAGCTGAAGTTACAGTATATTGGGTAAGGCATGTGGCTGACTTCGGTTTCATCTCTAGCACCCACTAGAGTCCCTCAAGTCTACCAGGAGTGATCTCTGGTAAGTTATTTTACTAAGTCTAAGAAATAAACCCTGAGCACTGCTGCATGTGGCTTGAGATAACAATACTCAGGGGCCGGAGCAGTGGCGCAAGTGGTAAGGCATCTGCTTTGCCCACACTAGCCTAGGATGGACTGTGGTTCGATCCCCCAGCATCCCATATGGTCCCCCAATCCGAGAGTGATTTCTAAGCGTATAGCCAGGAGTAACCCCTGAGCATCACCCAGTGTGCCCCTTGCCCAAAAAAGATAACAATACTCAAATGCAAATAAAATTGGAATTGTCAGACGTATTCCTTCAAATTGAGATATTAAATGAAATAGAATATAGCATAGCCATCTCTTCCATAATTTAACACTCTTACTTTTCCTTTTTCTCTTAAATTATTTCCTGGGTAAATTTAATATGTGAACTAAATTCAATGTGTAGCCATCATATCGTATAGAAGATAATCTCAGTTCAAGAGTAGGAAGCCTTGGAACTTGAGCAGATCGCTCACTTGTCTTGCATGCTGCTGACTTGCGTTTGGTTCCTGTTATTTTACATTGTCCCCTAGACCCACTAGGATTGATCCCTAGGTTTAGAATCAGGAACACCTTACACACAACACACAGATGGTCTTTACATCAGGGCACCATGCCCGTTTGGACAGCAGGTGGGTCTGGGCAGCTCTAACTGGTGCTTCTGAGCAACCATACCAGGCTTTGGGCTCTCAGTTTCAGGCTCTGCCCTCAGTGTAGGTACCTGGATGTTTGAAGCACTGTAGGGAGGCCTGAGGATTCCAGGGAGAACACAGGGTCTGGCCCACAGAAACTGTGAGCCTAGGCCGGAGAGATAGCATGGAGATAAGGCATTTGCCTTGCATGCAGAAGGATGGTGCTTCGAATCGCAGCATCCCAGATGGTCCCCCGAGCCTGCCAGGTTCGATTTCTGAGCGTAGAGCCAGGAGTAACCCCTGAGCGCTGCCCGGTGTGACCCAAAACTCCCCCTCCCCCCCAAAAAAAAAAAGAATCAGGAACACCTGAACATCATCAGGTGTGACCCCAAAGCAAAATTTTTTTTTGTTTTTTGATTCATACCCGGCATCACTGAGGGGTTACTCCTGGCTCTGCTCAGAACTTGCTTCTGGAAGACTCGGGGTCCATATGGGATGCTGGGGATTGAACCCTGGTCCGACCCAGGTTGGCTGCATGCAAGGCATATGCCCTACTACTGCACTATTGCTCTGCCCCCCCCAACAAATTTACAAGAAAAAAAATAGGAAATATTTTTTGTTTGTTTGTTTTTTGTTTTTGTTTTTGTTTTTGTTTTTTGGGTCACACCTGGTGACGTTCAGGAGTTACTCAGAAATCACTCCTGGCTTGGGAATCGTATGGGATGCTGGGGATTGAACCCAGGTCCGTTTTGGGTCAGCTGCGTGAAAGGCAAACGCCCTACCGCTGCGCCACCGCTCTGGCCCCAAAAAGTAGGAAATCTTTTCTAACCAACAGCTGCAGTTCTAATCCCGTCTTTTGTGGTAGGATCTCACCACCAAGATCATGCAGTTGATCAACATTGCTCCAGAACACCTGCAGCATGACCTGATCACCAGCCTGCCCGAGATCCTCGGGGATTCCCAGCATGCGGATGTTGGGAAGGAACTGAGGTGAGTTCTGACTGGGCTTGGTGCTGTCCTAGCACGGCTCCACCTCGGGAGCTGTGTTTTTCAGCGGGAAATGAGATGTGTTTCTGTGTTCCTCTCCACGGAAGAACATCTGCCTTTCCATGAATTGGGGTTCCACATATTTGCTTTCTTTTAGATCACGATTTCCCAGGGGGTGCTAGAATGAAAACTGTAGTTATCCTTATCCTTGGCCTCCTTTTTCCGAAGTCTTGATCTGCCTCATGTTTGCTCCATAATATACTTTCTCACAGTGACCTTCTGTCAGAAAATACTCTGCTCACTCTTCCAATCCTGGATGTTCTCTCCAGCCTCCAACTGGACCCAGTGCTCCTGACTAAGGTAGGAAGGACACTGCTCTCCTAACACAGAGCATTTTCACCAGTGAGTACCTTCCTGTGTGTGTAATGAACACGTCATTTTGAAAGCATGTTGAATGGCAGTTGATATTCTTGATCATTTCAGTTGTCACACTGTAATTGATTTTTTTTGGTTTTTGGGTCACACCCAGCAGCGCTCAGGGGTTACTCCTGGCTCTCTGCTCAGAAATAGCTCCTGGCAGGCTCAAGGGACCATATGGGACGCCTGGATTTGAACCACCGACCTTCTGCATGAGAGGCAAATGCCTTACCTCTGTGCTATCTCTCCGGCCTCTTGTTTTTGTTTTTATTGCTTTCTCATTGGTCACAGTACTCTAGGATCACAAAACTATGACTTAATACTGTTCTATGCATAGAGGACTTATTGGACCCACCAAATTTCAGTGTCATTGCACCACCAGAAACCCTCCTCCTCCCACACCCCTTATTTTCCTCTGATGACCACTAGAGTTTTCTCCACTGTGAAAAAGTTATTGTTATCTTTTTTTTTATCTTTCTGTATTGAGTTCATGAATTATTCTTTTTTTTTTTTCCCAATATTTATCTTTTTGGTTTTGGGGCCCCACCCATCAATGCTCAAGGGTTATTTCTAGCTCTACCTTAAGAAATTACTCCTAGCATGCTTAGGGGACTATATTTGATGCTGTGAATCAAATCCAGGTTAGCTGCCTGAAAGGCAAGTGCCCTACCCACTGTACTGTCTCTCCAGTCTTGCACAGTATTATATTTTGGATCTCCCAATAGTTCTTGCTGCTGAGGGGTGGGGACCACTCCTGGCGATACTTGGGTAGCCACTTAAGACCATTTCAGACACTTGGCCAGAAGTTTAATGCTATGGCTGAATGCAGTGTATTGCCCAGATCCATTGGAATTGGGAGCAGCAAGACTACCAGGTGATACTTGGAATAAGCAGTGTTTTTTTAGTGGAATTGCTTATTAGAGATTGCTCCCCATAAGAATGACAATTTTTTATGCTTTATGTTGTGGAAAAATTTAATTTTTAAGTGTAAGTCAGTAACACATTTATCAGCTGTTATGCATTTTTTGTTTGTTTGTTTGTTTGTTTTTTTGGTCACACCTGCTCTCAGGGGTTACTCCTGGCCCTGTTCTCAGAAATTGATCCTGGCAGGCATGGGGGACCATATGGAATGCTGCGAATCGAACCACTGTTCATCCTGGATTGGCTGCGTGCAAGGCAAATGCCCTACTGCTATGCTGTCTTTTCAGCCCCATTTATCAGCTGTATTTTTGAGGAAGCTGTGATGTTACTGATTGAAAGTTTATGACATTGAGGAAAAACATGAAAGTTTTCTTTTTCAAATTTCAAATAAATCAATGAGAGAAGGGCTGGAGCAATGGGGCAAGCGGTAGGGCATTTGTCTTGCACGCGCTAACCTAGGACAGACTACAGTTCAATCCCCTGATGTCCCATATGGTCCCCAAGCCAGGAGCGTCACCAGGTGTGGCCCAAAAACAAACAATGAGAGAAATATTTTTAATTAAATTTTAAAAACCGAGGGGGGCATACTTAGTGTCCGCTCCCAACCTAGTTGTTTTTGGTTTTATGTCACTTTAGAATGCATCCATAATATAATGATTTTTAAGGCTTTTGTGTGATTTTTTCTTAGGGTTCGCAAATTGGTTATGAGTAAGCTGTCGTGTATAAAACTGGAAGATTTACCTGTGATAATCAAGTTTATTCTTCAGTCTGTAACACCCACAGATGCCCTTGAGGTACGTATTATTTCAAACGGAAACTGATCCCACTCAAGAATAAATAGGGAATGGCATTGGTGCTTTGGGAGGTTTCAGCAATTGTTCTAGTTGCTTTTCCCCTTCCTTGGAGTAGGACATCAAATTCAGGCAAATGCCTTCCCACTAAGCCACATCACTGGCTCCAAATCAGCAGTGAATAAAAGAACAAACAGAGATGAGGTAGAGTCAAGGTACATTATTAGTAAATGGATTCATGTTGCTATTTGTTTCCATGTTAGGCCTGTTTTGGGGTGGGGTTTGGGGGTCAATGCTCAGGGATCACTCCTGATCACTCCTGGTGATGTTTAGGGAACCATTAATGATGTTGGAGATCAAACCAGGTTAGCTGTGTACTATTGCTCAAGAACCATCCAAATTAAGGTTTTTTTTTTTGTTTGTTTGTTTGTTTGTTTTTGGGCCACATCAGCGGTGCCTAGCAGTTACTGCTGAATCTGCACTCAGAAATCACTACTGGCAGGCTCAGGAGACCTGGGTCCATCCAGGGTCAACAGCGTGCAAGGCAAACGTCCAACCACTATGCTATCACTCTGGCCACCAAATGAGTTGTGGGCTTATTTTTTTGTTTGTCTGTTTGATTTTGTTTTTGGGTCATACCCAGTGGCGCTCAGGGGTTACTCCTGGCTGCGCACTCAGAAATCGCTCCTGGCAGGCTCAGGAGACCATCTGGGATGCCGAGGATCAAACCTGAGTCTGCGCTGGGTCAGCAGCTACAAGGCAAATGTCCTACTGCTGTGCTGTCACTCCGAACCCCAAATTAGTTTCTAATACTTATTAATTGCACTGATCAACTGCTACCCGGAGCATGAAAAATCTTCTAGTAAGACTTAACATTCTGGGGCCGGGCGGTGGCGCTGGAGGTAAGGTGCCTGCCTTGCCTGCGCTAGCCTAGGACGGACCGCGGTTCGATCCCCCGGCGTCCCATATGGTCCCCCAAGAAGCCAGGAGCAACTTCTGAGCGCATAGCCAGGAGTAACCCCTGAGCGTCACAGGGTGTGGCCCAAAAACCAAAAAAAAAAAAAAAAAAAAAAAAAAAAAAAAAAAAAAAAAAGACTTAACATTCTAAATAAACTAGAGGTTAAATTTGTTGTTTTAATGAAATATTGCAAATAAAAATGGGGAGGGGGGGGGGTTTGGGCCAAACCTGGCGGCACTCGGGTTCTCCTGACAGACTCAGGGGACCATACGGGATGCTGGAAATCGAACCAAGGTCAGGCACATGCAAGGCAAATGTGCCATTGCTCCGGCCCAAAGTATTTGGGATTTAAGTTTTAAAAGGAATGACCAACTGGACTTGCATTACTTTTCATTTTGTTTCATTTTGGGCCATTTCCCACTGTGCTTGGGAGTCACTTCTGGCAATGCTGGGAGACCACTTGGTGATTGAGATCAAAGCAGTGTGCCAGTTAAAAGGCAAGCACCTTGATCCCTGCACTCTCTCTTTTGTCAAAAGTACCTATTTTTATTAGTTCTTATAGCAACATCTTATCTTCATTTAATCCTAACGTGAGTTTCAGGAGCTTGCTATGGTTCTTGGATTGAAAAATTGAACTGTCTCTATCCACTGAGAATGAGCAGAACACAGGTGAATGTCTCTTTTTCCCCTAGGTCATTTCTGAGCTTCGGGATAAGTTGGATTTGGGGCATTTTATTTTGCCATCTCAACTGCTGACTTCCCAATTCAAATCGAAGTCTAGAGGACTCGCAGGGTATGTTCTCAGCAGTTACCACCTTTTTTTCTCAAACATTCATCCTAAGGACAGTATCCCTCAATATAGCATCACTACAAACAATGCCAGTACATTAATGTACCATCCTATATATATATATAAAAATATATATATAAATATATATATATATATATATATTTTTGGCGGGACACTAAACCTCTGTGCTTGCTTACTCTTGGCTCTGTGCTCAGGAATCACTTGTTTTTAAATTATTATTATTATTATTATTATTATTATTTATTTATTTATTTTTTTGTTTTTTTTTGGGCCACACCCGGCTGTGCCTCAGGGGTTATTCCTGGCTGTCTGCTCAGAAATAGCTCCTGGCAGGCACGGGGGACCATATGGGACACCGGGATTTGAACCAGCCACCTTTGGTCCTGGATCGGCTGCTTGCAAGGCAAACACCGTTGTGCTATTTCTCCGGGCCCAATTCTTATTACTCCTGGCTCTACACTCAGAAGTCGTCCCTGGCAGGCACGGGGGACCAAATGGGATGCTGGGATTCGAACCACGGTCCTTCTGCATGAAAGGCACATGCCTTACCTCCATGTAATCTCTCTTGTCCCTAATTTTATTATTTATTATTATTATTATTATTATTTTGGTTTTTGGGTCACACAGCAGTGCTCAGGGGTTATTCCTGGTTCTATGCTGAGAAATTGCCCCTGGCAGACTCAGGGGACCATAGGGGATGCCGGGATTCGAACCACTGTACTTCTTCATGCAAGGCAAACGTCCTGTCTCCATGCTATCTCTCTGGCCCCAGGAATCACTTTTGTTGGTGTCTTGGAGAGTATGCATTGTAGAAGGACCATCATGGGATCAGCCCTGTGCAAAAAAGCACCTTACCCAATTTATTATCTCTCTGGTTCCTACTCTACAGCTTTTGAAAATTGGTGTGTTGTATATATTCTGTAAGGTGTTTAGATAAATCCAATCTAGGACCAAAGGTGGTTGGTTCGAATCCCGGTGTCCCATATGGTCCCCCGTACCTGCCAGGAGCTATTTCTGAGCAGACAGCCAGGAGTAACCCCTGAGCAATGCCGGGTGTGACCCAAAAACCAAAAAAAAAAAAAAAAATTAGAAAGATCCAAAAGCCATTCAACAAAAATGTATTATTGGGTTGCCACACCTGTCGATGTCCCAGTTCTGTACTACTCCGGAATCACTCCTGGTAGAGCTCAGGAGACCAAATGATATTCCAGCAATCGAACCCAGGTCATGCAAGTCAGGCACTTCTCCACTCCAGCCCCTTTAGAGCCTTTTTAAAAAGCAGCTAACGAGCCAGAACAATAGCACAGTGGTAGGGTGTTTGACTTGCATGCAGCCAACACAGGACAGACAGTAGTTCAAATCCTGACATCCCATATGGTCCCCTGAGCCTACCAGGAGCTACTTCAGAGCGCAAGGTGATGCGTAACCCCTGAGCGCCATCGAGTGGGACCCCAAAACAGAACAAAACAAAACAAAAAAAGCAGCAAACAGTGTCACGGAAAAAATATGGCCATATATATAGCCTGGTATGTTACCGGAATATATAAAGATGGACTTGGGAGAAGAGCAGACAGTACCGAAGGTAGGGCACTTGCTGATCCAGGTTTGGTCTCCTGCATCTGAAGGGTTTTCCTGAACCCACCAGTAGTGTTCTCTGAGTTTAGAACCCAGTAATTCCTGAGCACTAGCAGATGTACCTTCTCTCTCCCCAGACCAAAAGAAAAATGACATGGGTCAGGTAGGGCATTTGCCCAGGTTCAATCCCCAGCACCCCATATAGTCACCTGAGCTCACCAGGTGTGGCCCCAAAACAAAACAAACAAAAAAGATGGACATTTATAAAGCTGTATGTTGTATTGGCCACAGTCTCCTCGAGTCAGGGCTAGTTGTGCCTTCTCTAGAAGCTGTATCACTGGATGATGTCCCTGTCGGACTTTGAGTGCCTTTCCTGTAGCTAAGCTTTTCTTCCTGGAGACCCCAGGTATAGTCATTGCGACTCACTGTTTGTCTTGCTTTATTTAGGGTGAAGAGATTCTATCTCAAGTTTCCCAGAGCACAGCAGAGGAGAGCGAGGAGGATGCATCATCCCAAATCTCCAAGAGCAAAACTGCAGAGGTACCTGCCAACATGCCCTTCAACATTGAAGTGTTACTGCTTGTACTCTGTTGGTTACTTCTCTTGTACTTTTTGGTTTTGGTTTCAGCTTTGTCTTGTTTTGTTTTGCTTTGTTTTGTGGGCCACGCCCAGTGATGCACGGGGTTATTCCTGGCTCTGCGCTCAGGAATCCTTCCTGGCCTGGGGGACCATATGGGACACCCGGGGATTGAACCTGGTGGGACTGATGGGACAACAGGGCACAATGGGACAACATCCCATTCAGGGTGTTGAGTATCAAACTCACCCTACTCTGTCTATTATTTCTTTAGTCCCTTGTTAATTATTCAGTGGCTCAAGTTCAAAGATGCGTTTTAAGTATCAATTACTTTATTTAAAGGCTATGTATCAATTAATTGTCATAGTTTGTCATAATATATTTGTTTCTAGGTGTGAGCAAAATTATTATAAAGAAGGAAAATAGGGTCGGAGAGATAGCACAGCAGTAGGGTGTTTGCCTTGCATGCAGAAGGACAGTGGTTCTAATCCTGGTATCCCATATGGTTTCCCAAGCCTGCCGGGAGGCGATTTCTGAGCATAGAGCCAGGATGAACCCCTGAGCGCTGCTGGGTGTGACCCAAAAACCAAAAGAAAAAAAAGAAAGAAAATAGGATGGGAGGGGAGAAGGAAAATAAAAGAAAGGAGTTAGTAACAAGAAAATTAGAAAATTACTGTATCTCGGGGCCAGAGAGATAGCATGGAGGTAGGGCGTTTGCCTTGCATGCAGAAGGACAGTGGTTCGAATCCCTGCATTCCATAGCCCATATGGTCCCCTGAGCCTGCCAGGAGCGATTTCTGAGCAGAGAGCCAGAGTAACCCCTGAGCACTGCCGGGTGTGACCTGAAAACCAAAAGAGAAATGAAAGGAAAATTACCATATCTCCCAATGAGGTCATTAAGTCATTGTCAGAAGGTTTAAGTTCTTTTTTTTTTTTTTTTTTTTTTTTTGTGGTTTTTTGGGTCACACCCGGCAGTGCTCAGGGGTTATTCCTGGCTCCAGGCTCAGAAATTGCTCCTGGCAGGCAGGGGGGGGGGGGGACCATATGGGACACCAGGATTTGAACCTATGACCTCCTGCATGAAAGGCAAACACCTTACCTCCATGCTATCTCTCTGGCCCCAGAAGGTTTAAGTTCTTACTACTAGTTGATTATTCTCTTCCTTTTTTTTTTTTTTTTTTTTGCTTCTTATTCTGTTGATTGTTGGCTTTTTGTTTTGTTTTTGAGGGGTGCTCACTGTGGCACATAGGAGTTACTCCTGGCTTTGTACTCAGAAATCACTCCTGGCGGATTCAGGGCCATTTTGGATGCAAGGGATCCAACCCTGGTTGGTGACATGCAAAGCAAATGCTCTACCCACTGTGCTATTGCTCCAGCTCCTAGAGTTCTTTCTGAACACTAGGTGGCTTCAAATACACATTGGTGGGCCAGAAAGATAGCATGGAGGTAGAGCATTTGCCTTGCATGCAGAAGAATGGTGGTTCAAATCCTGACATCCCGTAGGGTCCCCTAATCCTGCCAGGAGTAGTAACCCCTGAGTGATGCCAAGTGTGACCCAAAAACAAAAACAAATAAACACAAAAGAACTTTCTTGTGCAT
This sequence comes from Suncus etruscus, assembly GCF_024139225.1. Taxonomy (NCBI): domain Eukaryota; kingdom Metazoa; phylum Chordata; class Mammalia; order Eulipotyphla; family Soricidae; genus Suncus; species Suncus etruscus. Next base: position 35,844,601 of record NC_064867.1, on the reverse strand, counting down.
GTCCAAGTGTGCTATGTAGTAATTTTGCTCCAAAAGAAATTTATATGGCTCAACTTTTTTTTTTAAAGTAGTTTATTGATTGATAGGTTGGTTTTTTGGGACTCACCTGGTGATACTCAGGGGTTACTCCTGGCTATGTGCTCAGAAATCACTCCTGGGGCCTAGAGAAATAGCATGGAGGCAAGGCGTTTGCCTTGCATGCAGAAGGATGGTGGTTTGAATCCCGGCATCCCATATGATCCCTTGGGCCTGCCAGGAGTGATTTCTGAGCATAGAGCCAGGAGTAACCTCTGCGCGCTGCCAGGTTTGACCCAAAAATCAAAAAAAAAAAAAAAAAAAAAGTCCCTCCTGGCTTGGGGGACCATATGGGGCGCCAGGGGATTGTCCTGTTAACGTGTGCAAGGCAAATGCCCTACTGCTTGCGCCACTGCTCCAGCCCCCCTCTTTGAGTCTTTAAAGAAAAATTTATGTTGGGCCTGAGAGGTGGCACATGCATGTAGGCATTTGCTTGCACAGAGCCAACTCTGGTTAGCCTTCGGTTCCCACCAGGAGTGATTCCTGAGCACTGGGCTAGGAGTTAAGCTGTAAACACAGCTGACTGTGTTTTCAAAACCAATGATTGTTTTTATCCCTTAGGATGATGAAGATGAAGCGAGTGCCGAAGAAAACGAGCCAAGTAGTGATGACAGTGACGATGACTGAACACACACACCCACGAACACAACATGGAGGCCTCCTAGTACCTACCCTTGGGATGGTGATGGTGATGAGGAAAGTACCAGAGAAGAGAAACCAAGTAGGGATGACAGCGACAACTCTTGATTTAATAGACACTCTCTCTCTCTCACTCAGTCTCACTCACACACTCTCTTACTGTCACTCAGTCCTCCCAGTCCCTTTCAGTGCGAGTTCATAGCCTGTGTCCTTGTGTTCGCTGCTACTAACTGTCCTTCCCTTTTCGAAGGAAGCATCTTATTTTGGTGTTACTGAGGGTTTGTATTAAATCATGTGAAGTGCTGCGTACTTCTCCCTTTCTTAGGAGAAATGACTTATACTGTCCTTATCGTGGGGTATCATTTCGATTTAAGTGAGTTTCTAAAGTCATAGTGAAATGCAACTGACCCTGGCTCAGATTCCATTTTGGCTTTCCGTCGGTGCACCTTGACCAGTCAGCATTCTTGGACCTGTAAGCTAATTGCTAGTTTTGAAATTCTGCTTTCTTTCTTCTTTTTTTTTTTTTTTTTTTGGTTTTTGGTTTTTGGGCCACACCCATTTGATGCTCAGGGGTTACTCCTGACTATGAGCTCAGAAATCGCCCCTGGCTTGGGGAGACCATATGGGACGCCGGGGGATCGAACCGTGGTCCGTCCTACGCTAGCGCTTGTAAGGCAGACACCTTACCTCTAGCGCCACCTTCCCGGCCCCATGCTTTCTTTCTTCTAATGCTGTACTAGTTTCACAAATAAATCATTTGAAGCTCTAGCTACTTCTTGTTGTTTTATTTTTCCCTCCAAATTGCCTCATTATTCTAGTTTTAAATGACACTGATTTGTGATTCATGCAAAGAAATTAAGAAACTGGTGCTCATATATAAGTTCTGCTATGAAAGGTCTATTTAGGGCCAGAGAAATAGCATGGAGGTAAGGCCTTTGCCTTGCATGCAGAAGGTTGGTGGTTCAAATCCCGGCATCTCACACGGTCCCCGAGCCTGCCAGGAGCGATTTCTGAGCGTAGAGCCAGGAATGACCCCCGAGCGCTGCTGGGTGTGACCCAAAAACCAAAAAAAGGGGGGGGCTTGCCTCGCATGAGCCTGACCTGGTTTTGATCCCAGGCATGCCATATGGTCCGAGACCCCATCGGGAGTAAGTATGGACCACCCCCCCCCCACACATACCTCTCAATTTTTTTTTTGTTTGGGGCCCACACCCTTTTGTTTTGGGGCTATTCCTGCTTCTCATCAGTTGTGGGAGTGTGTTGTTCTTGGAGGTGCCAAGGGGCCATTAGTACTAGGGATCAAAACTCGGGGCTGGACAATACATACTGCACTTGGTTTGCATGCAGCCAGTCCAGTTCCAAGCTCTGGTGCCAAAGCTCACTGCCAGGTACGCATGACTCTGACAAAGAAGGGTTTTTCCAGAGGTCGAGTTTAATAGGGAAAAGACAAAGTAGAGAAGCCACAAGTCTTACAGCCAACCCCTTGGCGGGGGGGGGGGGGGGGAGAGAGAGAGAGAGAGAGAGAGAGAGAGAGAGAGAGAGAGAGAGAGAGAGAGAGAGAGAGAGAGAGAGAGAAAAGAGAAAAGAGAAAAGAGAAAAGAGAAAAGGATAAGAGAAAGAGAAAGTGGGGAGGGGGGCAGTCAGAGAGGACCAGAGGAAAGAGAAAGGCAGGAAGAACAACAGGGCAAGAAAAATAGTCCAGCCAACCATTTTTCCAGTACTTGGGCAGCCAGCTTTCAGGAGTTTTAGGGGTTACTCCTGGCTCTGCACTCAGAATCTCTCCAGGCTCGGGGGAACATCAGCAGGTGTGCCCCCCCAAAAAAAAGAAAAACTGGCAGGACAGAATAGTGATTCCAAACACCTTCTGACATTCCCTGGTTGGTGCTTGATAGTCCGAGGACTCAGTGGATAGTACAGTGGGAGGGAGGGAAGGAAAAAAGGAAGGAGGGGGAGGAAGGAAGGAGGGGGAGGGAGGGAGGGAGGGAAGCAGGAGGACGGAAGCAAGGAAGAAAAGGAAGGAGGGAGAAAGGAAAATTAGGCCAGGGTTGTACATTAAATGCCAGGCCTGAATTTCAACTAACTGTGGGTAAGGGGGCGCCGGATAAGAGGTGGCTCACTGACCCCAAGGTTCTGCTCTAGAAGTTCCCACCCACCTCTAGAGGACAAAGCCTCAGCTGTCTAAGTTCTAGTGGCCCCAGTAGGGGACCTCTGTTTCTCTGGCTAACACTGCATCCAAAGCCCCACCCCTTGCAGGCTGGAGGGAGGACAGCTGGAAGGACCTTCCCCTTGCATGTCCCTAGCCTGGATTGATTCCTGACACCCCAGATAGTCTCCCAAGCACCGAGCCGGGCAATGTGTAATTCCCCAAATTGAAAACGTGACGAACACGTTTGATCCCCAGCACTGATTTTTGGGGGTTTTTTGGGTCACACCCTGCAGTGCTCAGGGATTACTCTTAGCTCTCCACTCAGAAATGGCTCCCACAGCTCAGGGGGGTGTCGAGGTTCGAACCACCATCCTTTTGCATGCAAGACAAATGCCCTACCTCCATCCTATCTCTCCAGCCCCTATTTACTCATTTTAATAGTCACACTGGTCCCAAAGAAATGTACCCTTTTGCAGACAGGTCCTGGGGAAGTCAAAATAATAAAAATAAAAATTTTTAAGGCACTTGTAGTTATTCAGAGCTGAACTTGAGACATGCAGTGTTCCAGCATCGATCATATCACTCAGTGTGAACTTTCACTAGTGTTCCCAGGTTCCATCCCCTCCCACTTATTGGTTGCATATTTTTCTTTTTTTGGTGAGGGGTTTGGGGTCACACCCTGCAGCACTCAAGGGTTACTCCCGGTTCTAGGCTCAGAAATCACTCCTGGTGGGCTCAGGGGGCCATATGGGATGCTGGGGTTCAATGCATTCAAGGCAACTGCTTTATGTCCATGTTATCTCTCTGGCCCTGGTTGTATATTTCTTTTTTTTTTTTTTTTTTTTTTGGTTTTTGGGCCACACCGGTAACGCTCAGGGGTTACTCCTGGCTATGTGCTCAGAAGTTGCTCCTGGCTTGGGGGACCATATGGGACGCCGGGGATCAAACTGTGGTCCGTCCAAGGCTAGCGCAGGCAAGGCAGGCACCTTACCTCTTGCGCCACCGCCCGGCCCGGATTTAGGTTTTTGAGGGGATTCTGGTCCCTCAAGAATCCTCAAGTAAGTTCAGAGAAATGTGAAAGTAGCTTCCAAGAAATGCAGAAAGCTGTAGAGTTGGAGAAAGCTTGGTCCTCCTGAGTGCCTAGGTTGCTGGGGGGGTGGGGGGGCTTGTTCGGGAGCAGGCTGCTTTGCGACCAAGGAAATAAATAGCAGGAGGCTTACGGACTTAAGCGAGCAGACTTTTAAATAAACAAAAATGATGTACAGAAGTAATAATTTTTTTAAATTGAAAAAAGAATAACTAAGCAATTGTAAAAGAGTGGCTGTTTGCATAAGTGCATCACCGGAAAAAGTATAGAAAAAAAAATTTTTTTAACCTAACACAGGGTGTTCAAAAGCAGAAACAGATTTAAAGGAATCAACTACAAGCTCCAGAGTAGAATAAAATCTACAGCGTCCAAGATGACCAATTCCGAGTAAGTATTCCCTTGGAAAAGCAGAAGTCGAGTATGGAATTCTAAGATTCAGGACCTAATGGGCCATGGGGAGCTCCCGGGGCAATCACAAAGCCCGAAAGTAATTCGGAGGCAGAGATCCTTAGATGAGATGCTCACAAGGCTGCGTAGCTGGTGAGAAGAAACACATTTTCCATTCCAGTCCAGCTTTCGCAGAAGAAAGCCCATCTTTGGAGGCAGTGAATTAGGCCCCTTTTTCGAAGGAGGAGGCACACACACACCTGCACAATGGGCGCCAAAGTGAAGAAGATCCATAAGTACTAGAATTCAATCCAAGATGAGTTTTAGTCCAGTCAGAAGTTCATTTGCCTCATCACCTTCAGCATCCCAAGGGTAGGTACTAGGAGGCCTCCATGTTGTGTTCTTGGGTGTGTGTGTGTGTGTGTGTGTGTGTGTGTGTGTGTGTGTGTGTGTGTGCTAGGAGGCCTCCATGTTGTGTTCGTGGGTGTGTGTGTGTGTGTGTGTGTGTGTGTGCTAGGAGGCCTCCATGTTGTGTTCGTGGGTGTGTGTGTGTGTGTGTGCTAGGAGGCCTCCATGTTGTGTTCGTGGGTGTGTGTGTGTGTGTTCGTGTGTGTGTGTGTGTGTGTGTGTGTGTGGTCTAATCAGGCATCTTCTGCACTGGCTTCATCATTTTCATCAGCCTAAGGGGTAAAAACAATGAGTTATTGGTCTTGAAAACAGTCAGCTGTTTACAGCTTAACTCCTAGCCCAGTGCTCAGGAAGCTGCTTGTGATGCAAATGCGTTCCCACTGTGCTCTCTCTCGGGCCCCTGATCTTTTCAATTCATCACCCCTGGCAGGGCTTAGGGGGAGCATCCCAGTGCAAGAATGGATGTCTCTGGGACCCAAACTGGAGCTTGCAGCACAAGCTAGTCACGACTCGCCAGACCCAAGGGCTTTTCATCTACTTAAAATTGCTCTCGGGGGCCCGGAGAGATAGCACAGCGGCGTTTGCCTCGCAAGCAGCCGATCCAGGACCAAAGGTGGTTGGTTCGAACCCCGGTGTCCCATAGGGTCCCCCGTGCCTGCCAGGAGCTATTTCTGAGCAGACAGCCAGGAGGAACCCCTGAGCACCGCCGGGTGTGGCCCAAAAACCAAAAAAAAAAAAAAACAAACTTGTCCTCGGAAAACCAGGGAGAGCGGGCGGCAGGCGTTTGCCTTGCATGCAGAAGGACGGTGTTTGAATCCCGGCATCTCATAGGTTCCCCCCTAGAAGGCCAGGGGCGATTTGTGCGCAGAGACCAGGTGGAACCCCTGAGCGTCCCCAGGCGTGGCCCAATGGGGAATCGCAGCTACTTACCCATTGTTTCTGGGGGCTGGCGGGGTCCTCTCTGCAGGGACTAATGTGGGGTTCAAGCGAGGATGAACTTCGGGGTTCAACGGAAGAGGGGCTTTGGGATTCAAGTTGGGGGGCGGGCTCCAATTGAGCGAGCCCCTGGGCCAAGGCGCCGCGTCCCCGGCCTCGGCCGAATTCAAGTGGGGGGGCGGGCTCCAATTGAGCGAGCCTCTGGGCCAAGGCGCCGCGTCCCCGGCCGCGTCCCCGGCCGCGTCCCCTTCCGCGATTCCCTGGAAGGAAGACAAGCTAGTCTAGTAACAAAGAAACTTTCCCAGACTCAGGGGGCTTGGTCCGGAGAGAAAGCCTGGCGGGAAGGCGTTTGCCTTGCATGCAGAAGGACGGTGTTCGAATCCGCCATCCCATAGGGACCTTCCCTCCCCTCCCGCAGCAGGCCAGGGGCGACCTGTGAGGGACCAGGAGGAACCCCTGAGCGCGCCCGAGTGGCCCAAAAGCAAATGACTGCTTACCGCCTTGGGCCCTTTCCTGGGCTTCAGGCCGCAAAGGGGACCTTTCTCTGGGCTGTCCCGTCGCCTCCCGCCCGTGCAGACGCCTGAAGCCATGTTCAGTCCTCCTTGTGGCAAATCTCGAAGCCGTTATCGCAGCTTCAGCGATGGCCAGTGCATGAGATCTTACTATCTCCTCCGGATAGCATGGGAGGGCAGCCACCCGCTGGTCGAAATAGTCATCTATTTGACAGATCGTTGCCATCATCAACCTAGAGCAGTCCTGCTCCTGGTGGCGCCTGTCTTTGCGGGAGAAGCAGCCCAAAACCCAAAATCAGAAAGAATATCCAGGTGGCTGACTAAGGAATCCCGCGCTCGAACCCCGCGTCACAGACGGCCGCCGCTGCCTAACAGAAACCATGTTTCCCCGTGTTGGTGGGCAGAAGAGAGGGGAGGCCGCTCTGGGCCCAGCCGGTACCAAAGCCCCTCTGGTCTGGCAGAGCCCACCCCGAAGGTGGCAGGTTGAAGGTGGCAGGTTGAGCGCAGAGATGCACATAGCAGTCGAGGCCTTTCCAGGACGCAGCCAGCCCACCTCAGTCCCCAGCATGCAGGTCTCCCCACATGGCCTACACAGCCCTATCTCCCTTCCAGCTCTTCAGCAGGCTCACCCACGAGGACAACCACGAGGACGACCACGAGGACGACCACGAGGACGACCACGAGGACGACCACGAGGAGGACGTGCAGCAGCGTCGTCTTCCATGTCCAGGCCTTTCCCTGAACTCCAATTTCGTCTTTTAAATCCCCCCCCCATCCCAGGTGTGGGCAGTTCTGATCATTCATTCAGGTGGGATCAGTTCAGGTGGGGAGGGGTTACAGGCCCATTTTGACATGTAACACGATCCTATGTAGCCTGAATTGGGGGACCGGGGTAGGGACGGCTGGGGCCCTCGGGGACACTCGACCAACTCCCTAAATCCTCCAGGACAATCGCCTGTCACCGCACACATCCCCTTGGGCCCAAGTCAGGGGCTAATTTACCCTTGGCCTCCCACCTGGGCTCTGTCTCTTTCTCCCCTTGAGCAGGCTCTGGGTTTGTTTGTTTTGGGGTTTCACTGGGCACAAACAATGACACTCACCCTCCTTTCTCACGGGGGTAGGTGCCTCGAGCATGGGCCGTGGCCTTTTTGTTCTCAGTCTTCAGCGGGCTGGGGCTGGGGTAGAGCTGCGAACCTGTCGCCACCACCGAGGTCACTGTCTCCACCTGTTTTTCGTCCTCCTCCTTCATCTGTCTTCCCTTGCTGTGGCCCAAAAACCAAAAAAAAAAAAAAAAAAAAAAAAGAAAAAGAAAAAGAAAAACAATTGTTCTGGGTGGGGTGCTTCCTTCCAAGCAGCCTACCCTAAGGTGGTTGGCTCGAATCCTGCATCCCATATGGTCCCCCAAACCAGGAGCGATTTCTTAGCTCTTAGCCAGGAGGAACCCCTGAGCGTCACCGGGTAGGACCCCAAAATAAGAAAAACAACTGATGCAGGTCTCGCAGCACATAGTAGTGAAGCCATAGGGAGGACAGACCGGCAACCAACTTCCTCCAAGAGTCCTCCGGCTCCTTCCCACAAGCGAGGCCTTTTTTTGCAAGCAATGACTATTCTGAACACACTTCCCGGGCTGGGCTGGAGAGATCATGGGACATCAGGAAAAGTGCTTGTCCTGCACACAACAGACCTGCATTTGAAACTAGCAGGGTCCCCAGGCATTCCCTCTGGTCCTTCACCCCAACCCCAATATCACCCCAACCCCAGTACCACCCGGGGTGAAACCAGTGAGCAAAAGGCTTCTGGGGAAAAACCTGCCAAAGAGCACTTTCTCCCCAGGGAAGATCCTGAAATAATCATTTATGTCCTAGCTTAAAAATCATCATCTAACTTTCTCTACTTTAGATTAAAGTCCAAATCACACTTCATTTTTTTTCAAAGTACAATTTAGGAGAAGGAAAAGTTTGCCTCAACAGCCTGGGTTTCGTGTTTTAAGGACTAGTTAACTGTCAGCCAGCTCCAACCAGTGGCATGGAAAAAGGGGGCACGGGAAAAAATGCCTTTTCAAGCCATCCGAGCTGGCTCCCAGGGCCAGGGGAGCTTGTCTTCATTCTTTCTCAGTAAAGGCGCACAACAAGGCACCACGTGGCGAGCGGACGGGCGGGCTGTCCAGCTCTTGGGGACATGGGCCAGACCGGAGGCGCATGCACCCGTGGGTGGTGGACCGGGAAAGCACGCACATCGATCGTGGACACAGGAACCACACACACAGAAAGCAGGGCCAGGAGCGCTCCAAGCCTTGGGGCCCATCCTCACGCCCGGCCAGTGGGCCTAGAGAACTTGGAGAGCCTGGAGCGGGCATGTCACATAGGCCAGGGGGGACACACAGAGGGCAAGGCTTGGGGGCCCCCGACTCACCTCATCCTTGTGGTGCTGGCAGAAGTCGAGGCGCTCAGGGAAGACAGCCAGGCCCGCCGCCTAGACCTGCAGGATGGCCTTCTGCTCGCACAAGGGGCAAGTGTAGCTTGACGGTGTTTTTATGTTACTGATCCGACCCTAATCAAGCATTGGGCCCTACCTTAGGGTGTGACCCGGTATTGTGCTCCCACCCTAGGGTGGTACCTGATTCTGGAGTCAGGCAAATGCCTTATCTCCACGTCATCTCTCCAACCCCACCAGGAGTGATTTCTGAGTATAGAGCACAGAACCAGTAGTAACACCCACCAAGCACTGCTGGGTGTGGTCCAAAAACTAAAAAAAGAATTTCATTTTGTGGGGGCAAAATGATAGTACAGCAAGAAAGGCGCACGTGCGCGCACACACACAACAGTGCATGCGCTGACCAGGATTCTATCGCTGTCACCATCATATATGGTCCCCAAGCCAGCCAGGAGTAATTCCTTGAACTCTGCCGGGTGTGACCTCCCCAAGAGAAAAAAATTGTTTTGCTTTTTGTATCACACCCGGCAGTGCTCAGGGGATACTCCTAGCTCTATGCTCAGAAATTGCTCCTGGTAGGTTCAGGGGACCATATGGGATGCCGGGATTTGAACCACCAACATTCTGCATGAGAGGCAGAATGGAGGCCTTACCTCCATGCTATCTCTGCGGCCCCAAAGAAAAAATCTCATCTCAGGAAGGCAGCTTATTTCTAGCAGTTTCCTGTTGTGTATGTAAATATTTTGGGGGATTACTATGTTGCTCACCCTAATCTGTGCCCTACCCTAGGGTGTGACCTGGCATTCTGCCCCCTCCCTAGGGTAGGACCTGATTCTGCTTCCACCATTGGTTGGTATCTGATCCCACCATTGGGTGGGACCTGACTCTGGAGTATAAGAGCAAGGGTCTGTGGAAGGCTGAGCCCTGTCAGGAGTGATTCCTAAGCCTTGTACCTCCAGTTTGTAACATACACACACACACACACACACACACGCACACACACACACACACACACACACACGCGCTGACTAGGGTTCTATCTCCATCACCATCACATGGTTCCCCAAGCCAGCCAGGAGTAAGTCCTGAGCACAGACTAACCATTGAACACTGCCGGTTCTGACACCATCCCCCAAAAAAATTCCTTCTCAGAGAGGCAGATTGTCTCTGGCAGTTTTCACAGCCTGTTCCCACATCTGAGCTGTCAGCGCTATGCCTGTCAAACCAGAGGGCAGGCATGGTCCAGGTGTGTCCACTGCCATGGAAATGGCCAGCTTCCCTGGAGGAAGTGGGTAAGTCACCAAGTCTGGGGCCAGAGAACAGATGCAGACATAATCCCTGTGCACAGAACCTGGAATAACCGTAGAGCACTTTGGGTATGGCTCAACCCTTCCTACCCTCCCCGCAAGAGCCACAAAATCTGGCCTGGGCCTCTGATTCTTCTTGTCTATGCCACAAGAATTGCTGCAATGGGGCTAGACCGATAGCACAGCAGTAGGGATTTTGCCTTGCACATGGCTGACCCAGTTTTGATCCCCAGCATCCTATATGTTCCTCCCCAAGCCTGCCAGGAGTAATTTCTGAGTGCAGAACCAAGAGTAACCTCTAAGTGCCACTGAGCATGACCAAATAAACAAAACAAAATAGAACAAAAAACAATTCCCAAAGAGTTTCTCTCTCTGTCTCTGTGTTCTCTTTTTGTTTTTTTGGGCCATATTCTTCATGCGTAGGTGTGACTTATGACTCTGCACTCAGGAATTACTCCTGGTGGGTTCAGGGAAACTTATGGGATGCCTGGGATCAAACCTGGGTAGGCCATGTGCAAAGCATGCTGGCTCTCGTTCTCTCTCTTTATCTCTCTTTTGTTCTTTTTTGGGGGGTGTGGGGCCACACTGGCAGCATTTAGGGGTTACTCCTGAGCTCTGAAACCATGCCTGATGGGGCCAGAGTGATAACACAACAGCAGGGCATTATTTTGTGCTTTTTTTGGCCACACCCGGCAGTGCTCAAGGGTTACTCCTGGATCCATACTCAGAAATTGCTCCTGGCAGGCACGGGGGACCATATGGGATGCCAGGATTCGAACCGATGACCTTCTGCATGAAAGGCAAATGCCTTATCTCCATGCTATCTCTCCGGTGCCAGCAGCAGGGCCTTTGTCTTGCCTGAGGCTGGCCCGGAATCAACCCTGGTTTGATCTCCCCATCCTATATGGTCTCCCAAGCCTGCCACGAGTGATTTCAGAGCACAGAGCACAGAGCCAGGAGTAACCCCTGCGCACCGCTGGGTGTGGCCAAAAAAAAAAAAAATACCCTATGGGACCATAGGGTATGCTGGAGATGAAACCCATGTTGACTGTGTGCAAAGCAAATGTCTTACCTGCTGTGCTATTGCTCCAGCTCTTCTTTTTGTCTTTTAAAATGTTTTATTGGGGGAGCATAACGACAGTGCAACAGTAGGGCATTTGCCTTGCAAGTGGCCAAGCCAGGACCAATGGTGGTTCGAATCCCGGCATCCCGTATGGTCTCCCGAGCCTGCCTGGAGTGATTTCTAAACACAGTGCTAGAGGTAACCTCTGAGCGCTGCTGGGTGCCCCTCACAAAAAAGTCCCTCATCTGCCCTTCACTCAGTGTCTCTAAATGAAAATATTTTCCCCTTTTGCATCACCACTCCCTTCTTCTTTCACAGATAAATTATATAATATGCTCTCTTTACTACATGCGCATCATTAATATTGACATGTATAAGACGTGTTTTTTTTTTTGTATAGGTTTGGTGGTGTAGGTCACAGATTTGCAAGGGATTGAGTTCAGGTTTCAGATTGTCAAGTGTATGTTTGTGGGGGGCCAGAGATCTAGTACAGTGGTTTAAGTCTTTGTCTTTTATACAGCCTACCTTGATGGGATTTCTGAGCACTGCCAAGAGTGAACTCTGTGCACAGAGCTGGGAGAAATCCTGAGCACTGATGGATGTGCCCCTCAAAGACACACACACACAAACACAAATTGAATATGCTTTTGGTCTGGAGAAAGAGTTCAAGAGGCTACTGCAGGTTTTGCCTGCAAGATGCTCAGGTTCCATCCCCTCACTCCAAGGTCCTCCCAAGCACTGCCAGAGGCCATCCTGCAGCACCAGGCATGGCCCCAAATCAAAATCAAATAAAGTAGAATACATAGGTTGGAGCAGCAGTAGAGTGGGCAAAGCATTTGGCTGCATGTGGCTAACCAGTGTTTGGTCCCCAGCAACACATATCATCCCCCAAGTGCAGCTAGGTGTGATCCCTGAGCACAGAAAAGGAAGCCCTAAACACCACTAGATGTGGCCCCAAAACAAACAAACAAAAATAAACAAGTGATTTTCCAATTAGATACACGTGTGTGTGTGTGTGTGTGTGTGTGTGTGTGTGTGTGTGTTCCCATATTTGCTTTTCTGGTGTCATCTGACATTCTCTACCTGATCATTTCCCGGTGCTGTTCCTGAGTCCACAGGTTGTCCTTGATATCTGTAGCACAGTTCTCCATGTGTCAAGAAGGTCAGCACTGATAGCATATCTTTCTTACAGAGTTCAGGGGCCACCAAGGGGGCCTGCACCCAGAAATTCTCCAGGCCTCTTGATGGTCCTTTTCTTTCCTTCCTGGAAACCAGCCCAGCCTAACGATTGCCTCTGGTCTGGACTATTTCTAGCTTAACCCCAGCAGCTCCCCAGGTCTTCTGTGTCTTTCTAGACCCTGAAATTTTGGAACGTTCTATTTTAATAAAACGTTCTGTTTTATTTCCTCACCGGCTCAAGAATGCCCCTCGGGTCCGGAGAGATAGCATGGAGGTAAGGCGTTTGCCTTTCATGCAGAAGGAAGTGGTTCAAATTCCGGCATCCCATATGGTCCCCTGTGCCTGCCAGGGGCGATTTCTGAGCATAGAGCCAGGAGTAACCCCTGAGCATTGCCGGGTGTGAACCAAAAAAAAAAAAAAAAAAAAACCAAAAAAAAAATTTAGAACAGGTTTAGATTTACAGGATTATTGTGAAGCTAATAGACAGCCAGCACACAGTACACAGTCCCCTTTAATTTAATGGGGTGTATTTCTCACAATGAATGAACCAGTAATGTTACAATTTTAGTAAGAAAATACAAAGCTCTATTCAGTATTCTGCAGTCTTAATGTTTGTTTTTTTCCTTCCTGTTCCTGCGTCCTGGCTCCTTTTGTTTGTGACAATTTTCTAGACTCCTTGTTCTTCTGATTTTGACAGCTGTGTGGATTACAAGTTAGATCTTTTCTAGTTTTTTGCACCATTGGATGGGTGTGGAAGGATGTATTTGGGCAGGAAGCCACTGTCCTCCTGGCACAACCCAGCTCCATGTGAATGATGTACATCACTGTTTTTCAGGAAACTGGGTTACTCTTGGTTCTGGAGACAGCGCAGTGAAGTGCTGATCATGAAAACAGGAGAGCTGAGTTTGTCTCTGGCATTGAAAGCAAAAACAAATAAGCAAATCTTGATCAGTGGCTTGAGGTAATTTTCATTAATTTCTTATTTTCTGTTACACACACTGATCTTTTTTCCCTATTTTTCCTATTGGCCTCAGCCATACATTTTCTTAAACATCTGGCAGTGTTTGTCCATTTCTAATTTATTTTTGTTTTGTGGGATACACACAGAAATGCTCAAGATTTCCTCTTAGGTCTGCATGTAGGAATCACTCCTGGTGGGTCAGGAAACCATATGGCATGCTGGGATTGAACCTGGTTGGCCTTATGCCAGGCAAATGCCCTACTCTGTATTATATCTCTGGCCCCTCACTATTCCTATTTATGAATGAAACGTTAAAATGAACTGAAAGTGCTGTAAATATGAGTAACACTCGGTCTTGGGAGATTTGACTACTAAAGCAATAACTTTCCTTTGAAGTTCTTTATAAAAACTTTATTATGGGGCCGGAGAGATAGCATGGAGGTAAGGCGTTTGCCTTTCATGCAGAAGGTCATCGGTTCGAATCCCGGCATCCCATATGGTCCCCCGTGCCTGCCAGGAGCAATTTCTGAGCCTGGAGCCAGGAGTAACCCCTGAGCACTGCCGGGTGTGACCCAAAAACCACACACACAAAAAAAACTTTATTATTTATTTATCTGTATTTGAGCTATACTTGTTGTGCTCAGGGTTGAATTCTAGTTCTGTGCCCAGGGAACACTACTGGTGGGGTTCAGAGGACTGTTAGTGGTGCCAATGATCAAACCAAGGTCAGCTGTATGCAAGGCAAGTGCCTTAAATTCAACTCTATTTACCCATCCCCCAAGTCTTCAATTATGCCATTATGCTGTATAGTTTAATTGCTTTGGTTTGGGGCTACATATTGAAGTTCTGGGGTTGCTCCTGGGTTGCATGGGTCGGGGGCGAGGGGGCCATGCAGTGCAGCCCTTTGAGCTATAATTTAAAAAGTTTGGCTTTCATTGTGATCTCTTTTGTGATTTCTGAACTATTTACACTTTTTTCCCTTAAATGAAACAGGCCACAAAAGGAGGGGGAACACTAGTAGGACAGACGATCATTTGCCCTCTACCCATCCGACCTGGAATAGATCCATGGACCCTCATTACAGTCCCCTGGGTACTGCCAGGAGTGTTCCCTGAGCACAAAGTCAGGAGTAAGCCCTGAGAACCATTGGGTGTGGGCAAAAAAAGAAAAGATTGGGGAGCCACACCCATTGATGCTCAGGGGTTACTCCTGGCTATGCACTCAGAAATCGCTCCTGGCTTGGGGGACCATATAGGACGCTGGGGGATCCGTCCAAGGAGCTTCTTGCAAGGCAAACTCCTGACCACTGCACCACCGCTCCAGACCCCCCAAAATTTTTTAAAGAAAGAAAATGGTTAGGACTAGTGCTACTTAATACTGTGGATAAGGCCTTGAATGTGACAGTCCAGAGTTAGATCCCCAGCATCCCATATGATCCCCAGAATCTGCCAGGAGTGATCGTGACCTGAGTATGGTCTGAAAGCAAACATAAATAAAAAGAATTGATAAGGGCCCGGAGAGATAGCACAGTGGCGTTTGCCTTGCAAGCAGCCAATCCAGGACCAAAGGTGGTTGGTTCGAATCCCGGTGTCCCATATGGTCCCCCGTGCCTGCCAGGAGCTATTTCTGAGCAGACAGCCAGGAGTAACCCCTGAGCACCGCTGGGTGTGACCCAAAAACCAAAAAAAAAAAAAAAAAAAAAAAAAAAGAATTGATAAAAGAAAATGTATTTAGGGGCGGGAGAGATAGCATGGAGGTAGGGCATTTGCCTTGCAAGCAGAAGGACGGTGGTTCAAATCTCGGCACCCCATATGGTCCCTGAACCTGCCAGGAGTGATTTCTGAGCATAGAGCCAGGAATGGCGCCTGAGCGCTGCCGGGTGTGACCCCCAAGAAAACCAAAAACCAAAATCAAATAAAAACAACAAAAAAGAATGTGTATTTGTAGGTAAGAAGATAAAGGGCTAACGTGCATGTTTTGTACATTGTTTTCACTCTCTCCCCTATATGCTGCTCAGAGCATTGCCAGGAACAGTCCCTGAGTACTTCCAGATGTGACCCAAAATATATATACATATATATCAAAAATATATTTATATATGTGCAAATTTATACATATGTAACAAAAGTAGAGATAGTACAGGACATAAAGTACTTTTCTTACATGTAAATCAACTACAATTTGATCTCTGGCCCAATAGAGTCCCCCAGGCATTTCCAAGAATGATCCCTGAGTGCAGAGCCAAAGATTAATAGTTATTGTTAAGATTTCAATTAAGATATCAATTCTTGGGGCCGGCGAGGTGGCGCTAGAGGTAAGGTGCCTGCCTTGCAAGCACTAGCCAAGGAAGGACCATGGTTCGATCCCCTGGCGTCCCATATGGTCCCCCCAAGCCATGGGGCAATTTTTAGCGTTTAGCCAGGAGTAACCCCTGAGCATCGAACAGGTGCTGCCCTAAAAACCAAAAAAAAAAAAAAAAAAAAAAAAAAAGATATCAATTCTTTCCAAGTTGGCCTGTTGTTTCAACTTAATGTTAATCAAAAGCATAGCAAGGGGTGGGGCCAGAGAGATAGCATGGAGGTAAGGCGTTTGCCTTGCATGCAGAAGGTCGGTGGTTCAAATCCCGGCATCCCATATGGTCCCCTGAGCCTGCCAGGAGCCATTTCTGTGCATAGAGCCAGGAGTAGCCCCTGAGCACTGCTGGGTGTGAGTAATAATAATAATAATAATAATAATAATAATAATAATAATAATAATAATAAGGGGCTTGAGAGATAGCACAGTGGTAGGGCGTTTGTTTGCCTTGTAAGTGCTGGCCCAGGTCCAATGGTGGTTTGAAAACCGGCATCCCAAATGATCCCCTGTGTTTTCCAGGTGCGATTTATGAGCAGAGAGCCAGGAGTAACCCCTGAGTGCCACCGGTTTGGCCCAAAAGCCAAAGAGAAAACAAAAGAAACAAAACAAAACAAAATATAGCAAGGGGCTGGAGAGGTGGTACAGGGGTTAGGCACTTGACTTGTTTGCATTGAAATCTCAGTCATCATCTGGAGGCTCCTGTGAATGTCTAGAATGGTGGGCTCAAAGGACTATATGGGCTGCTGGGGATCGAACCCCAGTCAGCTGCATGCAAGGCAAGCTCCTTACCTGCTGTGCTATCACTTAGACCCAAAAACCATATTTTGAAGAGGTTATATTTTCTCCATTTTATGTACCATTTTTTTCTGTCAAAACTTAATTGACTAATAGTTTTGAGGTTTTATCTTGGAGTCCTTGATTCTAACCTACTGGTCAGAATTCACTGGTATTACAGTACATGTTGCTTTTTTGGTATGGTTTATTTTGGGGGTCACATCTGACAATTCTCAGGGATTACTCCTGGCCAAGCTTGGGGTACTATGTAAAATGTCACAGATTGAACCTGTTTCAGGCAAGACTGAATTATAATTCTTTTTTTTTTTTTTTTTTTTTTTTGCCAGGAGTAACCTCTGAGCACCATCAGGTGTGGCCCAAAATACCAAAATAAAAAAAGCTTTGATTATAAAATGTGGTGTTGCAATTTTATGAGTATATTGAGCTCTCAATCTATAATTTTGAGTCTATGAAATATATATTATGTCATGCAATATTATTTTTACAGACAAATTGGCTTTGTTCATGGACAAGGGGCGATTATTATTTTAATTAAAAATGTTTGGTGTTTGTGCCACACCCATTTCTACTCAGGGTTTACACAGATATCCTCCTGAGAGGACTCAGGTTTGGGAAACCATATGACAGGGATAGACCATCAGGAGTCTGCGAGTCACGTGACAAGATTGCAAGTCACGTGATCACCGCCGGGACTTTCAGGTTTGCCAATCATGTGATAGGTTTGCCTGTCACCTGATCTCCACAGGGACTTCTGGGTTTGTGTGTTACATGACGGGTTTGGGAGTCATGTACCGGGTTTATGGATCACGTGACAGTCTTGCGAGTCACATGATGCCCACAAACCCATCATATGTGATGCTACCTTTAACCTGAGCCCTGTTTTTTGGGAAGAGACTCATCTAACTCCTGTTAGTGTCCAAGGCCCTGTTGCCCAATACCCTCCTTCCCATCAGTCCCCACAATAGTCTTTATAGCTATATTTCTGTCAATAAATACTTAGAGCTTTTCATTTTGTTTTCTTCTCAGGCATCCGGTGTGGAAGATTCAGATATTCCTAATGATGGTAAACTCATCAGATTCGCTCAGCTCAGTATCAGCTAAAACAACTCTGAAAGAGGTGGCTCAAGGAGACTCCACACACCTGTCTCTCTCTTGCTTCTGTTGGCTTAAACCTGTTGGTGTGAGACCCTGGATTTGGTGGATACCTAAGACCAACCCATTTTTGGGAGGGGTCTTGGGAACCGGATATTAGGTGTGACCTTACCTGCAAGACCCGGCCCATTTTGGGGAGGGGTTTTGGAAAAGTTAGATAAGCCTTGAACGGAGGGGATTTGGGCCCTTTCGGCCCTGCTGAGCTCGCTGGCTCGCTGGCTTAGGGGTCTCTTTTGGTCTTGAACCAGGATGGAGGCCAAAGGGAAGATGGCTGAAAGGGTTTAAACGCAGGGTAGCCTAGAATGGCTGAATGCTTAAAAGGTTATGAGATAGGCCACACACATGTGGTGAATAGGGCATGAATAAAAATGATGCTTCCTTATGCCTGCCTGTGAGTGAGTCTTCATTCCGCCGTTCACCTGGGCCTGGGACTCGCCAGCTGGATGGGGTATGAAGCCACGTGGCTGGGGCCTAAGCACAAAGGCCTCCATCCATTGCCATCCAGCCCCATCGTTAGTTATTTGATACAACACTTTCTTTTTCTTTCTTTCTTTCTTTCTTTCTTTTTTCTTTCTTTCTTTCTTTCTTTCTTTCTTTCTTTCTTTTCTTTCTTTCTTTCTTTCTTCTTTCCTTCCTTCCTTCCTTCCATTCCTTCCTTCCTTCCTTCCTTCCTTCCTTCCTTCTTTCTTTCTTTCCTTCTTTTTTTTTTTGTCACACCGGTGGTACTCAGGGGTTACTCCTGTCTCTGCAATCAGAAGTCACTCCTGACAGGCTTGGGGGACCATATGGGATGCCGGGATTCAAACCAGGGTTCGTTCTGTGTTGGCCACATGCAAGGCAAATGCCTTGCCTTTCCATTGTTCTATCGCTCTGACCCCAACAACTTTAGTTGTTGTGGTATTTAAGAAATTGTGTGGTCCTAGGTATAGAGTAGTATGGGATCAGAGTGATTAGTACAATAGGCAAGACTTTTACCTTGCTACCCTAGTTTGATGCTCGGCATCCCATATAGTCCATGAGTATTGCCAGGAGTGATTACTGAGTGCAGAGCCAGGAGTAAGCCCTGAGCATTGCCCATTATACACCCACAAACCAAAACAAACAACTCAGGATTCCTTTATACAAAGCATACACTCAATTGCATTTACCTGCTGGGTGAACGACATAGCATTTTGTGACATGCATATTTGTCCCTGGCACTGGGAAATGTGTAATTTGAATTTCTATTGAGTTCTGGCACTTCGTATGTGCCTCATAGGAATCTCACAAGGCTGTGGAGAGAGGGTTCCTGCATGGTCAGGGAAGAAAACAGATCCAAGTAACACAGCTGTTGCTGACAGGCTGGGGACTGATCCCTGTAGCCGACTTGTCAGGAGTTAGGATAGGTTGCTAAGGAGATTCTCAGCTCCAGGATGCTTTCAGAACCCCCCTGGGGCTATCTGAAAATGTTCTTCCTTTGGGTTCTCATAAACGGACATGAGACAAGGATTCAAATGTGTGTGGGTGTTTCTAGGAAGGAGGAAGGGAAAGCCCCTGAGAGAGACAAAGAGAGCCCCTAAACTTGAGAGGAGAAGGGGGCCAGTGGAGAAGTTTCTGAGGCCAGCACTGCTGTGGGCAATTGGAGCGGAACATTGGAGGGTCAGGGAGAGACATGGCACAGAGCTAAATGGCAGAAGGGAGAGAGACTGGCATGCTTATATCTCTACTCTTCTGTCATTGGTTGGGTCTGCTCCGGGGGCGGGTGGGACGACAGACATTTGCCAGTACATCCAGCAACTAGAAAAAGGCCTCGGGCACCTCCAGATGGACAGATCATAGTGGGCTAAAGCCAATGTGGCCTCATATCAGTTTGGCAGAGACTTTGTGACCCCATCACCTTCCTAGCTGGAAATCTACGACTAGATTTGATGCAGCAAAGTAGGGCAATATCTTTCCAATAGGCTTATCCAGGCCTCGGTTCTGGAGTGCCTCAGTGGCAGATTCACCCCCAGAGGCTTGAGAGGAGACAGGGGCTGGCAAAACCGACTGACATGAAAATGGTTCACCTTTCTTCTTCGTTTTTCTTTTCCTTTCTGGGCCTCTTTCTTGCTTTTAACAAGTACTGATGCATAAGAATGGAAAAAAAAAAAAAAGAATGGTCAGAAAGAAGCCAGGATGGGGATTTGTGGTCCGGAGAAATAGTACAGTAGGTAGCATCCTTGTCTTATTTACATCTGGGTTCAAATCTCAGCATTCTGAAAATATCTGGCAAGATATGACCTCCCCCCAAAAAAACATAAAAGAACTATCTGGAGGCTCTGGAATGGCCATTCTAGAACACCTTCCTTGCACCAGTTTCACCATGAGTTAAATCCCTGGCACCAGCCCATACGCTGAGTACAATTCTGTGGCCTGTTTCTGCTCCAAAGGGTGTCTCCCTTAGCCAGCCTCTCACGTGTGTGTGTGTGTGTGTGTGTGTGTGTGTGTGTGTGTGTGCGCGCACGCGCGCAGTCAGATATGCAGCTGAGCCATCACAAAGGAAAGGGCAGTGTCTTTTAAGTTTGATTAAGGAATAGGCATTGAGGTTAACATCTTTATCTTCTGAGGCCCCACCATCTCAGGACTGTGATCTGTGGGAATAGGAGTTTGGTCTCTTTTGCAGCAGTAAGGCATGCTCAGACCCTTTGTGAGCCTCAGTTTCCCTACTGATGACAGGAATGGTGCCAGCACCCACTCAGGGAAAGAGGTAAAAATTTGTGAATTACTGAGAAAACTCAATAGCCAACTGCCTTTCTTTGGGGGTAGGGAGAGCCATAACTACGGGTGTTCAGAATTTATTCTTGACTCTGCACTCAAGGATCACTCCTGGTGGGGCTTGGGGGACCATATGGGGTGCCTGGGATCAAACCCAGGTTGGCTGCTGCAAGGCAAATACCTTCCTTGCTGCCATCGTTCTTGTTCTCCCACTGACTTTCTTTTGTCAAAATGTTATCCGGCATTACTTGCTGAACGTGAAATGTCTTTGGGACCTAGTTTTCCCTTTCAATGAATGCTATTTGTACTTAGAAGTTTCTAGCAGAGTGATCAGTGGGCATAGAGGTGCCAAGTTGCCTGCTGGATCAGGAGGAGCCATGTGGGCAGCTGGTGCCTGAGAAAATCCTTCATAGCTAATATAATTCCAATGCCTGTCCAGCTGTCCCCACTGCTAAGGAGACATGGACATAGAGAGAATCAGAGGTACTTCACCCAAAGGTGCATGTGGGTCAGCTTTTTCTGGTCACATTCTTTTTCCTGTCGTAGAACTTTTGGTTCCATCAGATGCTGTGTAAGATCCAAACCTCCCTACAGAAATCCCATTCAACGGTGCTATTTTCTCCCAGCTGTGAAGATAAATAGGGAAAGGGTAGTTGCCAGTGGAATTGCATTGCCAACCCCTGCCAGGACAACTCAGAACTCAACAGGCTGAGGCTTCGCATGTAGGAAGCTTAGTCTCCACCCGCCACACTGCATAGTCCAGGGTTGACTCCTAAGCAAAGCCAGGAGTAAACTCTGAGCACTGCCAGCTGTGGTCTCCCCAAAAATCAAGATCCCTCTCTCCCCAAATCAAGATCCCTCCCCCAGAAAGTTGGCAGTTCCTGCTCCGAATTGAACACTGCCAACTCCAGGACCTCAGCCTGCACCAAAGTGGGGGGCACTGTGGGTTCCTGGGGTCTCAGCTGGGTGGGCTGCTCATGCTGAGAAGCAGCTCCTGTGTGTCTGGGGCTCAGATGGCACTCCGTTGGCCCAGGCTGAAGCTGGAGCAAAGCACTAAATATTTCATGGGGCTTTGCATTCTCCAGCTTTGCCTTCTCAGTCAGGTTTGTTCCTTTAGCATGAGGTAGAAAGGGAGAAAGAAAAATATAACAGGGACAGAGAGAGTGTGTGGGAGTATTGGTCATAGGCAAGTCATCTGTCTACCATGCCCTCTTGAATTTTACTTTTAGGTTTTTTTTTGGGGGGGGGTCTCACCTAGTGATACTTTGAGGACTAAGGGGCACTAAGGATCCAATCCAGGGATCATCACCAAATTAAGTCCTAAGATCCACTGGTGTTGGAAGAGCAGGGAGACAAGTTTGACTCAAAGGAGAGGTAGCAGAAATCCATTGGCAAAGCACAGGGAGTCCTTGGAGACCTGAATGCATTTATCCATCCAAAACATTTTCTGCAAAAGGGGGTACACCCTTTCCCCTCTCTTCGGTCTTCATATAGACAGGTTCAGTCTTGCAACAGAAAGGAAGAAGGCATGACAGTAGGCAATGCTGGAACCCCGTGTCTCACCTGGCATTGCGTGTACAGGCATCCAGGCTGGAGCCTGATACTTAATACATCTATCAGGCAGATTTGTAAATCGGCTTAATGGGGCATGAGTGGTGCATAATTGGTGAACAGCTTTTCCTGAGGCTCTGAGCCTCCAGGTAAACCATCTGCAGGTGATAATGCGTTTTCCATTCAGCACTCTTTCAAGAATTTAAGGGGAAAGGAGCATAGACCTGCAGGGCTGGGGTCTGCAGATGTCAGCAGAGAGACTCATCCCACCTCTGTTCTCTAGTGCCCCCTGCTGCAAATTCTCTGTCCTCTGTAAAGCTTGCAGAATAACCCCCTGTAGAAACTGGATTCAGCTCAAGACCTAGGGTCTAGCTCTTCTGCAACCGTGGCAGTATTGTTCAAGCCTCAACGAACCTGCTTTCTCATCTGCTCAATGGGCATCAGATGGCCTATCTATTGGGAATCATGCAGAGGGAAACTGAGTCTCTCCAAGCATGATGGAGCTTGAGCTCTGAACCGTTCTGCCCATGTGGTAAAGTATTTGGGGGAGTTGCTCCCTAGAGTCCCCTAAAGACTGTTTTAGGAGCCTCCTTACCTACCCCCCAAAATAGCCCCAACAACTCCAAGTCTTTACCAAGCTGAGAAGGTAGGTGAGTGAGTTAGGCTAGAGTCTGTGGTAGGGAGAATATGTTTTAGAGGATACAACCCACAGGAGGATGCAGGAGAGCAGCAAATATTTATTCAATATTCAATGATTCCAAGGTCCGGAGCAGTGGCACAAGCGGTAAGGTGTCTGTCTACCTTGCACATGCTAGCCTAGGATGAACAGCGGTTCGCTTTCCCAGTGTCCCACATGGTCCCCCAAGCCAGGAGCGATTTCTGAGTGCATAGCCAGGAGTAAAGCCTGAGCAACACTGGATGTGGCTCAAAAACAAACAAAAAACCCATTTAGTGATTCCTCCAAGTAGCATGGATTGTCTTGGAGCCAAAGTCAAGACTGAGGTAGGGCTGCCTGAGAGTTTGAGCACCAAGGCTTGCCACGGATCCAGGGTCATTGCCACAGAGTAAAAGGTTTCCCCTGGGGTCATGGGTGTGTGGCTGCTGTGGATAAATATAGTCCCCTGGCTTCTGCACAGGGTCAGACTAGAGCCAGGGTCAGAGCATATGAAGACCTAAGTGAGTTAGTAGATCCTTGAAATTGTTATAAATTGTGACATGGTCATGAAGCCTTCATGAAGGTCATGGAACCTCATCCAAGCTGAGCTCCAGAGGGTCACTGTATCAGTGAATTCAATGCAGTGTTTTATAAACATATTAACAAAGCTTTATTAAAAGGAAAAACTACTGCATACTAGTTGCAGATGAAGTCATGAAATTTTCCTATACATGGATGGACATGGAAATTATTATGCTGAGTGAAATAAGTCAGAGGGAGAGAAATAAACACAGAATAGTCTCACTAAAAACTTGACATGGTAACGAGTGAGAGAGGTACAATACCTGTCTCTAATACAGGCAGGGGGGAGAGAGAGGAGCGAGATGGGGAGAATTGGTGGTGGGAATGTTGCATAGGTGAAGGGGGCTGTTCTTTTTATGACTGAGGCCCAACTACAAACATGTTCCTAATTTTAGAGAATAAAATATTATTAAAAAAAAAACAAATGAAGGGGCCGGAGAGATAGCATGAAGGTAAGGCATTTGCCTTTCATGCAGGAGGTCATCAGTTCGAATCCCGGCGTCCCATATGGTCCCCCGTGCCTGCCAGGAGCAATTTCTGAGCCTGGAGCCAGGAATAACCTCTGAGCACTGCCGGGTGTGTGACCCAAAAACCACAAAAAAAAATGAAAAACTATAAATAGAGGCCAGAGCGATTAGCATGGTGGCAGTGCATTTGCCTTGCATGCAGCTGACCTAGGATGGACCTTGGTTCTATCATTGGCATCCCATATGGTCCCCCAAGCCAGGAGCGATTTCTGAGCGCATAGCCAGGAGTAATCCCTGAGTGTCACAGGGTGTAGCCCAAAAACCAAAAAGAAAATAAAAATAAAAACTATAAATAATGCAATACCTCTTTATCTCTCTGTCTCTGTTTCTCTCTCTCTTTTACACACACACACACACACACACACACACACACACACACACACACACACACCAGTGTGGGAAACGAAATTCAAGTGGCCTTTGGCGTTTTCAAAGCTGAAGCCTAGAGATTTAACGTCATGTTGCATTTCCCACATACAGTGGTGCCGCACTGTCAATGGACAGAAATGGCTTCTGTCCTGCTGGTCTTGAATGAGACAGGAATGATGTCTGATCTTCAGGGCCAGATCCTTCACAGGCACCCCTTATCTGTATGTGGGGGGGGGGGGTGAATTGTTAGTTAAAATTAGCCATTTAAGGGGCTGGAGAGATAGCACAGCAGTAGGGTGATTGCCTTGCATGTGGCCAACCTGGGAGGGACCCAGTTCGATTCCTGGCATCCCATATGGTCCCCCAGTCTGCCAGGGGCGATTTCTGAGTGCAGAGCCAGAAGTATCCCCCTGAGTACTGCTGGGTGTGACCCAAAAACCAATCAATCAATAAATAAATAAAAAAAAAGATTTTAAAAAATCATTTAAATCATTTAAATGGTCATTTAAGGGGCCCGGAGAGATAGCACAGCGGCGTTTGCCTTGCAAGCAGCCGATCCATGACCAAAGGTGGTTGGTTCGAATCCCAGTGTCCCATGTGGTCCCCTGTGCTTGCCAGGAGCTATTTCTGAGCAGATAGCCAGGAATAACCCCTGAGTATCACCGGGTGTGGCCCAACCCCCCCCCCAAATGGTCATTTAAATCATTTAATATAACTCACTTTCTTTTTGTTTGTCTGTCTGTTTTTTGGGTCACAACCGGCAGCACTCAGGGGTTACTCCTGCCTCTGTGCTCAGAAATCGCTCCTGGTAGGCATGGGGGACCATCCGGGATGCCGGGATTTGAACCACTGTCAGTCCTGGATTGGCTGCATACAAGACAAAAGTCCTACCGCTGTGCTATCTCTCCGGCCCACAACTCACTTTTTTTTTTTTTTTGAGGGCCACACCCGGCGGTGCTCAGGGGTTACTCCTGCCTCTGCGCTCAGAAATAGCTCCTGGCAGGCACGGGGGGGGGGGGGGGGCATATGGGACACCGGGATTCGAACCAACAACCTTAGGTCCTGGATCGGCTGCTTGCAAGGCAAACACCGCTGTGCTATCTCTCCGGGCCCAACACAACTCACTTTTGACACCATTTTTTCATCGTGGTTTCTCAGGAGTCCCTGACTATGTGACTCATCTCTCAGAGTCCCTAGAGAAAAGATTTACTGTTAACCCTGGACTTTTTATCAAGGGTCATCAGATCTCTTGCAGTCAAATCTATGTCTGGTCTTCAACAGATTCTCCTGGGGGAAGGTAATAAAAACTCAACTCCCAGTAGCTTGAACACAACAGGAAATTTATGATCTCGCCTACCTCCTGAGTCCCAGGGCAAACAGACGTCCTAGGTTTCAGTCCCTAAGGATGTCATTTCAAAGCTTTCTGTTGCTTTTTATCTGAACACTGCTTTCCTCATGGTTACTTTATTCTGTGAGCAGCTCTTCCCACCAAGTGGCTGGATGATTCTGGCGGCTCTAGTCTCTGTGGTTGGCCATGCCAAGGAAGAGAGAAATTGCTAACAGTTCCAGCTCAGGGGCAGGCTGGCTTCCACTGCACTTGAGTCAGGAATAAACTCAGATTTGAGCAAAGGTGCTAGATGAGTGAGTGGTTCATGGGACGTTCATTTCCTGGAAAGCTCAGTGGGGTGGGCATGGGACTGTGACCACTCTTATTTCTGCTCCCTCTGTCAAAGAAACTTCCTTAAAGATAAATTAACTTTGGGCCTGAGAGATAGCATGGAGGTAGGGCATTTTCCTGGCATGCAGAAGGACGGTGGTTCAAATCCCGGCATCCTATATGGTCCCCTGAGACTGCCAAGAGCGATTTCTGAGCATAGAGCGAGGAGTAACCCTTGAGTGCTGCCTGGTATGACCCCAAACCCCCCCCAAAAAAAAAGATAAATTAGCTTTAAGGACCATCAGTCATGTAGTTTCTTTGCCCATCAGTTATCTAGTTCCTGTTGGCTTCTATTCATCTAATAAGGTCAGATTAGCATAGATAGGCAATATCTGTCTATGATTGTTGGTCTAAGAGAATAAATTTGTCATGTGATGGAAAATCATGGCTCTCAGTCCATGAGGCTATGAACACCCTTGACCCCTGTGCTCTTCTCTCTTAAGTCTGTCTTTTTTGGGGGGGAGGGGCACACCCAGCGGTGCACAGGGGTTACTCCTGGCTCTGCACTCAGAAATTGCTCCTAGCAGGCTCAGGGGACCATATGGGATGCTGGGAACCAAACCCAGGTCTGTCCCAGGGTCAGCCACTTGCGAGGCCACCCTTGCGAGACCCTGCCATTGTGCTATCACTCCTGTCTTTCTTTTTCTTCTTTCTTTCTTTCTTTCTTTCTTTCTTTCTTTCTTTCTTTCTTTCTTCTTTCTTTTCTTTCTTTTTCTTTCTTTCTTTCTTTCTTTCTTTCTTTCTCTTCTTTTCTTTCTTCTTTCTTCTTTCTTTCTTTCTTTCTTTCTTTCTTTCTTTCTTTTTTCTTCTTCTTCTTTCTTTTTCTTTCTTTCTTTCTTTCTTTCTTTCTTTCTTTCTTTCTTTCTTTCTTTCTTTCTTTCCACCTTGTTCTCTTCAGCTGGTTCTCTTGATGCTGGTCCCCAACACACTAGCTTAGCTTATATGCCTGTCCCTAAACATTAACCATGAGTTGGCTCTGCATCACACCTACATCCTTAAAACCAAATGTAGAATCAACTCCTCTCAACATGTATTTTGAGTGTGAGAAGGTGGTACTTCTTCATAACAAATTGGAGTGCTATCACCAGAAGGGGAAATGGACATAAGGTAAGTAGAGCCCTCATGTGGCCACCAGCTCCACATCTTGGCAATCCAGCCCCTACCCCTCTGCCTGTACTCCAGTAAGTCACTCCCCATGGTCTCACCAACCATGGGAATGCATCTCAGTGCCAAGTCAGTAGGGTAAAAAAGAGACCCTCTGGACTAGAGAGTCTAGAGCATGGCAAACTTTATAGACTTCACTCTCTTTTGCGAGATCTCCAGGTCATGAGAATTGAACAGGCTTCTAGGTATTTCTGCTCACCGGAAGAGACCCAGTTGCTTTGTTATAAAGTACCTAATGGCAGAGCTTTGTCACTGAGTTGGGTCTGAGCTGGGACCATGTGTGCAGGAGTGAATAATACACCCATGATCCACACACGGATCCACACTGTCAAAGCACAGCCTCACACTGGTTCTGTCTGTGCCCCCAGGGGCTGCGACTCCAGGCCCTGAGTGGTGACGGAAGCTGCTCTGTGAAGATTCCATGCTTCCTGGATTGCTGGTGTGAACACACACTGACATTTGGCATGTGTCTTCTGCCTCTTGTCTCACGTCATTGACTGTGCAGGAGGAGAGGCGCCCCCTCAGAGCAGATGTTGTGTGACAGTGGATGCACAAATATGTACTCTCCAGGCAAGGCGTTTGTTGCCCAAACATAGAGCAGGGGGTGAGGATGGGGAGTGAGGAAGGCTGTGGCTTCTCCAAACCCACCACAGGGTTATCTGGCCAGACCAATCTCAGCCTTAGAAGAAAAGCAAAGGATCTTCTGGCTTTTCCTTTTATTTTATTTAATTAAATGTTTTGGGTTTGGGGCAACAATTGGCAGTACTCAGACTTACTTCTGGCTCTGACAAGCCCCTTGTTCAATGCACTATTGCTTTGTTTGGTTTGGTTTGGTTTTTGGTTTGGGGCCATACTCAGAAATGATCATGGGTTACAACTGGCTCTGCATTCAGGAATTACTCTGGCTGTTCTCAGGGTATCATATCGAGTGCCAGGATTCAAATCTAGATTGGCAGCATACAAGGCAAATCCTCTATCCACTGCATTATTGCTTTGACCCCTGGCTTGGTTTTTCTTTTTTGGGGGGGTCCTTTTTTTTTTTTTTTTGGTCACACCATGCAGTGCTCAGGGGTTACTCCTGGCTTGACAGTCAGAAATTGCTCTTGGCAGGCTCGGGCGACCATATGGGATGCCGGGATTCGAACCACCATCCTTCTGCATGCAAGGCAAATACCCTGCCTTCATGCTATCACTCAGCCCCCCCTGCTTGGTTTTGCTTTTTAAAAAAAAAACAGGGGCCGGGCGGTGGCGCTGGAGGTAAGGTGCCTGCCTTGCCTGCGCTAGCCTAGGACGGACCGCGGTTCGATCCCCCGGCACCCCATATGGTCCCCCAAGAAGCCAGGAGCAACTTCTGAGCGCATAGCCAGGAGTAACCCCTGAGCGTCACAGGGTGTGGCCCAAAAACCAAAAAAAAAAAAAAAAACAAACATCAGGCCAGAGCGGTGGTGCAAGTGGTAGAGCGTTTGCCTTGCACATGCTAACCTAGGATAAATGGACTGTGGTTCGATCCGCCAGTATCCCATATGGTCCCCCAAGCCAGGAGCAATTTCTGAGCACATAGCCAGGAATAACCCCTGAGTCGCTGGGTGTACCCCCTCCCAAAAAAAGCAAAACATCAAGATGTTAGAATTTGGGCTGTAGAGGTAGTACAGGGGTTGAGGTATTAACCTTGCAAGCAGTTGCCACAGTTTAATTTTTAGCACTAGCACCCTGTAGCGCCAATACCCTAACATGGTTGAGTGTGACCCTGGAAGCATTGAGCACTGTCCAGAAGCCCAAGGATTCCCTGGCACTGCAGGATCTGAATAGCAAAGCATCCTTGGGTTCTTGTTAGCCCAGTTGACTGAGATTTGCTGGTGGGTTCCAGGGCCTCCTGAGCCTGGCTTGGAAGCTCCACCCTCACCCACACAAATAAAACAAAAGATGTCAGAATTTATCATGTAGAAAATTCCAGAGAAGGGCCCGGAGAGATAGCACAGCGGTGTTTGCCTTGCAAGCAGCCGATCCAGAACCTAAGGTGGTTGGTTCGAATCCCGGTGTCCCATATGGTCCTCCGTGCCTGCCAGGAGCGATTTCTGAGCAGACAGCCAGGAATAACCCCTGAGCAATGCCGGGTGTGGCCCAAAACCAAAAAAAAAAAAAAAAAAAAAAAAAAAGAAAATTCCAGAGAAGCACTTGGGCTGTGGAATCAAGCAACTTGGTCTTAATGTCACATAACCTTACTGCACAGCCTTGGGCCACTGTCTAAAGTTTTCTGAGATTCACCTGGAAAAAAAGACTTCAAAAGATGATCAGGGGGGCCCGGAGAGATAGCACAGCGGCGTTTGCCTTGCAAGCAGCCGATCCAGGACCAAAGGTGGTTGGTTTGAATCCCGGTGTCCCATATGGTCCCCCGTGCCTGCTAGGAGCTATTTCTGAGCAGACAGCAGGAGTAGCCCCTGAGCACCGCCGGGTGTGGCCCAAAAACAAACAAAAAACAAACAAACAAAAAAAGATGATCAGGACAGGCATATGAGTGAGTCAAAGTTCAGAGCCATGTTGAGGCTTCCTTTCTTATTTGTGCTTTATTTTTGGGGGGTGGGCACACTCGGTGATGCTCAGGGGTTACTCCTGGCTATGCACTCAGAAATCGCTCCTGGCTTGGGGGACCATATGGGATGCCAGGGGGATCAAACCGCAGTCCATCCTGGGTCAGCAACATGCAAGGCAAACACCTTACCGCTGCACCATTGCTCTGGCCCCTCTTATTTGTGTTTATAAGTCAAGGGCATAATGTGTGGCCAACTTCTATTGATAAGGTGGGGAATTCTACACGCACCCCTCTAATGACTCCAAGAGGCAGAGACCATGCAAAAGCAAGGGGTTTAATTATACAAGCATATGCAGGGGCTCTCAAAGTGGCCTAACATAAGCCAGAGGATGAGGGCCCCAAACCAGATTTAACAAGCCTTTATATAGCTTTTCAGACAGTGGGAAATTACAGTAGGGTGGCCCATTTCAGGGAATAGTGACACTTGACATTTGCTCAGTTCCATTTTTGCAAGATTTAGATAATCACAAGTCACAAGGTTTGCAACAGTTAAAATAGATCTTTTGGTCAAGGGCGAGTTCTTGGGATTTAGGAAGGGGTGGGGTCCAGGGCATCAAGGGCAAGTTCTTGGGAAGCTACAGAGAAAAATTATTTTTCTTTTACCTTTCACTATGCTTAGAGATGCATGAATACCTCCTTGTCCAGGGTCTCAGCCCCCAATGCTGACATTCCACATATTCCAGAAGTGAGTCTTTTTTTGGTGGGGGGTGTCATACTCGGCAGCTATGCTCAGGGGTTAACTCCTGGCTCTGCACTCAGAAATCACTCCTAGCAGGCACAGGGGACCATGTGGGATGCTGAAATTCGAACCACCTTCAGTCCTGGATCGGCTGCGTGCAAGGCAAATGCCCTACTGCCATGATATCTCTATGATCCCCCCAGAGGTGAGTCTTGACCCTGTAGATCCAGCCTTATCTTCCTTCCATATTCCTCATGGTAGAGATAAAGGCTTAGCTACCTTTGGTGTTGAGTGTTGGCCAGTAAGACAATGTGGTTGGGAGCTGGAGTAACAGTACAGTGGGTAGGGTACTTGCCTAGCATTTAATTAACCTAGATTTGATCTATGGCATTCCATATAGTCCTCCAAGAGTGATCTCTGAATGCAGAGCCAGGAGTAATCATTGAGCACCACTAAATGTAGCATCCATGCCCCCTCAAGAAGAAAAACTCATAATTGTTCAATAAGGGAGTTCACAGGAAGTTCAGACTGGCCTCTGAACAGACAGCCCAGGCTCCTGCTTTAGCTCCACTGCTTTAGTTTCACTTTTCCAACTTGACTTTTTTTTAAAATAATTTTTATTTTGACCAAAGTGGATTACAAATAATTCACAGTAATATTTTAGGTACATAGTGACATTAAATCAGGGGAATTCCCACCACCAATGTTGTCCTCCCTCCACCCCTGTTCTCAGCATGCATCCCATATCCCCTTCCTTTGATCCCCGGACTGCTAGTATAAGTGGTCCCCTCTGTGTCTAGCTTGTTGTAGATTGGGTAGCAATTCTGCTGTCGTTGGCTTTGGATTTGGTACCCAAGTCTACCATTTTTTATTTCTACTCAATGTTCATACGACTGTTTGGTCTTGATACCCTCCATTATTTTCCCCTCAATTTGTGAGATGGAACAAGATAATTCAAGTTATGTGGTTCTGTTTGAAGGAAAGAAAAAAAAGGAGGGGGGAATCAAACAAACAAAAAATGGGAGGAGTCCTTCTAGAGGCTTAAATATCAATTTAAGAGAAGAAAGAAAAAAAGGAAGAAAAACATAACAATACAAAAAATATCAAACAAAAACCCAAAAAGCACCACAGCAATAAAGACAACAAACAAACAATAATCACAGTCCAGAAATAAAAACAAAACAGAGCACAAAAACAAAACAAAAAAAGAACAAACAAACAACAACTTGACTTTATTCTCAGACACATAGTCTTGCTTTCCTGGTTATAAAAGGACTGTATGAGGTGTGGTCTGTGACATCCCAGCACCCTCAGAAAAATCTTGACAAGGGTCTTCACAGAGCAAGCCAAGGATACCTTACCCAGCTCCATGGCTGAGGAATGCAGGGCACTGCCTGGCTTGCTCTCACTAACTCTGGTGGGGACATTCCCCTTCAAATCCCATGTGGAAGTCTCAATTCCCAAACCCAGCTCAGGTAGTCTGGCAGCACAGGAAGTTGAACACAAACATCCACAAGGTAGGGGAGCCCCAATCCACAGCCTGAGGAGCAGGGCACAGAGTTTTCTCCTGAGTTTCTGCTCTACACATAGGCCTGGGGAACAGAGAAAAGCCATTCACACCACCTGCTCAGGTGCAATAAGCATTCAACAGGTCATTAGAGTAACCAATGTCTGGTTTGTGGTGAAACCACCTACAGTCCTCACCTGAATGCAAGAAGAGGATGCTGCATTTAGATTGAGGTCAGAGGCTATGGAGAAGGGCCAGAGCAATGGCACAAATGATAGGGCATTTGCCTTGCATGAGCTAACCTAGGACGGACCACAGATCAATCCCCCAGCATCCCATATGGCCCACCCCCCAAGCCAGGAGCAATTTCTGAGTTCATAGCTAGGAGAAACCTCTGAGCATCACCAGATGTGGCCCAAAAACAAAACCAAAAACAACAACAACAACAAAGAGGCTACAGAGAGGAAGGGCACAACCTGGAGGGAATGAAACCTCACTCTGTTTTCCCCCATTACAAGGGTGCAAAGGTCTCTGATATGACACAGTAACTTAGGTCACCTGAAAAAGACTGACCATGGCTCAGTGATTGTGTTCCCTGTGGCTCTTAAGCTCTGGACCTCCCTTTGCCCTCCAATTAAATATAATGGGACCTGTGAGGGGAAAGCAGACATCAGGGCATGGGTAGGAAATAGCTCTGAGACCCAAGAAGGTCTGCAGAGAGGAATGTAATTTGGAACCTGGTTCCCTCAAGGACCTGTCCATGTCTGGCTTGACATGAACTTCTCATGGGGAAGTGAGGCTGTTTCTATTCTGATGTATGCAGAGGGAGGATGAGAGACAGACGAGGAATCAGGGGAGACATGGAAGGGACCCCTAGCTCCTATGAGAGCTAAGACAGGAGCCCCTTCCTTCTATGAATAGGAGGGATAGCTCTCAAGTTCTATGAGCCTCAGTTTCCCCTTTCTGTAGATAGAGACTGCCCTGCCAGGTTTAGTGAGATGAAAATAAAATGAGTTAAATATCTAATACTCGGGGTCAGAGAGGTGGCGCTAGAGGTATGGTGTCTGCCTTGCAAGCTCTAGCCTAGGACGGACCGTGGTTCAATTCCCCAGCTTCCTATATGATACCCCAAGCCAGGGCCAATTTCTGAGCACATATCCAGAAGTAAACCCTGAGTGTCAAATGGGTGTGGCCCCAAAAACCAAATAAATAAATATCTAATACTCTACCAAAGATTAGGTTGATTTGGGGACTGGAAGTCTTATATCCAGCTAGTGCTCAGAGCACCCTTACAGCCAGAGGTCCCTTTGAGAAGAGGTGAAGCTGCCTATTCCCCTTCTGTGGCATTCCCCTACGCCCAAAACCTTGAAGAAACCTGTCAGAGAAATGCCAATGCTCAGCCACGCCTATATGACATGATCAAGGATCCAGAAATTAGTAATCTGAGAAAGTTGAACTGACCAGTGGAGCCTAAGGAAATTGCACAGTAAAAGGAATCAGTGTCTGAGGGGACCCTGCCTGGGAGGGTTAGGGGACATTGAGTCAATGTTGGCTCCCTGTGAGGTGACAATCCTTCTTGTAAGATGCTTCCAGGGCAGGAAGCAGGGAAAGGTTGGTGGGATCTCTCTGGTGATCTCCACAAGCCAGCTATAATTTGAAAATTGTTTACAACTTGAGTTTAGGATTCGGAGCAGTAATGAAACAGGTAGGGTACTTGCCTTGTACATCTTGTACGACCTGGGTTTGATCTCTGGCACCACAAATGGTCCCCCAAACCTCACTAGGAGTGGTTCCTGAGCATAGAGGCAGGGGGAAAGGAAGCCCTGAGCACTAATGGGTGTGGCCCCAAATAAAGCAAACAAAACAACTTAAGTTAATTAAATAAGAAAAAGCAGAACAAAGCATTAGCAATTCCCAGTGAGCTGTAGCCTCTTTCCACGGAATTTGAGGTCTGAACCCCAACAGCAGATGCCTCCTTTGCAACTCCTGTGAAGGGCGGGGGCCCAACACTACCTAGTAGACAAAGGAGTAAATGCTAATCTGGTCTCCAAAGCACAGAAGGAGGACAATTAGAGGTCCTGGAATTAAGTCATTGGTTTCCAACCCCGAAACCAACATGTGCTGTGTGACTTCACACAAGTACTTAACTTCTCTGTATCTCACTTTCATAATCCACAATATGAGAACAGAGCCTAGCCCCAAGGTAGGGGTTAGAGATAAGGCAGTAAAATAGGACTGGGAAGTTGCGGCATAGGATAAAGGTTTGTTTCTTTGTCACTCAAGGTGGGAAAAACGAGATTTTTGGGTTTTTTGTTTGCTTGTTTGTTTCGTTTTGTTTTGTTTGGCACCATAGCCAGTGGTGCTCAGGGGGTTACTCCTAACTCTTCACTCAGGAATTACTCCTGGCGAACTTGGGGGACTATATGGGATGCCAGGTCAGTTGTGTGCAATGAAAACGCCCTACCCACCATCCTATCACAGAGACACAGTCTGTTCTTTGTTTTTGTTTATTTGTCTTTGGCCCATAGCCAGTAGTGCTTACTCCTGGCTTCTCCCTAAGGAATCACTTCTGGAAGGTTTGGAGAACTATATGAGATGCTAGGGACTAAACCTTGGTCTGCTGTGGGCAAAGCAAGTGACTGTACTATTTTTCCAGCCTCTGAGCATCTGTTTTTATTTTTTCTCCCATGCCTATGCTGAGAACCTAATTTATTTTTAGGCTTGTCTTCTCCTTTTTCTCTCCTAGTCAGACTCTTCTAATCCATCTTTACTGAACAACTTATTCTTGGAGAGCTTGTACAGGGGACAAGAAATAGTAAAAACTCCATAGGGAAGGGATGTTTGTGGCTAGAAGACACAGGATATGCTGAGAAATGGTTCACAAGCCTGAAAAGACTTTGACTGAAATCAGCTTCTGGACCTAGCCAGCCATGAAAGTAGGACAGTAGCCTCTACAGACTGCAGTGCCTGATTATGCTCTGGTGAGCCCTTGAATTGCAAAATGACCTGCAGACCCCTTTAAAATAAAGGCATGAGGGCCAGAGCAGTGGTGCAAGCGGTAGGGGTGTTTGCCTTGCATGTGTTAACCTAGGACAGACCTCGGTTCTATCCCTTGGTGTCCCATATGGTCCCCCAAGCCAGGGGCAATTTCTGAGCACATAGCCAGGAGTAACCCCTGAGCGTCACCGGGTGTGGCCCCCAAACAAACAAACAACAACAACAACAAAATAAAGGCATGTGGGGCTAGAGAGATAGTGCAGCAGGTAGTGCAGTTAGCTTAATCTAAACTCCATTTAGATCAGCCTAAGTTTGATTCCCAACATCCCATATGGTCCCTCAAGCACCGCCAAGAGTGATACCTGAGTGCAAAGTGAGGAGTAACCCTTGAACACTGCCAGGTTCAGAGACAAAATGTTCCCCAAAGAAACCAAAAACAAACAAACAAACAAACAACAACAACAAAATCCCAAAAACCCAAGCAATCTAAAAACAAAGAAATAATGGCCTTACACAAATTACATTTGCGTGCTTGGCAAGATCCCTCTCCCCTCTTTTTATTTTAAGTACCTAGGAGATTTGACAATTAAAATCATTAGAGAGAGGAGAAGGAAGGAGATAATTGATCTCCCACCTAGGCTCGCTCTCATGCCACCCAGTAGGAGAGGGACAAACACTGCAAAATATGCAGTGTCAGAACACAGGCTGTGACAAGTGCCAGCCTTCTGCAGTGAGAAAACCTGCTGAGCTAAACTTCTGTAGCCTGGGAGGGATGTAGGGATGCGGCATAGCACACTATAGCTTGTTCAGCTGATCAAAAGAATAGAGGGGGCACTGTGAGGTTCTCATGGGAAATGAAGGGGTACAGCTAGAGGAAAACCCCTCACTCTCAGATTCCCCTCTTTCCCAGATTTGGTCATCTCAGTTCCCTCAATTCCTTCGGGAACAAATCCAGGCCCCTGTGTGAGACTCTATGGCCTGGTGTGCATTTTAGAGGAAGACTTGTAGAAAGAGAGCATGGCTGCTATTTAAGTCATTGACCAAGGAAATTAAGGAATTCCAACAAGACTTAGACACCTGGATAGCAGCATGGATAGAGGAAGATTTGTTGAAACAGGAAATGTAGAAAATGCTAGAATGCCAGGAAACTGGTCCTCTTAATCTAAAACTATGCTTTCCATGTTTTTCCAGACCTTGATCTAAACAAGGGTGGAGAAATAAAGGAGATTTTGTGTTATTTCCTTGAATTTAAATGGTTAGGAAGGTAATTATAATTTCTGGATACCATTCTAGTGAGAATGGGTGGTGACTGTGGATGTAAGGACACTGATGGACATTATAAAGAAGAAGCAAAAATACTCAAGGTCTTCTGCAGCTTCTGTAAACAACTATGTTTACTTTTTTCACTTATATTTTTTTTGTTTGTTTTGGGGCTACCCCTGGTAATGTTCAGGTCTCACTTCTGGCTCTGTGTCAGAGATCATTCCCTGCAAGCCAGAGATTAAACCTAGGTCAGCCATGTGCAAGACAAGCACCCTACTTACTCTCTGGCCTCTAAATTTTCTTTCTGGCTATTCAAGATAAAATCTCTGAGGGCTCATGACCTGGAATCAAATAAGCAAGAAAAACAAAGTTCCCATTTCTATAAATCATTCCTTTTCCTCTGATAGAAATCCTTTTCTCTTTTCGATAAAGTCTATCTATGGTTCTTCTCTCTGGAAATAAATAGCATATTAACTTTTTTTGGGGGGGGGGTTTGGGCCACACCCGGTGGTGCTCAGGGGTTACTCCTGGCTGTCTGCTCAGAAATAGCTCCTGGCAGGCACGGGGGACCATATGGGTGGGACACCAGGATTCGAACCAACCACCTTTGGTCCTGGATCGGCTGCTTGCAAGGCAAACGCAGCTGTGCTATCTCTCCGGGCCCGCATATTAATTTAATGCCTTTGAGTCCCACCTACCCCACCCCTGTCTCTAGGCTCCATCACCTGATAGCTGGCAAATGAGCTGTAGTAAATCATTTCATCTCTGGGGCCTCATTTTTCCTTTTGTCAAATGAAGGTTATAGTTCCCACTTCTGGGATTCGTGCAAGAATGAACAAAGATAAGCCTCAAGAAGAGTCATACATGCCTGGATAGATAGCAATGCCTTTGTTGTATTGTTATTTATCTATTTTGTCATTTGTTTCTGCTCCCTATTGCTGCAGTAAGAAATTTTCTTTTAAGATGCACAGGAAATTTGTAACACCTCATGCAAATGTTCGCAAGTTGGAAAGTGTTAAGGCAAACCACTCTATGTTTACTGGTATATCAAGGTGTCAGCAGTGCTGCTTCTCTTAGAAGACTCTATTTTTTA
Organism: Suncus etruscus; assembly: GCF_024139225.1. Classification (NCBI taxonomy): domain Eukaryota; kingdom Metazoa; phylum Chordata; class Mammalia; order Eulipotyphla; family Soricidae; genus Suncus; species Suncus etruscus. Next base: position 35,807,739 of record NC_064867.1, on the reverse strand, counting down.
TTTGAGGGGCTTGTAGGCAAAAACCAGTGGTGCTCAAAAGATCTTCTGGGTCTTTGCTCAGGGGAACATATTTGGTACCAAGGTATATAACAGGGACTGCAATCAAGCATCCAATTCTCTACACTATTGAGAGACCCCCTTCCTGCGATTCTAGAGAAGGATTTACCAGCTTTTCCAATTTGTAGAGAGTCTGTGAATGTGACCCATCATCTCTCTTCAAAGTCTACAGGGTAACATCCACGGCTCTCCTGAACTCTGATCTTTCTGCCTCCTTCTATAATAGATGGAGCCAGAGTGATAGTATAGCAGTAAGGTGCTTGCCTTGCATCAAGCTAACCTTGGTCTGATCTTGAGCTCTGCATGTGGTTCCCTTTAGGAGCACATATAAGAGTAAGCCCTGAGCACAGAGCCAGGAGTAAGTTCTGCACACTTCTAGGTACGGTTCCAACCCACCACCCCCAATAAAGAACAATCACATTTGTGCTCATCCACATAATTTTTTCTCAAGATCTTTGATTTACTTAGACCTGCAACTTCCCTTTTACCATACAGGCTAAAAAGTTCTGAGCATTATTAGGTGAACAAATAGAGAAGGAGCATCTTTTTTCTACTATAGTCATCATTATTATTACTTTTTATCAAGACTAGCTAATTTAACTAATCTAGCTCTTTTTTCCTTTGTTTAATTTTACGGGGTGGTGCTTGGGAGTTATTCCTGGTTCTGCACTCAGGATTTATTCCTGGTGGGCTTGGAGGGCCATATGGGTTGCTGGGGTTCTAACCTAGAAAAGTCATTTGCAAGGCAAGCACCCTACTTGCTGTACTATCTCTGCAGCCCCACTTCTTTAGTTTTTAAAACCCTTCAAAGAATTCCAATTTGGAAATGGGTACAGAAGAGTTTAAATCCTTCATCCTTTTGATTTTTGGGTCACAGGAATTCTGGTTCTATGCTCAGGGATCACTCGGGCAGTTCTTGGAGGCCCTATTTAGTGTTGGGTCTGAACCCCTGTTCTTGCAAATGCACAGAATTTTACCTTTATTTATTTTTTTTTACTGCTTCTCAGGTTCCACTTACCAACTTCCTTAAGGCCACACATTCAGTAAGTAGTGAAGAAGAGATTCCAAGATGATATATTGGCTTCTGGAGTTCATGTTCTCACAAACGGAAACACATCAAGTGGCACATAGCAGTCAGTCACTATATGAATGTTAGCTGTTGGGCCCGGAGAGATAGCACAGCGATGTTTGCCTTGCAAGCAGCCGATCCAGGACCAAAGGTGGTTGGTTCAAATCCCGGTGTCCCATATGGTCCCCCGTGCCTGCCAGGAGCTATTTCTGAGCAGACAGCCAGGAGTAACCCCTGAGCACCACTGGGTGTGACCCAAAAAGCTAAAAAAAAAAAATGAATGTTAGCTGTTATTGTTATTTGTTCTAATAATAGTGCAATGATTCTTATCACATATGAGTAGTAAAAGTAAACCTGTCAGACACGCTAGGCTTTCTGGCATACAGTAAGGCTTTAATTGGTATTCAAATCTTTCCAGTGCTACTAAGTCACTTTTCTTCTCACCAAGAGAGTTTGCTTTGTTTGTTTTGGTTTGGTTTTTGGTCACACACGGTGGTGCTCAGGGCTTACTCCTGGTTCTGTGCTCAGTGACCATTCTCAGTGAAACTTGGGGTACTATATGGGAAGCTGGGGATCGAAACCACACCTGCCACATGCAAAGCAAGCACCATCCCTGCTGTATTATATTACTCTAGCCCTAAGAGGTTTATTTATTTATTTATTTATTTATTTATTTATTTATTTATTTATTTTTTTACTTTTTTTTTTTTTGGTTTTTGGGCCACACCCGTTTGACGCTCAGGGGTTACTCCTGGCTAAGTGCTCAGAAATTGCCCCTGGCTTGGGGGGACCATATGGGACGCCGGGGGATCGAACCGCGGTCCGTTCCTTGGCTAGCGCTTACAAGGCAGACACCTTATCTCTAGCGCCACCTTCCCGGCCCCTATTTATTTATTTTTATTTTGTTTTATTTTGTTTTTGGGTCACACCCGTTGATGCTAAGGGGTTACTCCTGGCTGGGGGGGGGGGGAGGAAACATATGGGAGGCCGGGGGATTGAACCATGGTCCGTCCTAGGTTAGTCGCATGCAAGTCAAATGCCCTACTGCTTGCGCCACCGCTCCAGCTCATATTTTTCTTTTTTTTTTATGATTTATCTTTTCTGGTTTTTTTTTATTTAAACACCTTGATTACATACATGATTGTGTTTGGGTTTCAGTCATGTAAAGAACACCACCCATCACCAGTGCAACATTCCCATCACCAATGTCCCAAGTCTCCTTTTGTCCCAAGTCTCTTTTGAAATAAAAAACTACCTTGATATTTTCATTGCTATCATTCATGAAATAGATTCACAAAGGCCAAGAGTGGTGTAAAAGTCTTTGCTCTGGTAAAATAGATGACTACAATTAAACACTAATATTTAGTGTTTAATTTTATTGTTCTACCTCAGAAAAACCTTCAAATTGTAATAGTAGAAGACCAGGATTTGTATAATTAGAATACTAAATAAAACTTAAAGCAATCTTGTCTCTTCTTAGTGTTTGTTTTTTAAGGTTTCTAACAACTGTAACATATCTTTATTTTCATATAGATATGAAATAATTTACGAAAGTCCATTTTTATTTTAAATAGATTTCTATTTTAAATAGATCTTTATTTTAAATAGATTAAAAACAAACCCAAACCAGTCTAGATTTTCATGCATAATTATCTGGTTTAATTTCTGTGCCATATAGTTCCCTGGGCACTTTATGCTGTGAAATGTTTTGATTTTCTAATTTTATTATTTTTTTGTGAAATGTTTTTATTTTTTAAGGGTACTCTGACCTCCCCAAGATGGCACCATCAGCACCCATATATCCAATCTGCCTCACTCAACATGGAGGAACAGTGTCCCTGCCAATGATTTCCGACCTTCTCAACATGGCGCCAAAACCAACCCATCCTCGTTGAACTTCGCTCTCTGTCTGATCTGGGGCGGGTCTTGACCTTCTCAAAATGGCGCCGCACACGTCACTTCTTACCTTCTACGCCGTAAAAATTGCTATTTTTGCGACACTTTCCGGCTGTGCCGGAAATCGACACCGGAAGTCGATCTGGGGAAGGCCAAGTGAAGCATCAATTTGGGTCCAGGACACCCTGGGGGGGCCACCATGGACCGGAGAAAAAAGCCTTTGGAGGTGACAGCGTCCTCTGTGAGTATGAGCAATAAGAGGGGGTCCTTATCACCATTCTGGGGAACCCCAGGTTCACATCCGATTGCTGCATTTGACAGGTCAGATCCACCCACCTTCTTGAGGCCTAGCAGCCCTCCAGACCATGCCATAGGGGCTGCAGTAGCAGACAGGATTCTTATCCATGCATGCACGCTCGTCATGTGTGTATGTGCATAACATTCTCATGATAATCAGAATGGATGACCTATCCCCTGGTTTCATGGAGAATTGATAGCAACTTTTTTGGGAGGCCCAAGAGGGAACACCCAGTGTCCCAGTGCTTGATTTCCTTTACCAATACTGAGAAATAGTATATTTTTTATAATTAGTATAGTATAGTATTCATAATATATTTATAGTGTAGTATAGAATGGAATACAATAGTATAGAATAGAATAAAATAGAATCGTATAATTTCAGGATAAGGAACTGGTAAAGTTACAGAGTAAAGCTACTTATATTTATATTTATTTATAGTATAGTATAGAATAGTTAAGTATAGTGTGTGTGATTAGTATAGTATTCATAATATATTTATAGAATAGTATAGAATGGAATACAATAATATAGTAAAGTATAGAATAGAATAGTTAGTATAATTTCAGGATAAGGAACTGGTAAAGTTGCGGAGTAAAGCTATTGTGGCAGGTTAAAATTATTGGTTGTAACAGAAAAGATTCGTAGCTAAGAGAAAATATGAAATATTTTCATGAATATGAAAATGTGAAATATATGAATAGAAGAAAATATGAACGTTGTTTTGTGACTGCTCTGGTGTAAGGGCGGAGGCAGCTGTGGAGGCATCCAATCTGGGTCTTGCGTCAGTTTGTGTTGACCACTAAAGACACATCTCCAAGGGAAATTGTTTTTATTTAAAAGTTTTTAGCTTTTTGAATTCCTGCCCATTGTAGTGCTATTATTAAAATGATTTTTTTCCAATGTAGAAATCAATGGGTTCTGTCCTTTTGTGGTTCTGAAACAGTGCTTTGCAGGATTCTGATTTGCAAGTGGTGTGTGTGTGTGTGTGTATGTGTGTGTGTGTGTGTGTGTGTGTGTGTGTGTGTGTGTGTAGAAGTTCCCTTTGGCTGGCTGGAACTTCTCATTATTTTAAAAATTAAACTAAAAAAACAATTTTTTTTCCACACCAGAGGTGCTCAGGACATACTCCTGACAGATTAAATGATGTGCCAATGGATGGGGAAGAATTGTATGCAAACAGAGTCGGGGTGGGGATGGGAAGTAAGGTGGCATAGCTTCCTTAAGTCCATCTCAGGGTGACTTGGCCTGACCAACCCCAGCCTTTGAAGAAAAGGCTTTGCTTTTAATTTTATTTAATTAATTAGGGGTTTGGGTTACACCCAGTGGTGCTTAGGGCTTGCTCCTAGCTCTGTGCTCAGGGATCACACCTGTGGAACTATATACTTGTCAGTCAGGTGCAGGGCAAGCGTCCTACTTGCATTTCTATCACTCCAGTCCTGGCATTTCCCATTCTTCAACTCTGTGGTTTATTGGGCCGGAGAGATAGCACAGTGGTAGGGAGTTTGCCTTGCACGCAGCAGACCTGACAGGCCTGGGTTTGATTCCCAGCATCCCATATGGTCCTCTGAGCCTTCCAGGAGCTATTACTGAGCACAGAGCCAGGAGTAACCTCTGAGTGCCGCGGGTGTGGCCCCCCAACCCCTCCTTAGTATTCTGAGGCATACTGCAACATGGCACTGCTCTTAGCCATTCCCTTTGTCCCTTTCATTTCTAGCTGTTAAAATCTTGTTTCTTATTTAAAATTCTGCTCAAATCTGCTTCTGTGGCTCTGGGCAAAAGGACTTGCTTCCTTCATTGAACTTTTCTGCTGCTTGCAGAAATGAAGTACATTTTATCTCCCTGGGCTTAGGAGCTGTCTTCGTTAGGTGATAGTTTTCTGTATAGCATGTGTGTCTGCCATTCATGTTTGTGTCCTACTCTTCAATGTCAAATACCAGTCATGTTCTGGCTTCTCATATGGGAAGCAGAGGCTCTTCCCTCTAGAAATAATAAGCTGTGACAATAAACTAAGATGAAATTATCATAATAAAAGGCCAAGTTTAGTGCAGTACTTCCTGACAGCTGCATTTGAATCTGCATCTACACTGCATAGACTCTGCTTTTTTCTCTCTCCCTTTGCTCAGGGGAAAGTCATCGAGGGTTGAACTTGTCAAAGGAATTGATTTTCAACAGAGCCGGGAAGAAATAGGATCTGTTTCTTTTGTACCAACCTTCTCAGGGTTAATTTTGTATTCTTTTTTTTTGCCTGCTTATAGGAACTTGAAATCTTTCTTTGGGGATTGTAACTAAAATCAATCATTCACCAGAATTAATGAAATGTTTTTATTTGCTGTGGGTTTTTATTCTAGTTGGTGGACCTTAAGGCTGAACTCTTCCGAAAACAAGAAGAATTCAAGCAAGAAAAACTTCTAAAAGATTCTGGAGTTTTGGGGAAACCAAAAACAACTAACAAGGTAAAAATAAGTATCATCATTGGATTTTAGCATGGGAGAATTAAACAGCTTTTTTGAAAGTGTTATGATATCTGCTACATGTAAATTGTATAGAGAATATTATAAGTAGGGATCTTGTAAATATAACTATTGGAAATTAAAGATAAATTTACTAATATTATAAGTAGGAAAATTATCATTTTTAACATCTATGTGAAATATTTTTACTATTAAAATCAATATTGGTGAGTTTTTTAAAGTATTGTTTAAATTTTTTAGCACTTCTATTTGAATTGCATATGTTTAATAGTATAAGCTTAATATGCTTAAATGGTTTGTTTACATTCTCTTGGATGATTGTGAAGAGCTACTTAAAAATCTAGAAATGTTGGGGATGGGAGATAGTACAGTAGGTAGGACCCTTACCTTGTACGTGTCCAACCTGGGTTCACACCCAGCACTCCATATGGTGTCCTAAGTCCTGTGAAGAATAATTCCTTAGTGTAGAGCCAGAAGTAACCCCTGAGCATTGCTGGGTGTGGCCCAGGCATAAACAAAAGAGAAAGAAATCTTGAAATATTTAGACAGTATAGAAATATAATGGAAAATGTCAGGAACTTTAAGAAGTGTGAATATTTTTCTAATTTTAGTTGTTTTTTGTTTGTTTGTTTGTTTGTTTTTGGGCCACACCCAGCAGTGCTCAGGGGTTCCTCCTGGCTGTCTGCTCAGAAATAGCTCCTGGCAGGCACGTGGGACCATATGGGACACTGGGATTTGAACCACCACCTTTGGTCCTGGATCGGCTGCTTGCAAGGCAAACGCCGCTGTGCTATCTCTCCGGGCCCTGTATTTTTTTTTTAATAGCTGTTTTATATTACTAATTCTCTAAGGCATGCATTTTCATCAGAATCTTGAATTAGGTTATAGCCCTTCAGGAGATCAAAGGTAAAGGAGTAACTCTGAAATTATATACAGAAATTCTTTGTAGGTTTCTTTCAATCAGAATTTTGTCTTATATAGTATATTTGCAAGACATAGGATGGTTGTTAGGAGACCTAACTATCTCACTTGATTAATGAGAATTAATTATTTTCCTGTATTTTCTTCAGCTAGTCACATAGAGTTTTTGCAATCGATGCTTTATTTTTATCTTTTTAAATTATTCTCCAGAAACCAAGTATCTGGAGCAAACAGAATGCAGGGGTTTCCAGCCGGGCTGAGAAGGATGCTGAGCAAAAGATTGAGGAACAGAAGACTTTAGACAAAGCCAGGTAAGGTGAAAACTGATTTTCCAAGGCCACTCACACATAGAAATGAAAGCTCAACTTTGACAATTAGACTTTCTTTTTTCTTTTGGTTATACTTCTTTTTTTGTTGTCTGTTTTTGTTTTGGGGCCACACCTAGTGACGCTCAGGAGTTACTCCTGGCTATGCACTCAGAAATTACTCCTGACTTGGGGGACCATATGGAACGCTGGGGATTGAAGCCAGGTCCATCCTGGGTCAGCCACTTGCAAGGCAAATGCCCTACCGCTGTGCTATCACTCCAGCCCCTTGGTTATACTTCTAACCCACTACCCCTATACATATTACAAATGTTCTATAAATAATGGCACTTGTGGTACTGTAAGGAATAAAGATTCATCTCAGTTTAAGATGAAAGGGGCATTGGAAACTCCCTGAAGAGCTGGAGATCAGGCTCTTCATCCAGAGCCGGGGGCCTGATCCTCATCACCTCATGATCTCCTGAACCAGAGTCTGAGTCCTACTGAAGCCTCTGTTAGATCATAAGATTATCAGGGCATATTTTAAGATGGTTTCTATAACGGTGACATTTGAGGATATTAGGGAGTCTAGGTATCAGTGACATCAGTGTTCAAAAACCTTAAAATTTTTCTCCTAGCTTTTTTTTTTAATTTCTTTTTTTTTTTTTTTTTTTGGTTTTTGGGCCACACCCGTTTGACGCTTAGGGGTTACTCCTGGCTATGCGCTCAGAAATCGCCTCTGGCTTGGGGGGACCATATGGGATGCCAGGGGATCGAACCGCTGTCCGTCCTATGCTAGTGCTCGCAAGGCAGACACCTTACCTTTAGTGCCACCTTCCCAGCCCCCTTTTTTTAAATTTCAAAGTAGAAAAATAATTGAAAGAGTATAAAGAATATTCTGGCATTCTTTATATTTTAGTTCTCCATAGAGAATTTTTGTTAAACATCATGATAGCTTTCAATATTTCAGCATTTATTTTCTGTGAATGAGGCCATAATCATAAATACCACTATCAAACTCTCAAGGCTTTGTTTTGTTTTGTTTGGGGCCACACCCGGCAATGTTCAGTGCTTCTGGCTTTGTACTCCAAGCTTCTCACTCTGCATTCAGGGATCACTCCTTGGGAGACCGTATGGGATGCTGGGAATTGAACCCAGGTTGGCTATATACAAAGCAAGGCCTTGCCTGCTGTATTATCCTTTTTGCCACAGTATTTTTGTTTGGTTTTGATTTGGGGTTTTGTTTTTTGATTTTTGGCCACACCTGGCAACACTCAGGAGTTACTACTCTGGCTCTGCACTCAGAAATTGCTCCTGGCAGACTTGGGACAATATAGGATGCTGGGGATTGAACCGGGGTCGGCCATGTTCAAGGCAAAACTACCCACTGTATTGCTCTGGCCCCTTTCTGCTTCCATTTCTAACTCTTGTTTTTTCCTAGGGAGAAATTGGAAGAAAAAGCCAAGTTATATGAAAAAATGACTCAAGGAGACTTTATAGGTAAATAACAATTATTTATTTATATTTTTGTTTTCTGTAATTCGTACTGCCTTGTGTTATTTTTGTTTTTGTTGTTGTTGTTGTTGTTATTAAAGTTGCTATATAAGAAAGGAAACCTAGAAACAGGGTGACTTTTTAATTTTTGTTTTTGTTTTTTTCGGTCACATCTGACGGCACTCAGGGGTTACTTCTGACTCTGTGCCCAGAAATCGCTCCTGGCAGCCTCAGAGGACCATATGGGATGCTGGGGATCAAACTCGAGTCTGTCTCAGGTTGGCCACATGCAAGGCAAACTCCCTACCACTGTGCTACAGGGTGACTTTAAAAAAAAAAATCAGTGATCCTTTCTTAAAAGTCCTACTGGTTACGATCTGTGCCAGTGCAGAGACAGCACCATCAGCAGTGGCTTATGGTCGACCAGTGTAGGTTGGTAAACCAGGCTTCTGTACCAGGAAGTTCCTTATAAATATGCTTCTGCACTCAATCAAGGAGGCCATCATGTAGGAGTGGTCACAGCAAAGCAAACACAGTGTAATGAGCAGTCACAGTGGGTAGGTGCTCTTGTAAGGCACATGCTTGGGGGTGGTGGTGGTGGAGAGAGAGGAGAGAAAAAGAGCATTTCTTTTCCTTTGAGGTATTGTGTGGCTTTTTATTTTATTTTCTTCTGTGCTGGGGATGGACTGGAATCCTGGTCCCCATGGATGCAAAGTAAGTGCTTTACCTCTTGGTCACATCTCCAACTCATGCCTTTCTGTTCCTTCTCTCTTTTTTTCTTTTTAATTTTTGATTCAGGGGTCTCGGGACCATATTAGGTGCTGGGGATGGAACCTAGGTAGGTCATGTGCATATTATACCATTTACTGCTGTACTATTTATTACTCTAGCCCTTCATGGCTTTATTATTATTATGTTATTTTTAAACATAGATTTTTTTTTTCCCTTTCCATTCAGTCCTGAGCAGTGAAGAGTTCCTTGCTAATAAAGAATTTTTCTAGTGGAAAATCAGGACCACCAGGAGAACCCTGGAGGTCTGGTTTGTCTGAGCAGGAAGACTGCCTCCTCCTGAAAGGGATAAGGGAGTGAGGACTCAGTGTCAGCAAAGTGGGGATTACATCACACCCTCTGGTAGGTTTCTGATGTGTATGCCTAGAGCCTAATTTGTCCTCTGAGAAAATCACAAAGTTTTTGGGACCATACATAGCAGAAGTGCTAGAGCTCTGTAATAGGGTCTCTTGGTGGTACTGGGGATTGAACCTGGGCCTCCTACCTATGGACTTATCCAATGAGTTATCTCTAGCTGGCAAGTGACTTACCTTAAATCAAGCATAAAGAAACTCCATACCCGGAGGCTGGAGCAATAGCATAGCCATAGGGCATTTGCCTTGCATGTCGTTGACCCGGGAGGAACCTAGCTTCAATCCCTGGCATCCCATATGGTCCCCCGAACCTGCCAGGAGTGATTTCTGAGCACTGCTGGGTGTGGCCTAAAATTAAAAAAAAAAAAAAAGAAACTCCATACCAATATTATATGCATATATATCAGCCATCCCAGGTTCAGTAACAGTCAGATTGCTGGGGGCTGGAGAGATAGCACAGCAGTAGGGCATTTGCCTTGCATGTGGCTGACCCAGGATGGACCTGGGTTCGATTCTCTGTCCCATATGGTCCCCCAATGCCAGGAGTGATTTCTGACCGCATAGCTAGAAGTAATCCCTGACCATCACTGGGTGATGGCTCAAAACCCCCCCCCCCAAAAAAAAAATTCAGGGATTGCTGTTTCTCTTCCAGTGGATATTTTAGTGAAATGGGCCGTGCCCTAAAAGGAAACATCTCACACATCTGTGTGTGTCCAACATATAGTGCCATATATTACCTTTCCCTGTCTGAAAGTAGGGCTCATTGGGTTAAGGTGAATTCAAATCTCTTAGCCCTACCATCACAGAGTCACAAGGGTTATGCGGCAAAGGCTGTCTGATGGTGAGGCAAATGCTTTCTAGCTGCTGCTGCATCGATTGCATATATTAGGTTTGTTCTCTCAGAGGTGCTTTTGGAAGCAGGATTACTGGCATATTGGCAAGTCAGCAGGCAGCTTGGGAACTGGGGGCCTTTTCAGAATGGTTGATGAGGTTCAGGCTTCCCATGGGCTACTGCCAGCTGCCCTGCCAGGTCCCTCAGTCTCTATCTCTTTCAGTTCTGTCAACTCTGTCTCCTCAGCTCTGTCAGGTCTCATTGATTTTGTGTCTCCTCAACCTTCTTCTCTGGTTGTTGGAGACCGCGCCGGAGGGTGAATTTTGCCAGTCTGCAGGTGTGATGAGGGAGACCCTAAACATGTCATGGCCCTCTCTTTGTTCTTTTCATTGTTTCCTTCTTTGATGGCAGGGCTTAAGACAAGTGGGGCAAGAGAGATAACACAGTGGGTAGGGTACTTGTTTTGCAAGGGGTCAACCTGGTTTCAATCCCTGACCCCCTGTATAGGCACCTAAACCCACCAGGAGTGATCCCCTGAGCACAGATCCAGTAATTCCTGAGCACTTCCAGGTCATGCCCCCAAACAAAAAAGACTGAGGATTCACTTCTCTGCCCTAGATGAGGAGGTAGAGGATATGTACCTTGTGGACTTCACACAGAAGATCATAGACCGGCACCGAGAAATGGAGGCGTCTGGCGCCCACACGACATCTCGAATGACGGAAGACAAAGATGATGAAGATGAATGCCTTTCTGAAAAAGATATCCCTCCGCCCCAGGACCCCAGTGAAGAATGGTGGGTGTTCGTCCAAGACTGGACTATTATTATAGCATTTCTCTTTTACTATTTCTTATTTTTGGTGACTGTACCCAACATTGCTCAGGGGCTACGTGTGCATGTGTGTGTGTGTGTGTGTGTGTGTATGTGTGTGTGTGTGTGTGCGCGCGCGTGCATTATCACGAGTACATGTGTGTTGGGAAGTCAGCTTTACTCCTGCCAATGTACAAGGACCTTGAGGTACCGGGGATTGAACCCAAGCCTCCAGCATGCAAAACATGTGTTCCAACCATTGAGCCTTCTCTCTGACCCAAACTCCAAGAAGGCTAGTTTTATAGTTGTAGATATATTAGCTCCCAGGAGAAAGTAGTCATAAATAAAGCTGGAGCTCGCCTCATGTACCAAGCACCTTATGAGGCACAGGGTTATGAATATGCTGGTTTCCTTGGTATAAAGGAGCCATGGAGGCAGGCTATGCTGTTTCGTCAGCTCAGCTGTTCCTTTAACTCTTCCTGACTCACACCTCCAGGACTGTGGGTGTCTCTGTTTAAAGTGAGGTGGGCCTCCTTTAGGCAGGGCAGGCAGGTGCCATCAGCCGGGGACCTGGGCAGCTTTGGAGCCTCTTGGAGCTTGGGCACCTTTATAGGAAGTGCCTGCTTACTCTCTCACCTGTACCATAGGCTGGTGACTCTTGGGTGATGATTTGCCTAAAATTTCTTCCTGAGACTGAAGCCTTCTTTCTAGGCCTCCCTCAGAACTGCTGTCTAGAAAGCCTTATTGCCTTCATCCTGAATACTCTTACGAATAATGGGGGAAAACAACTGTCTTTTTCTTACCAAAACCAGTTGTCAATAGATCAAGACCAGAGGGAAAACTCCATCCTTCAGGCTTTCTCTTTAGATTGTTGGAAGTATTGCTCAGATGCATTCAGAATGGTGTGAAGGTGCCTGGGGAAGATCCTGCCTGTGCACCTCCTCTTACCCCACTTCCTCATGGCTCACAGCCTCTCTTGGGATTTTGTGGGGAACCATTTATGCTCGTTTTCATCTGTCTTGGGCAAGAGGACTTGAGGAACTGAAGGTGCAACCACACTGCTGAGCAACCTACCACGAAGCTTCTCCAAGCTAGAGTGTCTTCATGGTGCCAAGAGCATTAGGTGTCTCACCTGCCCAGAACACCTATTTTGGAGGTGCTGTGTGCCTGGCTGGAAGACACCCAAGGAGAAGCAGAATTTTGTTTTTGTTTGTTTTTGGGCCACTCCCAGTGATGCTCTGACTGCACTCAGGGATCACACCTGGCAGTGCTCAGAGGACCATATGGGGCGCCAGGGCTTGAACCCGGGTGGGCCACATGCAAATCAAATGACTTACCTTCTGGACTATCTCTCTGGTCCCCAGAAGAGACCTAAGGTCCACTTTCAGTGTTTCCTGCCCTGCCTTCCTCCCACCCCCAAGCCCTCTGAAGTGACTCTGAGCTCTCCTACATGTCCTACACCTTGAGGATCTGGTTCCTTCAGGCGTGCTCCATGATTGCTGCTGATAGTCGCTGCTGACAAGCCCATCTTGCCGCTTGTGTTTTGATGGGCTCTGCATGTTTGGAAAGCCTTCTCCAGAAACAGAATAGCTTGTGATTGCTTTTCAAGGGAGAAATCTCTCCTTTGAAAGGTTTACTGTCCCCCCCCCCCTTCATTAATGCCCACATGATTGCAAGCATTTGTCGGAGACTGGAAGAGTTTGAAGGACAATCTAGGGTGTCACATGGTACCATATGGCATTGGAAGACGCACTGCAAGCAGTTCTGACACTTTTGTTGTTTTCAAATGAAGCTCCAGAATTGGACTGCTTGTAAAATGTTTTTGGTTAGTTAAGTTCCAGGTGGTAGAAAAATCTTTCTGCAGAAATACTGTAAATAATTACGCAGACCATCTGGCTAGATGTTTCTCTTTTTCTATTCATATAAAAGAAAGAAAAAAAAATGAAGAAAGAAACTGCATTCTGCAACTTGAGATTTTTATTTATTGTGGTAATCAGCTTGAGGATTATAGTACTAGAGGCCCAAACATTCCGTTTTTAAATTATAAGCTAGTGATGTGAGAAAAAGAAATTGCTAACAAAAGCAAAACTGCAGGGAATCTGACTTTAAACCAGTCCACCAGGGGCTGGAGCAGTGGCGCAAGCGATAAGGCATCCACTTTGCCCGCCCTAGCCTAGGACAGACCATGGTTCGATCCCTCGGCATCCCATATGGTCCCCCAAGCTAGGAGCAATTTCTGAGCGCATAGCCAGGAGTAACCCCTGAGTGTCAACAGGTGTGGCCCAAAAACAAGACAAAAAAATTAGTCCACCATCATTCCTGTCCCCTTTCTTGGTGTTAAACGTCTATGAGCAATGGGGCAGGGGGTGGTGTGTTTGTGGTATGTGTGCACACAACAGAGCCATGTCATACGGGGGGACATATCAAGGCACCTCCTTGCATGTGGCCACCCTGGACTGATTCCTAACACTAAGTATGGTGCACACTTCCTGTCCCCCCCCCCCCAAAAAAAAAAAAAACAAAACTAGGAGAGTCCTTGCCCTGGGTTATCAGATCAAAAAATATATAGCAACAAGATGTGAATGAAATGTTTTCCAAGCAAATCTGCCCATATTTCTCTAGGAGTCAGCACTTCCATGACTGCTCTTGACCTGGCTCAGTAACTGACTGGTCAGAGCAGGTACAAGGAAAGAAGGAGCAACTGTTGGATCAACCTGCTGGTAGGCACTTTTTGGGGGTGCAGCGTAGGTGCACTTGACTTCTTCATAAAGGCTCTAAACAACTGTGCCTTAAAAAGACATTGTCTTGGGCCCGGAGAGATAGCACAGTGGTGTTTGCCTTGCAAGCAGCCGATCCAGGACCAAAGGTGGCTGGTTCGAATCCTGGTGTCCCATATGGTCCCCAGTGCCTGCCAGGAGCTATTTCTGAGCAGACAGCCAGGAGTGACCCCTGAGCACCGCTGGGTGTGGCCCAAAAACCAAAAAGAAAAAGAAAAAGACATTGTCTTTTTAGAGTAAAATATCTTCAGCAGGGGTCCTCAAACTTTTTAAACAGGGGGCCAGTTCACTGTCCCTCAGATCATTGGAGGGTCTGACGATAGTAAAAACAAAACTTATGAATGAATTCTTATGCACACTGCATATATCTTATTTTGCAATGAAGAAACAAAACAGATACAAATACAATATGTGGCCCACGGGCCATAGTTTGAGGACCACTGATTTAGAGAAATATGAAGAGAACTAGATTTCTGTGTTTGAGAGAGAATACAGGATTCTCCAGATAGGACAGAGCCAAGGATATATATCTTAGGTTGAGATGCAGGCAAGTCTGTGCAATAGAAAACGTCCATCGAAAATATTTTTTTTGTTTGTTTTTTGTTTTTCGGGCCACACCCATTTGATGCTCAGGGGTTACTCCTGGCTAAGCGCTCAGAAATTGCCCCTGACTTGGGGGGGACCATATGGGACGCCGGGGGATCAAACCGCCATCTTTCCTTGGCTAGTGCTTGCAAGGCAGACACCTTACCTCTAGCGCCACCTCGCCGGCCCCCATCGAAAATATTTTAATTCCTTGGGAAAAGGGTGTACATTGAGAAGAAGTAAAGGAATAAAATGTTATTTTGGGGAAGACTGGTATAGAATAGAATTATTACATTGCTGATCACATTTGGAACTACCTAAATCAGTTGGTCTATGGTATGGTGTGTGTATTTGCAAATTGTGTGTGTGTGTGTGTGTGTGTGTGTGTGTGTGTGTGTGTAAACTACACCCAGGATTCATGTTTGCCTGCCCTTTGATTTGCCTTTGAGCTGCATAGCCCCCGACTGTCAACATTTTATTTACATTTGTGTACTAACAGTGGTTTTCGGACTGCCAGTGGCCGTCATAATCTAAATCAGATTGCCTTTGGAGATGCTCCAGCAAGCGTCTATGTTGGTTCTTTTATCTTTGAATCATATATGTGATGAATCATTTTCTGTAATAGTGAGAGGCATGTTGATTTTGAGAATGTCCAGAAACCTGTCATGAGAATGGTGGTCTAGGTTGAAGGTGTCTCTTGGTGGTCCACTCTATATCCGCGTCCCCCACCGGAATCCCCTCTGGAGGTCCTGTCCAGAGCCTCCCATCTCTTCTTTTGTATTTCAGGGTGGATTATGTGGACTCTTTAGGGCGGTCCCGGCGCTGCATGAAAAAGGATCTACCACATCTGCTGGAGCTTGATAAGAATCTCCAGGGGAGGCTGTAAGTGTGCGATCTACAAAGCTTGCAATCCCAGGGCTTAAGTAAATGTACATGCATAGTTTGCTTTATGGGTGAGGCTGTTTTTAATTATATTTTTTCAATAAGGAGAATTTTTTTTAATGTATTGGCATATGTGCTTACTGAAGTTTCTGATCCCCCTTTTTTTCTGGGGTGTGGGGCAAACCCAGTGGTGCTCAGGAATTACTCTTGGCTCTGAATTCAGGAATCCTGGCTATGTTTGGGGTTCTGTGGTGTTCTGTGTCAGAAGCACCCCGGAAAGCTACTGTCTGTTGCCTTTCTGAGCAGGAGTCATTCATCCACCATCCACTGACAGAACTGCAGTTCAGCCAACCCCTCAGCTCATATCTGAAGAGAATTCTATTTTTTTAACTTTATTGATTTATTGATTCATTGATTCATTGATTGGTTTCTGGGTCACACCCAGTGGTACTCAGGGGTTACTCCTGGCTCTGCATTCAGAAATCACCCCTGGCAGGCCGGAAGACCATATGGGATGCCGGGAATCGAACCAGGCTCCTCCCAGGTTGACTGCATGCAAGGCAATTGCCTCACCGCCGTGTTATCTCTACAGCCCCCTATATTTTTTTTTTAATTTGGGGACCAGACCTGATGGTGCTCAGGAGTTATTCCTATCTCTGCACTCAGTAATCACTCCTCGCAGTGCTTGGGAATTGAACCGGGGAATTGAACCGGGGTTGGCTGCTTGCAAGGCAAACAAATGCCCTCTCCGCTGTACCATTGCTCCAGCCCCTAAAAAGAACTTACTCTTTCTGTTTTCTCCCAGTTTCCTCAGCCCTGCCAATGAAAAATCCTTGCTGTCTGAAGACATGAGGAAAGAGCTACAGCGCCAGGAATGGGAAGAGGAAGAAAGGGAGGCCCTGAAAAGGCCCATGGGGCCCATCCATTATGAAGACATTCGTGAAAATGGTATGACCGTCCTTCAGTGCCACAGCCCCGGTTCTCTCTCTATCCAGCGGCAGGCATGAAGAGAAGCATTCATCCAGCAGCAGCTCTGACGTAGGAGGAAGAGATTCTGCTATGGAAGTTGAAAATATCCCCTTTGTTCATTTGATAGCCTGAAAAGAAAAAAAAAAATAATACTCATACTGGGAATAGCTTCCTAACAGAGAGTCTTTTCAGCCTATGACTGAAAATTAATGAGTTTTTGTTCTACTTATCACTTGCCAAACAGGATGACAATTACTTTAAATTTTTCCCCCTTTTAAACTTCTGCCAAAATGTCACTGCATTTCTTCTCTGTACTGGCAGAGAGCTTGGCCCGACTCTGATGGACGGAACAGAAAAATTCTAATCTTTTGAATGATTTTGACTTATTTCAGAGGCCCGGCAGCTCGGCGTCGGCTATTTCGCCTTTGCGAAAGATAAGGAGCTAAGGAACAAGCAAATGAAAACACTGGAGATGCTGCGTGAGCAGGTATAAGACAGATTCTGGGTTGAAGTTTAGAGGACTTGAACTTCTTTGGGCCATCCCACAAAATAAAAAGATAAGCAGATGGCTGGAGATGTCATTGGCTGTTGAGAGCACTGACCCAGGGCTTCTAGCTGGGACCACAGGGCATAGTTCAGACTAAGATCAGAGCTGCTTGTTATAATGAATGTGATGTTTGAAATCTGATTTCAAATATGCTCCATTCAGAAGGGTGTGCATGAGAACAGTCAGTTGTATGAGGGATCAAGAACCAAACTTGGAGGGCCGGGCGGTGGCGCTGGAGGTAAGGTGCCTGCCTTGCTGCGCTAGCCTAGGACGGACCGCGGTTCGATCCCCCGGCATCCCATATGGTCCCCCAAGAAGCCAGGAGCAACTTCTGAGCGCATAGCCAGGACTAACCCCTGAGCGTCACAGGGTGTGGCCCAAAAACCAAAAAAAAAAAAAAAAAGAACCAAACTTGGGGGTTGGAGTGATAGCACAGCAATAGGACGTTTGCCTTGCACGCAGCAGATCCAGGACGGATGGTGGTTCGAATCCTGGCATCGCATATGGTCCCCCCAAGCCTGCCAGGAGCAATTTCTGAGCACAGAGCCAGGAGTAACCCCTGAGCACAGCTGGGTGTGACCCAAAAACCAAGAAAAATATAAAATGTTTTTTTGGGTTGGCTTCTGAATGCCACATTTCTTGGAATGGCGTATCTCCCACTAAACTTAAGCATCAGCAACTCCACAAAGCATCCTGGGTCTCCATCTCAATGACCTCTGAACTCATGTTCAGATGTGGAGTAGAAATAAGCTTGGTGGGGTCGGCGAGGTGGCGCTAGAGGTAAGGTGTCTGCCTTGCAAGCGCTAGCCAAGGATCAGGACCTCGGTTTGATCCCCCGGTGTCCCATATGGTCCCCCCAAGCCAGGGGCAATTTCTGAGCAGTTAGCCAGAAGTAACCCCTGAGCATCAAACGGGTGTGGCCCGAAAAACAAAAAACAAAACAACAAAAACAAAACAAAACAGAAAAAAAGAAAGAAGCTTGGTTTTTTTTTTTTTCATAAGCTCAGTTATTTCTTTCTTTTAAGCAGAAGTATAGTGATTTGACCTAACAGTTTTCTCGTTTTCCTCCTCAGACAACAGATCAGAGAACAAAACGAGAGAACATAAAGGAGAAGCGGAAAGCAATACTGGAAGCAAGGCTCGCCAAACTGCGACAAAAGAAGATGAAGAAAACCAAAGAAGATGGGACCGAGGAAGAAAATAAAGGTACATGGGGCCTTTGTTCCTGTAGGGAGGAAAGGGTAGTTCAGTAAAGTCTCCTGGTGGCACTGGGGCAGAGTGGAAATGCGCCATCTGGCTCCACTCTCCAGCAAACAGCATGCCTTTGAGGAACTGCCAGGAAGAGCTTTTAGAGCCAAAGCGATGTAGAGAGATACCGCAGAGTATTTTTAGCTTATAGACAGGAATAATAGCAAATGGCACATTGTACTGCTTCGTAGAATGGTATAGTTTAGTAACAGATTTCTAGAAACGACCTTTGAAGATAAACTTTAAGCTGCACATGTACGTGCTTTTAGACTTAAATTTTTTCATTATTTCACACACGCATATTTTAAAGAAATCCATTCACCATGACTAAATGAATTAAAGACTTGAGAAATAGGGGTAGAGACTTGCTTACCCAAATATGGCACCAGATTCGCGCATAGCACACTTTCCTCACATGTTGTTGTGTTCTGGATTTGATCCCTGGCATCACATACAAAAATTATACGAATTTAAAAGGCGGGCTGGAAGGAGAACTCTGGTGGGCTGGATCTTATGTTTTGCATGTAGGAGGCTCAAGTTTGATGGTCATGATTCATTGAACACTGTAGGACATGACTGTCTCAAAAAAAAAAAAGTGCTGCAGAAGGTGGTAGTTTGAAAGATGACCTAATTATCTATCCTTTAGAAATGTACTTGAGTTTCATGAATAATGAAACCCATCCATAAACTGAACCAGCAGGTGGCTGGCACCACCAGGAGGCAGCTTTTCATAGTGACCAGACAGTAACACACTCCATAATGCTCCCCTAAAGGAATATTCTCTGCCTGATGGGAGATGAAGCCCCACCTGCTCAGATGTGGCCCAGGGGAAGAAGGGGAGAGAGGGAGGATGAAATGGGCTTCCTCTTCAGGAACATGAATGGGGAAGTCACCACAAAATGTACATTTGCTTCCTCTGGCCTATATCTCCATGGGCCACCCTCAGCTGCAAAAGAGGCCATTCAGAATGATGTCGCCAACAAAGTGACCAGCAGAAACTGGGTCACTCTTTGTAGAAGGTAGAAGATGTCAGGAGTTTCTAGAAGCTTCCCTTCCTCTCACAGTGGTCTCGTGGCCTTTTTCTTTTTGGTTCTGAGTATCTTTCTTGTAGTTCTGAATAGAGACCAGGAATGTTCAGAAATTGGACCATCATCTGTTTACTTTTATGTAAATGCTGTGTCCTGGTAATATGTTGAATTGTGGAATGTGTTTTTCTACTTGGATCCACTTCAAATATCTAGTGTTTCTGCAAGATATGTAGGTCTATCATAGACTGCTTTTTACTTTGTAAATCCATTCGATCTCATTTTTTTATTTGTTTTGTTTTTGTTTTTGTTTTTGGGCCACACCCGGTAACGCTCAGGGGTTACTCCTGGCTATGTGCTCAGAAGTTGCTCCTGGCTTGGGGGACCATATGGGACACCGGGGGTTCGAACCGCGGTCCGTCCAAGGCTAGCGCAGGCAAGGCAGGCACCTTACCTTTAGCGCCACCGCCCGGCCCCCGATCTCATTTTTTTAAAATACAGCCAGGGTTGAGTAGCCTACAGACTGTCAACAAACCCCAACTCTTCCTTACTGATCCTGCTTTTGCATTTCTTTTAGTTCAGACGTTTATTTTAGTTGCATAATTAGGTTCTAGTCCTTTTTTTTTTTTTTTTTTTTTTTTTTTGGTTTTTGGGCCACACCCGTTTGACGCTCAGGGGTTACTCCTGGCTATGTGCTCAGAAATCGCCCCTGGCTTGGGGGGACCATATGGGACGCCGGGGGATCGAACCGCGGTCCTTCCTTGGCTAGCACTTGCAAGGCAGACACCTTACCTCCAGCGCCACCTACCCGGCCCCAGGTTCTAGTCCTTTGTTGGACTAATAATAATAATAACATATAATAATAGTAAGTGATCTAATGAGAAACTCATCCATCCTCGGCTTGGGTCTTGGTTCTCATCATTTCCTACCTGTGGAACTTATCTAGGTCACTTTTCCTCTTCTGCAAAATAAGGATGAGACAGAATGCCACTGCTGACTTGATTAGAGTTATTATAGAATTAAATCGTTATTATCTAAGATCTGTAGCCCACTGCTTGGGGCATGCCAGATTCTCAGTAGATACCCATTGCAACCTGAAGAATTAGAATGCCTTATTTCATGTTTAAGTAGCTTTAAAATTTTTTTATCATGAAATCTTACTTTCTTATAAAAAAAAATAGATGGAGATGTTCAAATTGGACCATTGCCACCTGAACCAGTGATGCCACCTCCACAACCTGCTGCCCAGAACAGCAAAGTAGAAGTCATTGTTCAGGAAAGGAGGGACACCAGGCCTGGAGTGCCACATGTGCGCGAGTGGGACCGGGGGAAAGGTAAGGACCTGGGGGTGCCACATGTGCCAGAGTGGATTGGGGGAAGATCAGGGCATGGAGTGCCACACGTGTGGGCATGGGATCTGGGAAAGGTCGGGGCCTGGGCTCTTGTCAGTGAAGCCTTCTCCAACCTTCCCCTGCCCTGCACGGGAGAATCTCCTGGTTCACCTGGTTACAGGGAGATTTGGGGAAGTTCCAGAATCTGGTTCTTTGAGGCCTCAGGAATTCTTCTGATCTTTATATTTGTTTCCTACTCAAATATCATCTCCTTGTAAACAGGGGCCCTAGAAAGTGTTACCCCCAAAGCATGGTTATTTTCTTTTTAGAAGTACTTTCTGAAATTCATGCTGCTTTCATGGTCGTTTTGAATTCTGTTTCACAGGAACTGCTAGTTTTTTGTTTTTTTGTTTTTTGTTTTTTTTTTTTTTTGGTTTTTGGGCCACACCCGTTGACGCTCAGGGGTTACTCCTGGCTATGCGCTCAGAAGTTGCTCCTGGCTTGGGGGACCATATGGGACACCGGGGGATCGAACCGCGGTCCGTCCAAGGCTAGCTCAGGCAAGGCAGGCACCTTACCTCTTGCGCCACCGCCCGGCCCCTGTTTTTTTGTTTTTGTTTTTGTTTTTGCAGGTGGGGTTGGTAGTATTGGGGTTACATCCGAACTGTGCTCATGGATCATTCTGGTGCTGTTGGGGGGTGTTATGAAGTGCCAGAGATAGAATCTATGTTGGTTGTATGCAAGACAAGTGCCTTACCTGCTCTACAAACTAATCTCTCTGGCCTCAAGAATGGCTTTTTTTTTTTTTTTTTAATTTTTTCAATCTTAGGAAGATTTTATTGTGCTCTTTGTTTTTAGCAGCCTACCTTATGTTCATTGAAGACAGTCTGTGTGCTGAAATGTTGACCTGGCTTCACATTTAATTCTGTTGAATTATGCAAACTGTCAATACACTGTGAAGTTTGCAGTCGCCTGTCTTGGGAAGAGACTAGGGTTTAAGTCTCTCTAAAAGAAGCCAGGTTGGAACCAGAGTGATAGTACAGTGGGTAGGGTACGTGGTCGGCATGTAGCTGACCTGGGTTCAATCTCTGGCACCTCTTTTGATCCTCGGAACCTAGTCAAGTAGTGATCCCTGAGTGCAGAGCCAGGAGTAAGCCTCGAGCACCACCAGGTGTAGGCCCTTCCCACACAAATAAAAGAAAAGATTATGCTAACATTCACTCACGGAGTTCAAACACTAAGATCAAAGATTGCAAGTAGACAAGGACCTTTGATTAATGCTTCTATCGGAAAGATGAGACACCAAGATAGGTTCAGACAGATCCTTTCAAAAATCAAATAAAGGACAAAGTTGTTATGTTAAAGGAACTTTTCCAAAGTTCACCTCTTCCATCACTTCAAACCAAGTTATGCGAGGATTTGATTTTACATATTTTTCTCACAGATGGAATTTTAGTGTCTATTTTGGCACTGTCTCCAGTCTCATCTCTCTCCACAAAGCCTTCCTTGATCTTCCCCCATCTGGAAGAAATAAATCACTCGCTTCTCTTAGCCTGGTTCCTCATCCTTTTTGTAGATATTATACTGACCTCTTGTATAATAGTGTGGTGTTGCTGTCCTTATTCTCCAGAGAAATTGAGAATGATTTTTAAGAAACACAATGATTGGAGCTAGAGCAATAGTACAGGGGGTAAGGTGTTTGCCTTACATACAGCTAATCTGGGCTCAATCTCTGGCACCCTGAAACACTGTCAGGAGAGATTCCAGAGTGCAAAGCCAGTAGTAACTCCTGAGTACTGACAGGTGTGACCCAGAAACAAAAAAAAAAAAGGAAAAAAGAGAAAGGAAAGAAAGAAACAGTGATTAAAGAATAGTCATAAAAATTGAACCAGGGGCCGGGCGGTGGCGCTGGAGGTAAGGTGCCTGCCTTACCTGCGCTAGCCTAGGAGACGGACCGCGGTTCGATCCCCCGGCGTCCCATATGGTCCCCCAAGCCAGGAGCGACTTCTGAGCGCATAGCCAGGAATAACCCCTGAGCGTCACCGGGTGTGGCCAAAAACCAAAAAAAAAAAAAAAAATTGAACCAATTCAAAAATCTTTTTTGTTTGTTTTGTTTTGATGTTGGGCCACAACCATTGACACTCAGGGGTTACTCCTGGCTATGCTCTTAGAAATTGCTCCTGGCTTGGGGGACCACATGGGATGCCAGGGGATCGAACCGCAGTCCGTCCTAGGCTAGAACTTGCAAGGCAGATGCCTTACCTCTAGCGCCACCACTCTGGCCCCTTCTTTTGGTTTTTGGGTCACACCCAGCAGTGCTCAGGGGTTACTCCTGGCTCTGCACTCAGAAATCATCCCTGGCAAGCTCAGGGGACCATATGAGATGCTGGGATTTGAACCACTGTCCGTCCTAGATTGGCTGCATGCAAGGCAAATGTGTTCTCTCTCCAGCCCAACAAAAATCATTGTTTAAACTATATATTGATCTTGTGTTAGTAATAGAACCAGTATTCAATAATGAGTTCTAATAACATTCTTTCTTATTTTCACTAGACTTTTCCTTTGGCTACTGGTCGAAGAGGCAGTCAGATCTCCGGGCTGAGAGAGATCCTGAGTTTGCTCCCCCATCGGATTACTTTGTGGGCCAGAAGAGAACTGGGCCTGTGAATAGCAGGTCTGGACCTGCCCGCAGTGAACCGGTACAGTGCGCCGCTGGCCAGCACCAAGACCCCAGCTCTTCACAGGCATCAGCCACACCTGCCCCCAGTAGCCCACCACAGGCCCCTGTCACTTTTGAAACTCTGGATGATATGATATCCTATTATAAACAAGTAACATGAGCGCCAAAAGTATTCTCGTGGATACGAACTATTGATGGTGCCTTCCTCTCCCCCAGCAAGGGGAAAACCTTAGGGATGGACTTTTGGTTGGATTGATGGATATCTAAGAAAGTGAATGAATTATGGCAACTCTTGGCTCTTTATGTTTTTGTTTTGTGAGGCCACCGTCCTCTCAGTTTCTGTTGTCAACTGTGTTAAAGCAGAATCTTCTGTAGTATTTGGTGATGAGGCATTTGGGTTCTCTGACACTCACACAGTCTGAAGGCTCCTTTCTGTCCCTTTTGCAAGTCCTGACAGGCACATATCTTTGTTCCAAGGAGCCTGCTTCTAGATTAGTTGCTAGAGTGTCCGTCAAGAGCCATTTTTGCCGGTGAGATGGTGGTAAATAGGATCTAGTCTCCGCAGGGACCTTGAAGCTGGTGGACTTGAGTCCACCACTTGAGTCACTTGAGTCCTGAGTGTAGAGCCAGGACCACTCAGATTACTCAAATCACTCAGGACTGTCACTCAGGACACTTGTCACTGGATGTATAGAAGGAAGGAGCACTTGGTGAGGTAGACCCTGAAGTCCTTTTTATTGTCTCAAATGACAATTGGGCTCCATGTTTCTGGACTAGCCATATGTAGAAGTTTCTAGACCTGGTCCATCTCTCTTCTACCTGAGTGCCACAGCCCTCCCGCTGTGCTGTAGTGACTGTGGCTAGCTCCATCTGCCTACTGGACCTCATCATTTTGGGGGACCAAGTGTGTGGGCTTCATTCTCACAGTAGAGTTGGTGGGAGCACATCTGCTCAGTATAGACTAGACAGTGGACAGTGGGGATGGCAGTGTCAGAGACCTGTGACAGAACCTTCGTCCTGGGGTCTTCTCTGCAGCTTGTCCAGACTAGTGCTTCTCCCTTCCACCCTCGCCCCTGTCTTTACTTCCAACATTGAACCCCTCTCAAAAATAAACAAACAAACACCTAAGTTCTTGCAAACTTTGTCTCTAAATTCTATAACAAGGACAAAGTTGACTGTCATATGAATGGCCATTCAGAACTTTCAAGCTGGCTAGTACCTTTCTCAGAAAATGGACATTAAAATCAACTGATTTCACTGCCTCTTTGGTAAAAACTGACAAGCTGATCCTAAAATTTATATGAAATTGCAAGGCACCCGGAAAATCCAGTACAGATCTTGAAAGAGAACAAAGTTGCTGCAGGATTCGAAGCAAGGTAGCACTGATAGAAGGACTGAAGGAAGGGGGTGGGGGTTCAGTGGAATAAAACCAAAACCAGTCATTATGGTTCGTCTCTGACTACAATACCAGCCCCTTCCACAAGGAAAGAATGGTCTCAAAAGAGGATACTGGGGCAACTGTTGCCCTCAACTTATATTTGAAGGTCAACCCAAAATGCACTAAACACCTAAGAGTAAGAAAATAGTGTAAGAAGCCAGAGTGGTGGCACAGCTGTAGGGTGTTTGCCTTGCACGAGGCAGACCCAGGATGGACTGTAGTTCAATCCCCAGGCATCCCATATGGTCCCCCAAGCCAGGAGTGATTTCTGAGCACATAACCAGGAGTAACCCCCAAGCGCCACCAGGTGTGGCCCAAAAACCAAAAATATAAAAAAAAATAAAAAAGGTAAAATGAAAACAGAACAAAAGGATTAGAGGGAAAAATTGGAATACCAAATGGAAAAAAATTAAGATTTTTAGGTAAAGGGAAGACAATTGAAGAACTGGGGTATAACTGTTGCCCTTAACTCATACTTAAAAGTCAGCTCAAAATACACCAAACACCTAAAAGGAAGAGAAGAAACCAGCAATAGATAATTGAAGGACAGGAGAGGCTGGTTTAGGAGGGCTGAGAAAAACCTTAAGAAGGTATCAGCCGGGCCGGAGAGATAGCATGGAGGTAGATTGTTTGCCTTGTCTGCAGAAGGATTGTGGTTTGAATCCCGGCATCCCATATGGTCCTCTGAGCCTGCCAGGAGCGATTTCTGAGCCTAGAGCGAGGAGTAACCTCTGAGTGCTGCTGGGTGTGACCCAAAAACAAAAACAAAAAAAAAGGCATCAGCCTATGAGGGACCAGTCAGGAAAGCTAGCAGCTTTGTCTCCTGTTGCATTAAATAATTAACGATGGGGCTGGATTGTGGAGGATGCCATCCAGCCCACATGGCTCTGCAACCTCCATCCAGCCGGCCGGGTCCCAAGCCCATGTGAAATCACTCACTCACAGGCAGGCATTAGGAAGCATCATCTTTATTCATGTCCTAGCCACCACAGGTGTGTGGCCTATCTCAACCTTTTAATCATTCGCCCTGCATCTTATAATTCAGTCATCTCCTGTAAGCCATCTTCCCTTTGGGCTCCATGCGGCCCAAAGATCCAAAAGCCGGCCAAGAGACAAAAGGGGCGGAATCCCTTTCGTCCCAGGCTTATCTACCTTTTCCAAGACCCCTCCCAGGCATGGGAGGGTCTTGTAGGTAATCACACCTATTATCCGGTTCCCTAGACCCCTCCCAGAAATGGGTGGGTCTTGGGGTACACCACAGTCTCCTTCCACCTGGACCCCAGCATGGATGAAGAAGCAGAGGACAGTGGTGTCAGGTGTAACTGTGGGTCAGATTTTCTCTAGGAATTTCCCCCTTTCTTTTTTTTTTTTTTTTTTTTTTTTTTTTTTTTTTTTTTGGTTTTTGGGCCACACCCGGCTGTGCTCAGGGGTTACTCCTGGCTGTCTGCTCAGAAATAGCTCCTGGCAGGCACAGGGGACCATATGGGACACCGGGATTCGAACCAACCACCTTTGGTCCTGGATCGGCTGCTTGCAAGGCAAACACCGCTATGCTATCTCTCCGGGCTCGAATTTCCCCCTTTCTAAAGGAGGGATGCTTTCTTTGTTTTAGGGGTCACATCTAGTGCTCAGGACTAGCTTCATGCTCAGGGGCACCAGGTGGTTCTGGGATTTGACCCTAAATCTCCCACATACAATACTTGTGCTCCAGCCCTTTGAGCTAGATTCTTTTCCCAGTTAAAGATTATGAAATTTCCATTCGGTCTCCTCTTATATCATGCATATTGCACTTTCAGACCCAGAGGTGTTAAGAATTAATTAATTGATTGATTCATTAATTGATCAAATTAATTAGGCAGCCTGTTTTATCCAAGTGTGTCCAACAGATGGCAATAGAATTCTTAGATTTCAGATTTTTCCCTTAAACTGCACTGGTATAGTATCACTTTCTGTGTCCGCTTTCTAGGAACCACTTTTTTAAAGTGAAATTAATCTTATGACATACTATTTAGTTTTTTTTTCTTTTTTTTTTGGTTTTTTTTTTTTTTTGGTTTTTGGTTTTTGGGTCACACCCAGCAGCGCTCAGGGGTTACTCCTTGCTCTACACTCAGAAATCGCTCCTGGCAGACTCAGGGGACCATATGGGATGCCAGGATTCGAACCGCCATCCTTCTACATGCAAGGCAAACGCCTTACCTCCATACTATATCTCCTGTCCCTATTTAGTTCATTTATAAAGTCTCTCAGCACTTATCATTACATAAAATATTATGAATGTATTTGACATGTATGTATTTGACATTTCTCCCCAAATCTTCCAATTCTGCTGTCTACACATACAGAATATATTCATATATATAGAGCATCTCCTGTGGATGCTACCTTTTCATGAAGAAAATTTGATCTGTCACAGGCCGGGGAGATGATGGGTCAGGGGTTCAGGCTCTCTCCCTGCACCTAGATTTGATTCTCAGCATCACACATGGTCTCCTGGAGCCCTACCAGGAGTAAGCCTTGAGCAAATTGCATCCAAAAACGTAAAAAACGAACTAAAAAAAAAACCCAAAACAATAAAAAAAATAACTTGATTTGTCTTCAGGGTTTATAAAACATGTAGTTGAAAAACAATGACACCTAAACTGTTCTAACAAGTATTCTAAACATTAAAAAATGCTCAACATACTTAAAGGTTTGTTAGTTTCTAAATTGAGTCTTTTGGTTTCTATTTCAGCTGAACAAAATTAGAGTTTCCTACCTATGCCAGCCACATTTCAGTTGCTCAAAAGACATTGTATGGCCAATGCTCTTACATGCTTTACATAATCTGTTTCCACATGTTTTATGGTTTGATTCCATGTAACCATCCCATCGGTAAGTAACCAAAGGGGGGCTGACCTTGGGGAAACATTTCTTCCAGACTAACATTAAACATTTAGGAACCCTGTCTGGCTGTGTTTGACTTGAGAGCAAGGGGTAGGGAAATGTGGCCACATCTTAGTCAGGTCTCTATAGAGCTAAGTGGGGTGTTAGGGTGATCGGAAATGGCCCTGAGTGATTTATTTTCATTGTAATCTTTCACCAGGCCTTTGTGTGTTTTGACACAGTTCATTTGAATTGGCTCCATAAATCATTTTGTTTGCTTGCAAAATTCCCAATGGAGAAACTTGAAATCCATATACATGAGATTCCTGTTAATGCATAACCATACATTAGCCAAGGACTGGTGGAATTATGCATTTTCTCTTAAAGCCACACTGCTGGCTATAGTTTGGTTTGCTGCCTGCTTGTTATGATATGGAGATGGGGCATTGGAATTTAGAATCCAGTATAGAAGTGGGTACCGGTCTTTACAGTTGAAACACCAGAGAGGGGTCCCGCCATATATGTCTCCCTTTCAACCAGTAGGTTATCAGGTTATTGGTTGGTTATCAGTCACATCATTCAGATAAAAGAACTACATGGCTAAGGTGAGTGAAGTTTCTTGGAAATCCTTTGGCCCTCTGCTGAAAAAAAAAAAAAAGTGGGGTGGGGGTTAAATGAAACTTGTTCCCTCCCCCGGCCTTCTGAACTGGCTTGCTGGTGAGACATTTTGTTAGTGTGATTATGGCATTGAGTCATATTTAAAGTGGATTTGTGTTTTGGGGTAAAGCCGGGGAGAAGAAGTGACTGGGGTGTATATTAGGGAGAAGGTAAATAGAAAGGAGCAGGTTGCTTAGCCAAAAGGCGGCACCTAGGCCCAAGATTGATCGGTTAGAGTTTTCTAATAAATTCTGGGCTGCATTTAAACTGGCAAGGGCATTTGTTTAAGAGTCTTCCTGTTCATTCATCTTTACTCCAGCTTCTTTCTTTACTGCAGCACTAACCACCATGCTTTCTCAGTCTCTGAAAGCGTCATCTGCTTGGTGGCAGTTCTGCCAGATTGAAGCATTTTTCCCAGCACGTCTGTTTCTTTTCTTTCCTTGTCAGCATTTAAACTTCCTGGATTTGAGCACAGGTAGTTTGAGATTTGAGCCCTCGCCTGCTCTCTCTGCACCTTACTTGTTCAGGATTGTTTATGAAAATCAGAAAGCAGAGGTCTGGTCTCCTGGGTTGCAAGTGTGGCTGAGACCTGGACCCCAGGAGCCTGAGTTTGACTGTCTTCTTTCTGAAAAGCTTCATTGTCACTTAGAGGGAAAAGGCTTTATTTATGTCTCTGCATCCAATTATGGCTTTTTTTTTTTTCATTTTTTATGGGTTATGTAATCCATGGGAACACACTAGATGGACCTCAGGGGTGGTGCTCAGGGACCGCTGGGGCCACTCAGCAATAGTTGGGTCAGGGATACTGCCTGATCATAGAGCAATGTTCAGGTCAGTGAGGCAGGGCCCTCCAGGGCTAACCCTGGCAGTCTTGGGGTGGGGCGAGGATGGACAGGGGGTTCTAGGGTTGAAGTCAAGTTTGGACTCCCTAGCCCCGAATTTGGTTCTTTAAATTAAATTTCAATTTTAACCTAATTTATAAAAATTGGGCTCAGTTATTTTTAATATTGCCTAATATTTTATCAAATTGATATTATTTTAGGGACCACAGACATAGGACAAGGGGTAGGGCATTTGCCTTGAACAGAAATAACCCTGATTTGATCCGCAGCATCCATTTATGGTTCCCAATCACCACCAGGTACAATTCCTGAGTGTAGAACAAGGAGTAAGGCCTGAGCACTGCTGGATATGGGCTCCTTGTCCCTCTGCCCCCAAAATAGTCATTTTAAAGTACTTTCTCATCATTAGCTGACTGAGCCATTTGATTAGTGCAATTAATTTGGCTCAAAAGGATCTAAGTAATTTGTTTTACCAGACTTTATGCAAGCATCTCTCCTTGCTTCAGCCCTTCCTTGGACATTATTTTTTTAAAGGAAAATCTCTAGCCAACTGTCATTCTTACTACCTTCCTTGGTGGTGATGAAGGGAAACTGATTTAGTGCTAACCCTAATGTGCCATTACCACTGAGGCTCCAGTGCTTGGCTGGTCTAAGAAAGTTCTGACCCGGGCCCGAAGAGATAGCACAGCAGCGTTTGCCTTGCAAGCAGCCTATCCAGGACCAAAGGTGGTTGGTTCAAATCCCGGTGTCCCATATGGTCCCCCGTGCCTGCCAGGAGCTATTTCTGAGCAGACAGCCAGGAGTAACCCCTGAGCACAGCCGAGTGTGGCCCAAAAACCAAAAACCAAAAAAAAAAAAAAGTTCTGACCCAGAGAGTCACTGCCCTCAGGACTCAGGCCTACTTCCTGTCACTTCAAAGGGACCTGGGCCTCTCCCAGAGCAGTGTTCAGAGCCCAAACGCAGGAGACAAGATGGTGTTTACTCATTTCTATCTCACTTTGTTCATTTAGTTTTTTGGGTCACATCCATTTATCTTCAGGGCTTACTCCTGGCTCTGCACTCAGGAATCACTCCAGGCAGAGCTCAGGGAACCATATGGGATGCTAGGGATTGAACCTGAGTTGGCCGTGTGCATGGCAAGTGTCCTCCCAGTTGTGCTATTGCTCTGGCTCCCTCATCTGGTTTTTCTATATACACACTACCATGTGCACTGATGGGGAGGCGGGCACCATATCCAACAGTACTCTGGAGCTATTCTGTCTTTCGCTCAGGAATCACTTCGGGTGCTTGGGAAACCATACGGGATGCCAGGGGTTGAACCCAGGATGGCTACATGCAAGACAAGTGCCTTCCCCACTGTCCTGTTTCTGTGGCCTGATTGTGTTACCTTTTGCCCAACATTGTGCTTTTGCCCAACATTGTGCTTTTGCCCAACATTGGATCATGCAGTAAAGGGAGGGCCAGGTTCCCTAATCTCACGTCTCTGCCTCAAAACCCCTACCTTATTCTAGTAGATCGCACTTGTTTTTCCCAGTCCAGCCCAACTTTCCTTGCTCACCACCCTGACCTGTTGAGCCCTGTATAGCTCTAGCCCTTGGCTGTTTCTCTCAGTGCTAAAAATGAGTCTTACTGCCTAGAGTGTTTGCCCAGGAGAAAGAACCCCTACCCACATGGCAGCTTCATCGTAGGGATGCACGGAAGCCATTGCTTCCTTAGTAGCTCCAAAGTACTGGCAGCCAAAGTGCCCAGTAGTGACCCAGGGGTCATCAAGCTGCTCTGTCCTCACAATGGAAGTTATTCTGCATCAGTGGAATGTGGCTGCATGGACAGAGCCAGAAACAGTCCAGCCAAAGGCAGCACAGAGACCCCCGTTATCTCACTCCACTGCTGGGAATCTGCAGAGACAGACTCGAGCAGCTATTGCCGAGGGGTGCAGGAGCACAAAGAGATCACCAAGGGCTGCCTTCTTGGGGGAATAAAAGTGTTTGTAAATCCCAAGAGCAGCATAAGTGACATGTTCTGTGAAGAGGTGAACAGCCATTGTACACCTTGAAAAGGGTGAGTCATACAGTGAACCAGATCTCCAAAAAGACCCTGTTTTTCACCATCAAGAATCAACATGGGGGGAGCTGGAGCAGTAGGTAGTGGTAGGGCGCTTGCCTTGCACGTGGTTGACCCAGGACAGACCTCAGTTCAATCCCTCAGTTGTTCCCCCAAGCCAGGAGCAATTCCTGACCGCATAGCCAGGAGTAACCCTTGAGCATCACCAGGTGTGGTCCAAACCCCAACCCCCAAAATTCAACATGGCGGTTTCTCTATGTGAGAGTTCTGGCTGCTGGCGAATCAGTCTGGCCTGCAAGGTCAGGGGGCCAGGCCGTCTGGTGGCTGCCCTGGCCACTGAGATTCTGAGTGGTCTCTTTGTCCTGCAGACTTCCCATTTAAAAATAATAATAAGCCTACTTTCCTGGCTCTGTAAGCCCAGAGGCATGAAGATAGGGGTCAGCTAAATGACAGTTCTCAAAAGTTACTTCAGTGGGGAGCAGTGGTGTGTCCAAGGCCCTGTGCTGGGGCAGTGGCTGACTCACTACTGTTACTGCTGATGGACAGACAAGCAACTCCAAGGACACTGAAGAGGTCTTTTAGTATGGGACTCTGCCTTAGCCTCTGCTTCTACATGATTTGGGGCTTGCTCACTCTTGCCCATCCATGGCTAAGGACCTACTCTGGGTGTCCCAAGGGGTGTCCAGGGGCAGATCCTGGAAGGGTGGACTGGGGTGACTCTGGAGGATTGAAAAGTGGGGCGATAAGTATTGGCAGTAGATAAAGAGGCATGAACATAGGAAAGGGTGGAACTGGTAGTCATTGCAGCAACAATAAGGCATGTGAGAAGGCCAGATAGAAGCCACAGAGTATTAAGTGCATGGATAGTGCCATTGAAGTTGGCCCCCAGGAACAGTTCCCAACATGGCAGAAAGCTGCTGCCAAGGATAGGCACTGGTGAATGGATTATTCTTTTGGGGTGAAGGTCTCCCAAGCAGTGCTCAGAGGGCATGTGGGAACTGTGGCCAACAATGTCTGACCCAGCTCTGCATGCCTAATGGTAGTTGGGTGGTTGGGCCCAGTGGTGCTGGGAGCCACCAGCGTACTTTGCAGGTGTTCAGAGACATGCAAGCATTGGACTCACCCAATTCTTCTGGATTTGTCAGGTTTCCTGAAGCTTATATTCTCACAGAACCCCTTGGGAATGACAGGAAATAAATGAATTTTGTGTAGTGCAAGAGTCAGAAGCGACTACGTCTTGGTAAACATAACAAGTGGTTAGTGACTGAAAAAGGGGTTCGTTTTGATCAGGTGAAGGTAACTTTTGAAACTAATTGCAAAGTGTGGACAGTATCTTTGCAAGTGTTTCTACCATCTTTGTGCCCACAAATGTTATTCAGGGTAAAAAGAAAACACTGGATAACATCTAATGATATTCAGAAGGCTCAGGCAGAAGTATATTGACCCGATGACTTCAAGAACCCAAAGTTCTGTGATGGAGGGAGATTGTTTATTCCAGCCCATTGATTTTAAGGTTTGTGTTTTTCCCATTTGAACATCTGAGACCATGTTGTGTCTTTTAGTCAGTGGCATCTTGCAGCCATTTATTTTTCCTTGCATGATGGTGCTTTTAACAATAACACCAAGTCCTGGATTTGCCAGAAGACAAAATGATATGAATGACTGCTTTTAGGCAGGCCCTTTCTCTTTATCCCACATGCCCGTGAGTGTACAGATTGAATTAACTCCCTGCCCAGTCTTGCGTTGCATCGGGGAGATTCTGGAGAGAGACAGGTATATGATATACCTTTGTTTTTGCAATTTCTGACATTCAAAGCACATCTCCCATCCTCGTGCCTCCAGCTACCAGTGGTGCACTGGACCATTTCTCGGCTTGCCCATCCTTTTCATTTCCTCAGTGTCCTGAGAATAGGATTGTCCTGGGAATGGGTCCCAGTATTTTCAACTTTGCATGGCCTCACTAAGGTGACTCACACTCGTGGGTCTCTCTGGTGGCATCTCCTCCTGAGGAGAAAGGAGCCCAGTATTCCCTTCTCTTCCCAGATAGCATTCATCAATTTCATGACCTAGAAGGGCTATTTCTTGTTTGGTTTGGTTTGGTTTGATTTGGTTTGTTTTTTGGGCCACACCAGTAATGCTCAGGGGTTACTCCTGGCTATGCGTTCAGAAATCACTCCTGGCTTGGGGCGCCATATGGGATGCTAGAGGATTGAAGCATGGTCTGTTTTGGGTTAGCTACTTGCAAGGCAAACACCCTACTGCTTACGCCACTATTCCGGCCTCTGGAAGGGCCATTGCTACATATCCCTTCAGTCTCCAACGCTTCCTCTTAGCTAAGAATTCTTGCTCATTCACTTCTCAGGGTGCTCCATCCTCTTCAGAGCTAAAGGTCTTTGGTCCAAGATGGATTGCATTACCTAGCAGTACGCATGTGCCAGCAACATGACAGGTATAAAGAGTAACCGAGAGCTGTACCAGGAGTACACAGCCATGGCCCCCAAGCTGCTGGCCAAGATCTCCAGGATGCTTATCCTGTGCAGAAGTACAGGCGTTCCCATCCCGAAGGGCATCAGAAACATCTTTGAGTTCACCTGGGAGGAGCTTATCAATGACTCTACATTGCCTGTGGCATCCACCGTCCTGGGTCTGGACATTAGCATTGAGCCTCCACCACTGCTCATCACAGAAGTGCAGACCCCCGTGCAGACCCCCACCCGGAAGAAAACCCTGCATGCTGCATCATTGCCCAGGATGCTGTTGCCAGCTTCAGCACCCGCCAAATTGACTACCAGCCACCACCATTCGGGACCACCGAGCCCAGATACTCTGCACCAGTTCCAGCGGCACTCTGTCCACCTGTTGGCCGAGCTGCTCAGCCTGAAGATGAAGGCCATGCTGGAGTCCATGTCTGGTAAGAGTCTGTTTGTGCGCATACACATACATGTGCGCATCTGAGTGTGTCAGTATGTGTGTATATTTGTGCATCTGTGACTTTGAGTGTACATGCATGTCTGTGTTTTGGGGCATCTTCGTGTGGCTGCGTGTCTGTGTGTCTTCAGGATATTAACTCAGGATGTATTGGTAAAGCCGTCATCTGCTGTAGGAATGAAAGTTCTTCCTCCAAGAACTTCCTGCAAGAATCTGTTCTCTTTATTTGGGGGGGCCACACCTGGCAGTACGTGGGTTGCTTCTAGCTCTGTGCCCATTAGGTAGGTTCAGGATACCATATGGAATGATGGGAAATGAACCTGGGTTGGTCTCGTGCAAGGCAAACACCCTCCCGGCTGTATCATTGCTCCAGCCCCTCTCTCTAGTTTTTCATAGGGTTATTCATTTGTTTGGTTGTTGAGCTTTGAGTGTTCTTTGCATTTTTTTTTTACAAATAATTAGCCCTTTATCAGTGTATGGTATGCATATATATTTTTTCCATTCAGTAGGATGTCTCTTAGCTTGAGTTTTTCTGCTGCAGTGTAAAAGCTTTTGGATTTGATGTTATACCATTTGTCTGTTTTTGTTTTTTTGCTATATTTGTCACTAGAATCAAATCTTAGAAGGCTTGTCTGAGGTTCTTTTTTTTTTTTTTGGTTTTTGGGCCACACCCTGTGACGCTCAGGGGTTACTCCTGGCTATGCGCTCAGAAGTTGCTCCTGGCTTCTTGGGGGACCATATGGGACGCCGGGGGATCGAACCGCGGTCCGTCCTAGGCTAGCGCAGGCAAGGCAGGCACCTTACCTCCAGCACCACCGCCCGGCCCCTTGTCTGAGGTTCTTACCCTGGAGAGTTTTGCCTATATTTTTCCCAAAATATTATATGTTATAAATTGTGTTATCAAATCTCAAGCTCTTTAATCCATTTGAATTATTTTTTGTGAGTAGTGTTAGATACAAGTCCAGTTTATTTATTTTCTAGCATATGGCTATCCAGTTTTTACCACCACCATGTTGAAGAGATTTTCCTTGCTATACTTCATACACCCAGTTTTTTGGTCATAGACCTGAGGGTTTTTCACTGCACTCTCAATTCTGTTTTATTGGCCAAATAGTCTATCCTTATTTTAATATCAGATAGTTTTGATTTTTTTCTGGCTTTGTATTATAATTTAAAGTTCTGAAATGCAATACTCCCCAACCTCTTTTTTTTTCTATCAGCTTTGCTTTAGCTATTTGGGAAGTTTGATGATCCCATACACATTTTAGGAGTGTAGTCTCAGTCCTTGAAGAATATCATGGAAATCTTGATGGGGATTGCATTGACTTTGTACAGTACTTTGGGTAAGATGGTCATTTTGACAAGTCAATATTTCCAAACCATGAACATGAAATATTCTCCCATAGCCCGTTGTCCTTTTCTATGACTTTGAGCTACTATCATTAATCAAGTCTCTAGGTGCTGTATTGTTTTAAATGCCAACAGCTTCCCAGACTTATCAAAGAACTAGGTAAGGGACAAAGAGCAAAGTGCAACATCACAAGTTGATGCTTGAGATCCTTTTATAAGAAGCCTTTCACACCTATTTGCCTTCACAATCGATCTTTTTTTTTATTTTTGGTTTTGGGGTCACACCCAGCAGCGCTCCTGGCTCTGTGCTCAGAAATCAATCCTGCCAGGCTTAGGGGACCATATTGGATGCTGAGATCCAGACTGAGGTTCGTCCTGTGTTGGCCACATGCAAGGCAAACACCCTACTGCTCTTTGAGCTATTATCTGATCTCCATTTTGTTTTTGATTATAACACGGGAATTTACCAAGTTTATAACATAGTTGTTTCAGGCATTCAGTGTTCTAACACCAATCCTACCACCCATGTGACTTTCCCTCCCTCCACAAGTGTCCCCAGTTTCCCATTTATCCCCCCACCCCAAGCCTAAGCCAGGCACAAATTTACTTCACAGTAAAGTGTCACATTCTCTAGGAGATTGGTTAAGGTTTGATTCCCACCGAGCTCCCAGACAGGAAAGGCAGTTCCCATTCCCCTGTCTGATTAGGTCAGGGGAACAGTTTCAGTTATAGAGATCCAAAGGAGATAATTTACACAGTGAAAAGGTACAAGAATGGGTTCAAGAAATCCAGTGTTCAAGCAAGGAATTCAAACCACAAAAGCTTTCTGCTCCTAAGATGGAGTGCAGCTCAGTGGAAGAAGACCGAAGAATGAGCCCCAGCCCTCCTCAGACCCTGGCTTTTATTGGCAAGAATCAGGTACCACCTTAGGGTAGGAGCAGAATACCAAGTAAGGAATAATCCAATATACTCTCACCAGGTCACACCCTAGGATGGAGTACAATTATTGATTAGGATAGGATCAGTAACCCAATGCACAGTGCTTGTTTTAACACAAAGGTAAAAGGAATTATCCCCCCCCCCCCGAAAAAAAGACCAATTAAAGATAATTTGTGATAATTGTTTTATCAGTGATGTTACTAAAGTCATAGAGGATTCACTGGCTGATTAGTACTAGTTAGCTCATTGAGCTGGTGGTCTTCTATGCCCATTTTCCCATCAGATTTGCTGTGGTCATGTGGTCACTACTAAGAAATTTGGATGAGTTGCATGACAGCATATGTAGCTGTGTGCTCCAGGAGCTAGAACAATTTTCAGGTTTAGTGACTTGATGAGGTTCAACTGTGGAGTTGGGCCATTTCTATGCTGGAAGGTGTTGGGTGTAGCTGAGGGCTGCTATGCCTTCATTCAGAAAGTGAATCTACCCTCCCCCTGAAGAGCCCTGTTTTTACCTGGACTTTCCAGGCCACCCACAAAGTTCTTTTCTGCAAGAATACCCTGTGCTGGGAGGAAATATACTACCTTGTTGATTCCCTTATCAGGTTCCAATCCCATGGACATCACAAAGCGCTTTATGGAGGCCAGTCAACTTCTCCACGTCAATGCCAAGGAGATGGCTTTCCAACACCTCGTCAGTATAGTCAGGAGAAGTGGCTATGATAGCAAACAGTTGAGGAAAGGTGGGTACCCATGTTTCAGTCCTGAGGTGAGAGTTCCAGCAACACCAACAAGGGTGCAGTGGAGTGGGGGGTTGAGGAGCAGAGTGATAATACAGTGGGTAAGGCGCTCGTCATGGATACGGTTGACCCAGATCTGATCCCTGGCATCCTATATGGTCTCTTTAGCACCTCCAGAAGTGATTCCTGAGTGCAAAGCCAAGAGTATACCTGAGCATCACTGGATGTGGTTCAGATTACATTTTCAAACAACGCATTGGAAGGGCCAGAGAGATAGTATAGCAGGCAGGGTGCTTGTTTTGTACTTGGCTGACCTGAGTTATATTTTTGGTATCATATGGTCCCCTGAGCATGTACAGGAGTAATTCCAGAGTGCAGAGCCAGGACTAACTCTTAAGCATCTCTTAGGGTGGCCCAATCCACCCCAGAAGAATGAATTAGAAAGGAAACATCCCCAGTTCTGAATAAGCAAATAATCTGATGAGGTGTTTGTAAGGATGGTAGAAGGGAAATAACAAGATCCTCCTAAAGTTTCTGAGCCTTTTCTTTTAAGACCAGAGAATACAAACTAGTAGAATACTGCTTGACCAGCCACACCACCATTGGCAATCTCCAGAGCACCGGAGCCAGGTGTCTGTGAGCTCCAAACCTGAGAGCAGGGTCCTGGGCGAGCACAGCTGTGATGTGGAAGCACCCCCATCATGGTTGGTTGAGGGAGGAGCTCTTGGCTGTGGCCACGAGAACAGGGAAGCTAAGAGAAGTGGGAAGCATGAGTTTTTTTCTTGCAGGATCCAATTGTTTGTTTGTTTTTAACAGTGAGGCCCATGAAAATATCTACTCTAGCATACTGTTAGACTTTAAAAGCCCTTTCCATTTTGGGTCCAGAACTCAAGTTTACATCGAGAGATTCAAATAAGAATCCCTTTCCCTTCCACTCCAGAGTCCTATACAAGCTTCTCTGCCATGGGAGTGAACTCACCCTACCAGCTGATCTATGAGCCTGCCTCTGGCTGTCTGAGCTTTTCCCTCTCAATTGGAAAAGAAATCAAGAAGAAATCAGGTACCAGTATTCCC
Organism: Suncus etruscus; assembly: GCF_024139225.1. Classification (NCBI taxonomy): domain Eukaryota; kingdom Metazoa; phylum Chordata; class Mammalia; order Eulipotyphla; family Soricidae; genus Suncus; species Suncus etruscus. The sequence goes on along the minus strand of NC_064867.1, from coordinate 35,769,508 downwards.
AATGAAACCTCTTGACCCCATCATCTTTGGTCTGGGGGAGATGGAGGGAGAAGATTTTCTGTCTTACGTGAATGCAATGATTTGATTTGATTTTACTGACACAAAGGTGGCAAAGTTGACTTGGCCGGAAATGCCGCCATCTGAGTTGCTGCTCACCCATGCATCCCTTCCCCAGAGCAAGCTCATGATTTGAGTGTTCATAGACTCACCATCCTTGGTGACAGAATTCTTTTCCCCTGAAACATTATCCTAACCCAACCCTTAAATTCTGCCTGCTACTACAGTGTCTCCAGTCCCCCTGTGACCCCCCAAACACATACCTTTGCTCTGAAAGGGATCATCATTGCTCCTACCCACAGTGTTTGTGGGGAGCCAGTGTCTGCGGGCTGCAATATTTGAATCTAACAGTGTGATTTTGGGGGGAAAAACCCAGAAACAGGGCCCTCATGTTGAGGAGACACCTATAGAAAAGGTTGAAGGAACAGCATGGGTGCCAGGTGAGACCCAAACCACATCACAGTGAACTAGTTTGGAGAAAGGAAGCTAGGCTGCAGGAAGCAGCCAGGTACACCAGGCAGTGGTAAGGTGGAGCCAAGAGGGGAGGACAGCATTCATAAAGGACTGATGGGAGCTGGCCTTAAAGGTGAGGACTCTAAGAAATGGCCCAGGTGATTCTCGGTTGCTGGCAGTAAAGCTAGAAACTGGAAAGCTTTGGTTTTATTCGCAACCACTCCACCTTTGCCCACCATCTGATTTTCCTTGCTTCAACCTCACTGTAGCTAGCTCCACCCATATTCTGTCCACCAGCAGTGTTTATTGAACAATTGTCCTCATTGATTGATTTTCTGAATGCCAGGAATACACATGTAGACTCTAAAATAAAAAATACTTTCTGGCACCTGAGAGAGTACAATAAATAGGGTGTTTGCCTTATATGTGGCCAACCATAGTTTGATTTCTAGCATCCCATATGGTTCCGCCCAAACCTACCAGAAGTAATGTCTGAGTACAGAACCAGGAGAAAGCCCTGAGCACCACTCAGGGGGTGTGGTTCCCCACACCCCCCCAAAAAAAACCCAACCAATCAAAGTCATATTTCATTTATTTTCTTGAATCACCTTCAAGGATGAGTCTTTGGATTTTTTTGTTTCTTTTTTGTGCTACACTAGCTGTGCTCAGGGAATCACTCCTGGTTGGAATTGAGGGACTATATGGAATGCCAGGGATTGAACCTGGGCCAGCTGCATGCAAGGCAAGTGACTTACCTGCTCTCTGGCCCTAAGGATCACTCTTTGACTAAAGTTATTTCAAACTAGGAGTTCAGATGTCTGTTGGCTGTTGGTCTCAGTCTCTGTGATATTTTCCTCTCTCCACTCACTGAACATGGCTGGGCATGGCGTTTCACCATCCACAGTAGGTTCCAGGAAGCTGTTTTTCTTGCCTGGATCTGATGTTATTTGAGTATTATTTGCAAGCATACTGGAATGGTGGTCCCTCTTCTCTCATACATGGTTAGAAACCAGGTATCCTGGAAACCCTCCAAATTTGATAAAAGGGATGAACATAAATATCAAGACACTCAAGAAATTCCAATAAAATGAACTCAGAGAGCCAGAAGAACATATTATAATCATACATTCAAAAGACAAAGAAAAAAAAGAGAAGAAAATCCAAGATGTTGAAAGCACTGAGAGAACAGTGAAATCTTCACATACAAAGAATTTGCAAAACCTGCAGATTTCTTTTTTTTGAAATAATATCTTTATTTAAACACCCTGATTACAAATATGATTGTAGTTGGGTTTCAGTCATGTAAAGAACATCCCCCTTCACTGGTGCAACATTCCTACCACCAATGTCTCAAATCTTCCTCCTCCCCACCTCACTCTCACCTGTACTCTAGATAGGCTTTCTACTTCCCTCATTCATTCACATTGTTATGATAGTTCCCAGTGTAATTATATCTCTAACTGCACTTCACCACTCTTTGTGGTGAGCTTCATGTTGTAAGCTGGACCTTTCAGCCCTCCTCTCTTTGTCTCTGAGGATTGCAGCAGATTTCTTATCAGAAACTTGAGAGGCTACAGGCACTGACCCAATATATTCAACGTGAAGAGGAAAAAAAAATAAAGAAGCAAAGCATAAAAGGGGCTGGAGCAGTGGTGCAGCAGCAGGGCATTTGCTTTGCATGCAGCTGACCTAAGACAGACCAATCCCCTGGCGTCCCATATGGTCCCCCAAGTCAGGAGTGATTTCTAAGTGTAGAGCCAGGAGTAACCCCTGAGCATCACCGGGTGTAGCTGGAAAAAAAAAACCCACACAAACAAAAAACAAAAAAGCTCAAGCTGTTACTTCCTTTTTTCCTTCCTCTATTAACCCTGGTGGTGGGGAATTGCCCTAGTTCACTGTCACTATGTACGTTAAACATAACCATGAAAGACTTGTAATCACATGGGTCTCTAAAAATTATTTAAACAAACAAACAAATAAGAGAAATTCTTCCTCTAGCAATTCTGTTTTTCAGAAATGAGGGAGATACTGTGATACTCCTAGATACTTAAAACCCAGGATTGTTGTTTTATTTTGGTTTTTGGGTCACATCCGTTTGACGCTCAAGGGTTACTCCTGGCTATGCGCTCAGAAATTGCCCCTGGCTTGGGGGACCATATGGGACGCCGGGGGATCGAACCACGGTCCGTCCTACGCTAGCACTTGCAAGGCAGACACCTTACCTCTAGCGCCACCTTCCCAGCCCCTACCAGGATTGTTTTTTGTCCTCCAGACTCACCCTGTGCCATAGGAAGGGTTTGCACTCAATAAAGTACTGAAGGGCGAACCAGAAGAGGACAACAGGCAGGTCCTTTCCCTCAAAGCCATGAACACATAAAGATCTCTAGGAAGCTGATCAAAATACAAAACACAAAGTAAAGACGTGGACAATTATAGAACCAATAGTTTGTAAATGTACTGCTTTAATAAAAAGGGGGGGATTTAAGAGAGATTAATTACACACACACACACACTCACACACACACACACACACACACACACACACACACCATTTTTGGAGCCTCCACACCTGACTATGTTCAGAGCTTATTCCTGGTTCCACACTCAGGAATTACTCCTGGTGTATTTGGGGGACTATATGGGTTGCTAACATTGAACTCCAGCTGGCCGCATGCAACACAGGTACCTTATATCTGCTGTCTTATCTCTTAGACTCTGAGAGATGCATTTTTGTGGATGCTGGGTGTGTGTATGTTGGGTGAGGGGGACAAAACCCAGAGGCCCAGAGGTTCTCAGGGCTTTCTCCTGGCTCTACTTTTAGGGATTTCTTTCTGGTGGTGCTCTGGGACAATATTTGCTATCAGGTCAAATTCAGGTTAGCCATGTGTAATGCAAGTGCCCTACCTGCTGTACTCTGGCTTTCTGATGCATTTATTTTTTATTTTTTTATTTTTTTGGTTTTTGGACCACACCCGGCGTTGCTCAGGGGTTACTCCTGGCTGTCTGCTCAGAAATAGCTCCTGGCAGGCACGGGGGACCCTATGGGACACCGGGATTCGAACCAACCACCTTTGGTCCTGGATCGGCTGCTTGCAAGGCAAATGCCGCTGTGCCATCTCTCCGGACCCTCTGATGCACTTATTAAAAAGAAAAATTCTTTTTTTTTTTTTAAATTTTTTGGGCCACACCCTGTGACACTCAGGGGTTACTCCTGGCTATGCGCTCAGAAGTTGCTCCTGGCTTCTTGGGGGACCATATGGGATGCCGGGCGATCGAACCGCAGTCCGTCCTAGGCTAGCGCAGGCAAGGCAGGCACCTTACCTCCAGCGCCACCGCCTGGCCCAAAAAGAAAAATTCTTGATGTTAACACCAATATTTCTAAGGCTTTTAGTTAATAGCTCCAAATCTTGTTTTCTACATAAATTTAAAGACTCTGTACGTTAAAAGGATGGCTAGTTTACATTTTGGAGCGTATGATATTTGACATTGTTATTCTGTGACAACTAAAACAAGTAAGAGGGGCTGGTAAGCACAGCAGTAGGGCATTTGCCTTGACGGAGGGTGGTTCAAATCTCAGCATTCCATATGGTCCCTTGTGCCTGGCAGGAGCAATTTCTGAGCGCCGAGCCAGAAGTAATCCCTGAGCGCTGCCCGGTGTGACCCAACGCCCCCCACCCCCAAATAAAATAAAATGAGTAAAAGTAAAGTTGTGGTGGCTGGGGTGATAGCACAGTGCCTTGCATGTGGCTGAACTGGGTTCAATCCCAGTCTTTGAGCCTACCGGGAGCAATTTCTGAGTGCAGAACCAGGAGTAACCCTTTAGTACTGCTGGGTGCGGCTCCAAGTCAAAAACAAAATAACAGAAAACAATGATAAAATTATGTCCACAATAAATGCTTTACATGTAAGTGAATTCAACTAACAGACAGAAATCAGCAGAATGGTTAGAAGTAGATGATCCAGTTGTATGATGATTAGAAGAGACTCATTTGTGATCCCAAAATAGTTGAAAGTGAATGGATTAGAAAACTACCTTATGTTGGGGCCGGAGAGATAGCATGGAGGTAAGGCGTTTGCCTTTCATGCAAGAGGTCATTGGTTTGAATCCCGGCGTCCTATATGGTCCCCCGTGCCTGCCAGGAGCAATTTCTGAGCCTGGAGCCAGGAATAACCCCTGAGCACTGCCGGGTGTGACCCAAAAAACACAAAAACAACAACAACAACAACAACAACAAACAGACAAACTACCTTATGCAAAAGCAGCTTCAAGAGCACAAAAATAGTTATATTAGGTGCCAGAGTGATAGCATAACAGTAGGGCATTGCTGACTCAGGACGGACCTGCGTTTGATCCTCAGCATCCCTTATGGTCCCCCAAGCCAGGAGCAATTTCCGAGCATGTAGCCAGGAGTGACCCCTGAGCATCACCGGATGTGGCCCCCCACCAAATAAAAAAATCTGTGTTAGTTGCATGCAAGGCAAATATCCAGCCCTAAACCAACTAGGTTTAATAGATGGGTAGAACACAAAAAAATGTAGTATTTATTCTTAAGGACACACAGGGATTTTTCTAGAAAAGGCCATATATTAAGCCAACATTTTTTCATTAGATTAAAACAGATAAAAATTATGTGAAGTACCTTCCCTAGCTACACAGGGCAGATGCTAGAAATTAGTAACAGAAATAAGACCGGAGAATTTACAAATTTGTGGGAAAATGACAGTCTTGAATCAAAGAAATCACAAGAGAAATTTAAAATTACAGAGAGCTGAAAAATACACATGCCAGGTGTGTATTCAAATTAGTTTTTATCAAGGCATCATAGCTTACAACATTGCTTCTCAAATAGTGGGGAGCGCCCCCCCCCGCGAGACTCTTTAAAGGGGGGTCGCATTTGACCTTGGCAAACACTGTCATAACAAGCTAAGCCCCTGTTTAAGTCTCTGTATGTCTCTGGAGCTGAAAGTTGCTGTGTCTTGCTTCAAACCTCGCTTCGAAAAGCTATGCTTTGCAAAACGAGCTCATTGTAGCCATTAATCCAGACATCACCTCTAATTAAAAAATCAGCTCAAATTATTTTCTATAGTTTTGTTTTGCAGGTTAAAGTTTTTTTTTTTAATAAAGATACTATTTACAGCCACGCGGGGGGGGGTCGCGAAAAATGTTTTCTTCTTCCTAGGGGGCATGATAGAAAATAATTGAGAAGCACTGGCTTACAATAATGTTAAAATTATTGTTTATAGAGCTGCTACACCAGTCCACCATTGTCTAAAAGTGTCCCCCCCCCCCCCCCGCACTTTTTTTTTTTTCCAGTTTTTGGGCCACACCTGATGGTGCTTTGGGATTACTCCTGGTTCTGAGCTCAAAATTGCTTCTGGCAGTTCAGGGATCATATGGAACACTGAGGATTGAACCCAGGTTGGCCAGGTACAAGGAATACCCTACCACCTGTACTCTTGTATTTAGAAGGAGAGATAGCACAGCGGCGTTTGCCTTGCAAGCAGCCGATCCAGGACCAAAGGTGGTTGGTTCGAATCCCGGTGTCCCATATGGTCCCCCGTGCCTGCCAGGAGCTATTTCTGAGCAGACAGCCAGGAGAAACCCCTGAGCACCGCCGGGTGTGGCCCAAAAACCAAAAAATAAATAAATAATAAATAAATAAATAAATACCAAACTTATTGGAAACAGTGAAAGTGTATTTCCTATCAATTAGAAAATTGATAGCTTTAATTCTTTCATTAAAAGATAAATAATTTGGGGCCAGAGAGATAGCACAGAGGTAAGGTATTTCCCTTGCACACAGCTGATTCAGGACGGACAGTGGTTAGAATTTCGGCATCCCATAAGGTCCCCCGTGCCTGCCAGGAGGGATTTCTAAGCACAAAGCCAGGAATAATTCCTGAATGCCACCAGGTGAGACCCCAAAACAAAAATAAAACAAAACAAAAAAGACAAATAATTTTTTTTTTTTTTTTTTTTTTTTGGTTTTTGGGCCACACCCTGTGCCGCTCAGGGGTTACTCCTGGCTCTGCGCTCAGAAGTTGCTCCTGGCTTCTTGGGGGACCATATGGGACGCCGGGGGATCGAACTGCGGTCCGTCCTAGGTTAGCGCAGGCAAGGCAGGCACCTTACCTCCAGCGCCACCGCCCGGCCCCTGACAAATAATTTTAAAAGCATCCCTAACTTCACAACCTAAGGAACTAGGGAAAAAGAATAAGTTAAACCCAGAACTAGAGAAGAATAGGAATAATAAAAATTAGAGTAGAGATAAATGGAAATATAAAATTTAAAAAAAATAGAGAAAATTAATAAAAACCCATAGTTGAAAAGGTCAATAAAATTGACAGACCCTGGCCAGAGCAGTGATGCAAGTGGTAAGGTGTTTGCTTTGCACGTGTCTAACCGAGGATGGACCGAGGTTTGATCCCCTGACATCCCATATGTTTTCCCCAAGCCAGGAGTGATTTCTGAGCGCATAGTCAGAAGTAACCCCTGAGCATCACCGGGTGTGGCCCAAGCTCCTCCCCCCCAACTTGACAGATTCAGGAGGCCAAAGCAATGATATAATGGGTACGGTTCTTGCCTTGCATGCAGCCAACCTGAGTTCAATCCTACGGTCCCATGTGGTCCCCCAAACCGGCCAGGAGTGTTTCCTGAGCACAGAGCCAGAAATAAATCCTGAACATATGGTCCCCAAACAAAACAACAATAACAAAAATTGGTATACCTTGGCTATTGTAAAAGGGATAATGAGAGGACTCAAATTAATAAAATCCAAATGAAAAGTGAGGAAACTAATATATATTTTACAGAAAAGCACAAGAAGAACATATACTATGAACAATTGTAGACCAACAAACTGGATAAGTTACATCAAATGATAAGTTCTCAGAAATGCAAACTATATAAAACTAGATCATGAAGAAATGGAAAGCTTTAGTAGATGCATAGATAGTAAGATATCGACTCCTAAATTTTTAAATAAAAGAAGGAAACTTTAGAAACTCATAGTTTCATTGATAAATTATTTCTCCTAGACATTTAGAACCATTGTCATTGGCAAATGTCTCCCCTAAAAACGAAAGTAGCCCCATCAATTCATCCTTTGAGGCCATCATAAACTGCTCCAGATACATTCAAGGCTTTACAAGAAAGTCTCAGAATAGTATCCCTTGTGACTATTAATTCAAAACTCCTCACCAAAATGCAGCAAAGAAAATTCAGAAGTAAAGGATGATGCATCATATAGCCTTATGAGATCCATTCCTGTAATATAAAGATGTTTGAATGGATAAAACACCAGCATTGTAACTACACACAGAAGAGGAAAAAAATATCTCATAAACATCTCCATCAGAATACAGAAATAAATTGTCAAAATTCAACACACTTGCATTATAAAAACTCAGCAAACAAGGAATAGAAGGAAACCACTTCAATATACTCAACTTTGTAACACACACACACACACACACACACACACACACACACACACACACACACACACACACACACACACACACACACACACACTAAAACCCCACAGCAAAAATCACAGTGGTGAAAGACTGAAAATTTTTCCTCCATATCAGGGACAAGACAAGGGTGCCTGCTTTCCCTATTGCCATTTTATCATAATGGTGTTTTACCCAGAGTAATAAATAGAAAAAAAACAAAACAAAAACAAAAATGAGGGGAATGTTGCACTGATGAAGGGGAGGTGTTCATTCTTTTTATGACTAAAACCCAACTACAATAATCTTTGTAAGCACAGTATTTAAATAAAGATATTATTTATTTAAAAAATACAACAAAAACATAAAAAAGAAAAAAAAGACATCAACTTGGAAAGAATTACACTTATATCTGTAAAAGGATATCTATTTTATTTTATTTTATTTTATTTATTTTTTTTTTTTTTTGGTTTTTGGGCCACACCTGGTAACGCTCAGGGGTTACTCCTGGCTATGTGCTCAGAAGTTGCTCCTGGCTTGGGGGACCATATGGGACACCGGGGGATCGAACCGCAGTCCGTCCAAGGCTAGTGCAGGCAAGGCAGGCACCTTACCTTTAGCGCCACCGCCCGGCCCCCTTTATTTTATTTTATTTTATTTATTTATTTATTTATTTATTTATTTATTTATTTATTTATTTATTTATTTATTTATTTATTTATTTATTTATTTTTGGTGTTTGGGCCACACCCGTTTGACGCTCAGGGGTTACTCCTGGCTATGTGCTCAGAAGTTGCTCCTGGCTTGGGGGACCATATGGGACACCGGGGGATCGAACCGCAGTCCGTCCAAGGCTAGTGCAGGCAAGGCAGGCACCTTACCTTTAGCGCCACCGCCCGGCCCCCTTTATTTTATTTTATTTTATTTTATTTTATTTATTTATTTATTTTTGGTTTTTGGGCCACACCCGTTTGACGCGCAGGGGTTACTCCTGGCTATGTGCTCAGAAGTTGCTCCTGGCTTGGGGGACCATATGGGACACCGGGGGATCGAACCGCGGTCCGTCCTAGGCTAGCGCTGGCAAGGCAGACACCTTACCTTTAGCGCCACCGCCCAGCCCCCTATTTTATTTTTTTATGATATCTATTTTAAGTATAAAACCTTAGATATTCTATGAGATTCTATTGATTGGTAAATTTATTAGAGTAGCAGAATAGAAGTTGGTATGCAAAATCAATTGCTTTTCTCTACATGGGACAATGAACAATTTGAAAATAAGATTACAAAAGAAAATTTAAATGGCAGTAAACCAATAAAATAGAAATTCATTTATCCAAGGAGTGAAAGACTTGTACAATAAAATTCACAAAATATTTCTGAAATAATAGAATAAATAAATGGAAACATACCTTATGCTCTTATATTGGAAGATGAACATATTTACTCTTGTTAAAATGTCAATACTACTTAACTATGATTAAATGCAATGCCAGTCAGAAGTCCAATAATTTGTTTTGCAGAAGTAGAGTAAATCCTGAACTTATATGGAATCTTATGAGAATTACAAATAGCCAAAAAACAGTCTTGTAAAAGAACTAATAACTGGAGGACTCAGATCTCCTGATGTCAAAGTTACCACAAAGTTACAGTAATCAAACCAGTGTGGTATTGGCAAAATTTTAGGCATATGAGCTTGTAGAAGAGAATTGTGAACTCCAACAGTAAACTTCCAATTATAGGGGCCTGATTTTTTTAGGGGTGCCAGCATTCTTCCTTGGGAGAAAAGACAGTCTTTTAAACAAATGATGCTGAGGAAGGCTGAATATTCACATGCAGAAAACTGAAAGTGAACACTTAACCTAATACTACATACAAAAATTAAAGATGGATCAAGGGCCTATGTTTAAGAAAAAATACAGGGGCCCGGAGAGATAGCACAGCGGCGTTTGCCTTGTAAGCAGCCAATCTAAGAACGAAAGGTGGTTGGTTCGAATCCCGGTGTCCCATATGGTCCCTCGTGCCTGCCAGGAGCTATTTCTGAGCAGACAGCCAGGAGTAACCCCTGAGCACCGCCGGGTGTGGCCCCAAAAAAAAAAAAAAAGATAACGAAAAGGATTATTTAGTGTTTTTTGTCTCCCACCCTGCCCCCGCAAAGGCACAGTAAATGTTGGGGTCATCTGAAACGGGAATCCCCTTGGCCTAAGAGATACAGGGTTTCCCTACCCTTGGAATATATTGTCATGGGATTATCTATAGACTCCTTTCACGTTCATTTACTCTCCCCTTGGTGTTTTTGTGCCGTATGGAAGACTTCTGCTCCGATCTGGATGAGAAAGACAGACCCCTTAATCTAGGGGTCTCAGTCAGTGAGGAAATGTAAAGAACTTCTAAAACTCAACACTAAAAACCTATTTCAAACATGACAAAGAACTTGAATGAACCTTTTTTCCTACAAAGAAGATAAATGGACAAAAGCACACATAAAACTAATCAAAATCACTAATTATTTGGGAACAGGAAATTAAAATCTATGAACTACCACCTCAGTATAAACCAATCAACATCATAGCCAGTGTTGGGTAGAGGTCAAGCTATTGGAACACTTGTCTACTGGTCATGAGAATATCAAATCGTACAAGTTGTTGCAGAAAACTGTGGAATGTTCCTCAGAAAGTTGAATGGAAACTGCTCGATGATACAGCAACTGTAGGTTGGATCTCACAACCAAGCTTGTCGCAACATTATTCACAATTACTGAAATGTGTCTGAGCATGGCCTAAATGGATAAAGAAAATGTAGACTATTGCCTACTTTTAAAAAGGGGAGGCACTTCTAGAATATTCTATGTGTATGGACTTTGTTTTTTGTTTTTGTTTTGTTTTGTTTTTTGGGCCACACCCAGCGGTGCTCAGGGGTTACTCCTGGCTATCTGCTCAGAAATAGCTTCTGGTAGGCACGGAGGACCATATGAGACACCGGGATTTGAACCAACCATCTTAGGTCCTGGATCGGCAGATTGCAAGGCAAACACCGCTGTGCTATCTCTTCGGGCCCTATGTGTGTGGACTTTAAGGTCATAATACCTAAGTGAAAATACCAAGCCAGTCACACAAGGATAGATTCAATGTAACTTCACTTATGTGGATTTGCATAAAGTAGTCAAAATCCTAGCAAGATAGTTAAAATGGGGCGAGAGAGTTAGTGCAGCAGATGGGGGTGCTTGCCTTGTATGCAGCTGACCCAGGTTCAATCCTTGGCATCTTTTATGATCCCCTAAGAACCACCAGGAATAATTCTTTCATGCAGAGCCAGAAATAACTCTTGAGTACTGCTAGGCATGGTCCAAACACGACCTCCCTCCCCACAGAAAAACTAACAACATTTGCCTGTGACTTGGGGAAGTTCCTTTTCAATTCAGTGTGTACAGACTTGCAGTTTTACAAGATAAAGAGCATTTGGTGATTGGATGGTAGTGGCCTTCCACCAGTGTGAATGTATTTGATGTCCTGATATGAATGCTTTAACATAGCGGAGATGGAGAATTTTGGTTTGTGAATTTTACAGTAGAGGTGGGGAGAAACCTGTCTTTGCTGTCCATCTCAGAGGGCCTAGAGACCAACTGACATTTGGGGTAGGGGGTCTGTTTCACTGGGGACAAGACACTTGAGGGCAGCCACTTCTGTGTTCCTGGCACCCCTGCCTAGCATCTGCAACCCCGCTCCAGACAAACCTTGCCAGTATTATGGTTCCACACAGATCTCTACTGACTCTTATCTACTAGGGGACCTGCTGGGCCTTCCTGCCTCAGCAACTACTTTGGATTTTTCTGACTCACCTTATCCCAGTAAAAGATGGCAGGGTAACTCATCTTCCAAACCCCTTCCTGACCCCTTCGTCTCTAAATGCAGGTAAAGCAAAATATGTAGAAGATGTGACCACGTCATCTCCTCACCGGGGACTCCTCTCTCCTGACTTCATCGAAGCCAATGATCCCTGCCCCGAGGCCCGGGAGAAACTGCAGGCCATGTGTCGTCTCATGTGAGCACCAGAGTGGCCCAGGGCACAGGGAGATCAACATAGCTGCCTATCACCTATGTGCCCAGGAAGGGGCATCAAGGGCTAAGACATACCCCAGTGATAGTGACAGGATTTTGACCATCCCACACCTTTGTCCCCTGCATTCCTCCCTCACAAACCTGTTCTTTCCTCATGAAAACCTTCTGATGATGGGGTTGATGGCTGTCCTACAGATGAAGAAACTGAGGCAGCCCAAGCAGGTGGAACTGGTGTAGCATTGTGAACCTACCTGCCAGCAGGCCAGACCCTACCATGGCTCTTGACTTCCTTACTATGCTGACCCTTGGCATGGCTAAGCATCACAGCCTGAAAATGCCCGGATGTTTGTTTTTTAACATCGCTAAAAAAAAAATACCCACACAGGTCTCTCAGAGCCAATGAAAACCATTGATGTGGATCTGTTGGGGTTCCATGGGTTCCTTCCAGATTCTACCTCCCAAGGCCCAGAGCCTGAGCTATACAGGATTTCAAACCCAGGCACATGAGGGTCCTGCTGTGGAAGAACAAGAAGAGAGGGGACCCCCGAGGTTACCCTTTCCTGGGACTTTAGGGTGGAAGCCCTCTTCCTTAGTCACCTTAGGACTGGGTGGTGAACAAAGTCTGCAGCCTGCCATCCAGAGCCTCTTCTTGCACTGGCCCCCCTCCCTGAGTCTTCACCCAAATAATAAAGGAGGAGCAGGCCAGGGCTGCTCTTAAGGGGTAGGGTGAGTCCCCATATTGCCAGAAGTTATTGCCCTTAAAGATGAGGGTGAGTGGGGTGGCCTGGACATGCTGGGCACTGGGTAGAAGCAATAGTGCCCTCAGAGAAATGAGGACCAAATACCAAGCAGTTCTGTTGGTCTCCTTCCTTGCAGAGAAAGTGAAAGGGCCTCATGGAAAGCGAGGAATATCTCCTACCCCATGGTCTTACGTAACTACAGAACAAAGCTGTCCTCTCATTCAACGGCTGTCCCCAAGACGGGGGACACTCAGTCCCAAAGTACCCATTACCGTTATTCTACGATGAGCACAGCCTCCACCCCTCCTGCCCATGCCCCTGCCCATGCCCACATCCATCATGCTTTACTTAGTCATCATGCCCAGGACGTAAAGCCACCCAAGAAGACCTATAAATTCTTTTATACCCTCTATGATGGTTCCTCCTTCGTTTAGTATCCTTGTACCTGGTGCTGCCACAGTCTCAAAGAAATTGTGGGCATGACAAAGTCTGAGTGGTGACTGGCTCAGTTTACCAGGAGGCCCTGGTGTTGGGTCCCACCAGGTTCCCCAGCCTGTCTAGATCAGATTCATGGTGGGTGCATGGGAGGGACAGTTTATTTTCAGTGAAAGGAAGGAGTTGATGCCTAAATCCTGAAAGGGATGCATTTCTCTGGTTCTTCTTTATAATTTTTTTGGGGGGCACACCCAGCTGTGCTCAGGGATTACTCCTGGTTCTGTTTTGAGAAGTCACTCCTGACAGGCTCAGGGGACCAGATGGGATGCCAGGAATCAAACCCAGTACGTCCTGGTTTGACTACTTGTAAGGCAAATGCCCTACCGCTGTGCTATCTTTCTGGCCCCAATCTCTCCAGCTCTTACCTATTTTGCTACAGAGGTAGACAGTTTGGAGTCTAAACCCTGGATTCCCCATCTGGCCTGCACTCTTGCTGTGTCTGCAGCTGTGGTCCCTCTATGTTCCATGAGTAGATTGAAAGCTGAGTTCTAGCCTTGGTGTGAGCTGCACTGAAGGACACATTTTCTCTTTGAGAATCTGGTCAAAGCTCTAGACTGTCTTCCCCAGAAATGAGCATGTTTCTGGATCTATCTCCTGTGCTTTCAGGACCTTCAGACCACGCAGGCCTAACTGAAGTTCAGAACTCTAGGATTCAGGGAAAGTCCAAGGCTGCATACCTTCTGTGAGTTGATTCAGATCCTTATATGTATGTATGAGCTGATGGATTCTATAATAAATTATATTTCCACTAACGTGCCACATATAATGTTGAGTAACACATACATGTACTACTCAGTACTGTATGTGGCAGGTTAATGGAATGAGATGAATTCACTGTTTCTACTTTAGAGAGAGCAATTTTATTTATTTGTTTATTTATTTGTTTGTTTGTTTAGGGTTTGGGGCTATACCCTGTGGTGTTCAGGCATTAATCCTGGCTCTGCACTCAGAAATTACTCCTGGAAGGTTTAGGATGCTGGGAATTGAATCCAGATTGGTCGTGTGCGAAGGAAAACGCCCTACCCTCTATACTATCGCTCAGGCCTCCTAGAGAGAGAAATTTAATGTTTTCTTCTATAATGGGAAAGAAGAGTTGGGTATGGTGGTAAAGTGGTAGGGACCCCCCAGTTCCTAGCAGAGAACCAACCTTCTTCTCAAAATACTGTACAGCAGCTTTTCTCAGTCATGTTTCCCCTTCTCTCTCTCTCTTTCTCTCTCCCCCATGGGTTCTCAGGATGTTCCAAGGGGTCACAGGTAAAAAATTACAGCAATAAGGGGGGCCATAGATGAGACAAGGGGAAAAACTTATAGGACAGAAGGATCAGGGAGGAAAGGAGTTCTGGAAGAGACTATTGTTCTCTGTCTAGAAACTGGCCTAGACCCTAGACCCCAAACTTATTTGGCAGGGGAGACTCTGAGGCCAGAGAAGGCCAAATGGTAACTGTACGTTTCACAGCCTAAATCAGACTAGAATGTTCTAAATCACTCGGTGCTGCCCAGCATGACTCTGGGTAGCCAGTGGAATTTGGTAGCAGAACCAGGACTAGGTCAGGGCTATTAGGGGACCTTCCCCAGCACTGATTGCTTCCCCGTTTCAAGAGTGAGGTGACTGAATGGGCACCTCATTGTACCAGTAAAACCACTTGGCCCAGAGGGTTTCCTGGGCGGCCTGCCCCCCAAGAAACCCGTCTCATTTCCGTTGGCTTGCCTCTCCACTACATTGGGAATTCAGAATTTAAGCGCCTGTCAAAGGCATCCTATTGTTTCTCTGACCATAAATGAATCCATTCATTACACTTGGTTCCAGGGCATCAGCAGCGAGCTTCCCCCACTCCCCTCTTTAGTCCTCGCAGCCTTTTGAGCTCAAGTCCCTGAGCTGTTTGTGAAGTTAATCGTGTGCATAAATGTGTGTGTGTGTGAATCCATGAATGGGCGAATGTAGTTCGCCTGTGCTTTCCTCTGGCTGGCTGGCTCAGAAGCCAAGGTAGACCTGGTGGAGAAATTTCTTCCCATCTTTCACCCCCAACCCACCCCCATAACCCCCAGATCTTTGGGCCATCACTCCTGGAAACTCGACTTACAGCCCAGCAAGGTCACCATCTTGATCTTGATGCATTTCCTCCTGAGTAGTCCCAAGGTTCTGGGTTTAATTCTGGGGTGACCTTGCATAATCACTTCATCCCTGTAGGCCCCCCCCCCATGATTCATGAAGAAGTGTGTGTTTCTAGACCCCAGATAACACTGCTGCTCTGGCTTCCTCTCCACTTTTGTTCTATCCCAGTTTGTATGGACTTACAATACAGTACTGGCTAGTAGTATTGTGGATTTGGGGAGCACAGCTTCACACGTGTGTGTGTGTGTGTGTGTGTGTGTGTGTGTGTGTGTAAGATCCACTGCACACACTGCCAAAGTTCCAGTCCTTTTGCACTGTCCAAATGAGCCCATTTGCCCAATCCCTCTCTCTGCTAGCCACCAGATTTTTCAGTGCCTTAAGAGTTTGTTTGGGGGGCCATACCTGGAGAAGGTATTCAAGGATTACTCCTCTTTCTGTGCTCAGGAATCACCTTGGTAGTGCTCATATGGGGTGCTGGGATTTGAACTCGGGTCAACCACAGCAGTACAAACAGTGTATCTGCTGTAATATCACTTTGAACCTTGAGAGTTATTTATGCTGTGCTTTTTAGTTCACTTCCTTTGGACCTTTATGTTTCTCATATGAGTGAAGAATTCAATAATCCCTAACATAGAGATTACTATCATCCCTAAGAATGCCAGTATTCCTGTAATTAATAATTAAGAGTCTATAATTCCCTCTTCTCAGACTACCATTTTTCTAGCTAAGTGTATTTATTTCCTGAGTGTTTGTATATCCAACACTTTGGAGTTGTTCTTTTTTTTTTTTTTTTTTTTTTTTGGTTTTTTTGGCCACACCCTTTTGATGCTCAGAGGTTACTCCTGGCTACACACTCAGAAATTGCCCCTGGCTTGGGGGGAACCATATGGGACGCCGGGCGATCGAACCGTGGTCCTTTCCTTGGCTAGCGCTCGCAAGGCAGACACCTTACCTCTAGCACCACCTCGCCGGCCCCTGGAGTTGTTCTTTGATTTTCTCTCTGGCCCACTGATCGTTCAGTAGTGAGCTGTTTAATTTCCAGGTATTTGAGTTAATTCTCTGTTTTTCTGTTTATGATTAACTTCTGTTTTCAGCGCATCATGCTCTAAAAAGAGAGTTGAAATAATTTCTATCCACTTGAAGTTACGGAGGTATGCTTTGTGTCCCAGCATATGACCTAACTTGGATAATGTCCCAGGTGCATTGGAGAACAATGTATATTTGAATCTTCGGGAACTGAAGGCCCAATACATATCTACTACACCTATCTGTTTTATTTCTTCTTTGAAAGTATTTCCTTACTGAGTTTTAGTCTAGATCTTTAGATCTTTTAAGAAGTGACAGAGGACCCGGAAAGATAGCACAGTGGCGTTTGCCTTGCAAGCAGCCGAACCAGGACCAAAGGTGGTTGGTTCGAATCCCGGTGTCCCATATGGTCCCCCGCGCCTGCCAGGAGCTATTTCTGAGCAGATAGCCAGGAGTAACTCCTGAGCACCGCTGGGTGTGGCCCAAAAACCCAAAAAAGAAAAAAAAAGTGACAGAATAGTACTAAAGTCTCCAAGTACCTCCCTGTCTCTTACAATCTTTTTAGACTGAAATCTCTGTCATCTGATACTAGTATGGCCAGCCTGGCCTTTTTTTTTTTTTGAGGGAGTCATTTGCTTGAATAATTGTCTTCTAACCTTTGACTAAGAGTCTGTGTTTATTCTGACAGTTCAATGTGTTTCTTATAGATAGCAGAATATTGGGTTCAATTTTCTAATGCACCCTTCCACTCTGTGTCTCTTAAATGTTGCATAAAGCCCATCCACATTGAAAGAGACTATTGTCATGAAGTTTTGTGCTTTGTTTCTGCAGAAGTTTCGTATTTGTAAGCCTTGTCTTCTCTTTGGGGTAGTCACATCCAGTAGTGCTCTGGGCTTCCTGGTGACTTCACTCGGGAATCATTCCTGGTATGCTCAGGGAACCGTATAGGGTGCCAGGGACTGAACCTGGATCAGCGCATGCAAGGAAAAGTGCCCTATCTAGTATACTGTCACTCCAGCTCCTCACAACAGTTATTTTAAACTTCCTTTTTGCATGGCGTGAAGATCCATTTTTGAGGATTTTTCTCTCCTAAATTCAGTAGCCAGATTTAACCTTTTTTGGCATTTACTTTGCTTTTTCAGCAGGTGACAGTGTGGTTCATGACTTCTTTCTCAGACGTCCCTAGGTGTTTGGTGGGGTAGATCTTCAGGTTCTTAAATTGCTGCCTTGGATGGGGAAAAAAAGAGTCTAAATATAACGTCCCTGTTGTCCCTTCCCCTCCAGTGGCCAGGCCCATTCCCCAAGCTCAATGACTGTGGTCCTGGATCTTTCCCTCAAGGCTTTGCATTGGTTATCTGCTGCTTCTGCCACTGGTGGCTTGCTGTGGAGACTGTCTGACCTAGATAGCTGACTATAGTCCGTCCATGCTCTTTCTGCCTCCGTTGAGCATCAGGAGTTATTTTATTTTATTTTATTTTTGGTTTGGGGGGGAGTCATACCTGGTGACACTCAGGGGGGTTACTCCCGGCTTTGCACTCAGAAATGACCCCTACCAGGCTCAGGGGACCATATGGGATGCCAGGAATCGAACCACCTTCCATCTTGGGTTGTCTGCACGCAAGGCAAATGCCCTACTGCTGTGCAATCTCTTTAGCCTTAGGGATAGTTTTTAAACCTGTGGCTCTGCTTGCTGCAGGCGTTTAGCCCTGATTGTAAGGACGCTCATCCCAACTGCCACATAGTACTTTCTAAAATTGCCTGGGTTCCTAATAATCAACTCTTACACTCCATCTCAAGCAGCTACATGGTTTTTCCATGTGGGAGGGGGTGTTCACAGGTGCCTGGAGAACTGGATCCCTCCAGTGACCTGGCTCCTCCCCTCATTCATATGCTAGATGTTGTGAAGTACTTTCCTTTGGGGCAGCAGAACTTGCAGCTCTGATGTCCTTCCCTTTATTTTTCCAATACCATGTTTGTTTGTTTGTTTTACACACCCACCTAAAATATGCAGGTTTTGAAATACCTAATTGCTGAGAATTGGATTAGGGTGGGCCCTCATTTGCTGTCTGTTATCCTTAGGAGAAGAGGAAAAGAAGGCTAAGTGAGGGGCTGGAGAGAGAGCACAGCGGTAGGGCATTTGTCTTGCATGCAGCCGACCTGGGATGGACCTGGTTCAATTCCCATATGGTCCCCCCCAGGCCTGCCAGGAGCTATTTCTGAGCGCAAAGCCAGGAGTAACTCCTGAGCACCGCTGGATATGACCCCCAAACCAATCAATTAATAAATAAATAAGCTGTTTTTAAAAAATGAAGACTGTTATGACTAAAACAGAGTTTAGAGTGATGTACATATATAAACCATAGATTTCTGGCCACTAACAGAAACTAGAAAGAGGCCAGAGAAGATTCTTTCAGAGAGCATCTAAGGGCATGTGGAGCTGTTGACATTTTGGTTTATATGCTTCTAGCCTCCAGAAGCAGAGAAGAATGCATTTCTGTTCTTTACTTAGTTTGTGATGCTGTGTTACAGCACCCCCAGGAAATTAATATTCTTGAGTATCATCATTGAAGCCAACCAGTTTGAATTTACTCTAGAGCTCAGTTCTTTCCTCTTTTGTGTTGTTACTCTCATGAATTTTATCCCAATCTATACATTTGCACCAATACCATAGAATTGCAGTTGCTGGTCTATGCCTCTATCTTTTTTTCCTAATGCCTTGACTTTCAAATCATACTAAGGATAAAAAGGTTTCATATATTTTCATATTAGTTAACTGACTGATTTTTATTGGGCTGCTTTGTTTAAAGGGAAGGAAAAGAGACAAATTCAAGAATCAGAGGCTCCTGATAGGGGAAAACAGAGGTAGTTGGGGGGCCAGGGGTGAGGTAGGCAATTTTGTCACATGCAGTACAAAAGGGAGGTGTTGGGGGATTCTGGCCATGTGCCCACACCGATCACTGTTGGATGCCCAGGCCTCAGTGCACCTTCTTGAACATTTACTTGCAGACTACAGCCTGTACTCTCATCTCCAGATACTGCATGTCACCCTAAATCTACTGTGTTGAGCTGCATCCCTCCTTTTTGACCTTCTGCACACACTGTAGCTCATCCCCTTCCTCAGACAGAGCAAACCCCTTCTTCTAGGTAAAATGGAGTTCATCTGCCTATTACAGAGTGATAGTAAAGAAAAGAGAGAAGGTAAAGAAAGCAGCACTCAGGACCTGGTCAGATTTCATGCTCATTGACTCTTGTTATTTATGCACATGTTATATGCACAGTTTGGGGACAGTCTCTGACAGTGAAGACAACACCGTGTAGCAAACCCTTTGACAAGTAGCCTTGCTTTCCTTGGCCCCCGTGAGAGCAGGACTGGACCATTTTCTGTTAGTTCACCTTGACCATTCCTGCCAGCTATCCCTCTGGAAACCTTGCCGTATGTCAGATTCCTACCTGCTGCAAAGGAAGAGCCATCACCTTCCTCTTCAATGACTCCCCCAACTTGTTCCTGGCCCTTTTCACTACAGAAGGCCAGGGCTGTGTCCACTACAACCTGAAGACCCGGTGAGTAGGCTGGGGGAGGAATCTAACTCCACAGAACTATTTCTGGGGTGACAAAGGGGTAGGGGAAAACTGGATTCACAAGTTGGAATGCCTAGAAAAAGGAGAAGGAATATTGGTAGTGCTAAGAGGTAATTCAGTGAGGCAACGGGATCCAGGTGGTGTCTGCAGGGACATATATGCTTTCTGTATTTCATTACATAATTTTTCACTCCCCTAATTGTTTTATAACATTTTTAAAGCTTTGCAGAATGCAAAAAAATTCTGCAAAAAATTGCCATAAATTTTGCAATGATTATGTAATGAATTTCAATAACCTTCTCTATAAACCCATGTCCTTGACAATAAGTCAGGAAGACCCCCGTCTTACTTCACTTGTACCCTTAGAGCAATAATATTGAATGATAGCACAGTGGGTAGGGCATTTGCCTTGTATGCAGTTGACCAGGATTTGATCCCTGGCATCTCGTATGGTCTCCCAAGCTTGCCAGGAAAAATTTCTGTGCACAGAACCAGGAGTAACTCCTGAGCACCTCTGGGTGTGAACCAAAAACAAGATTTCAGGTGGGGCTCAGAGACTATATGGGATACAGGAAATTGAACCAGGGTCCCCACAAGCAAGGCAATCACTCTGCCTACTGTACTATCTTTGCAGCCAGAAGAAAATGGAGGCACCATCGACACTACTTGCATGGGATCTTTTAAGAGAAACTGAATTCTGCTAGCTGAGAGTGGATTTTATTGAGCCTCTCCTAGGGAACTGACTCATTTTCCATTTTGGTGCCTTTAGTCCTTGGTTGCTCTGGCACACAGTTCATTTCTTCCCTTACTGAGTTTGGTCTGCTCTACCACCATTTCCCATACGCCCCAGTTAGTATTGACAGATGAAAAGGTTCAGAACAAGATGTTGTAGTTGGGACTGTGCCTTGCTTTCCTGTAGCATTAGTGAGGAGAGCTTCTGCCATGCTCCTCACCTCAGTATCTCTCCTAGCTCCCCATTCGTCTTGATTTTGGATGAGGAAGGAGGAACCACCAATGACAGCAAGGGCTATGTAGTGCACAAATGGAGCTGGACTGCCAAGACAGAAACTTTACTCTCCCTGGAATACAAGGTAGGGGTGGACAAGGTGGCTGTCTCTGCATTGCCTAGGATTAAGTGCTCCCTGTTGTCTGTTCTGCCCATCAAGGAACTTGTAGGCTCAACCATTCCAAGGCTTCCAAGATGGCAAGCAGTGGAACAGAACTTGCTAAAATAAACTTTGTACTAGACTACAGCAACTGTTGACTGCTATGTTGACACTTCTTGGTCATAGCCTGCCAATCTTATTTTTATCACTAAAATGATTATGTCTTAGTAGTTAGAATGGTTTTCATTTTTAGAAGTTGGTGTTACTAGGGTTGATAGGGTTTTTATTTTCCCTTCATGTCAAACCACAGTAGGAAAAGTTATTCATTCTCTGTTGGTCTCCCCTGTTTCTTGATTTTATAACTGAACTCTCTCTGATAGTTCCAGCCCTCCATCCACTTCCGCATTCACTTGATTATTCAGCAGCCATCACCGATGATTTATTAAATACCGAATTAAATTTGAGTTGGTAGTATTATATAATAGCTATATTAGTTTGCTAATAAAATTAAGTGTGCTGGTCACGTTATGGAGAGTTTGGGGACAGATAGTGTTTGGTTGGAATAGTGCACCAAAGGATATGTAGCAGCATCTCACAGCGGCCCTCTTCCAGTTGTAGCAACCAAAAGTATCCCCAGACATTTCTATGTATGTACCCTAAGAAGAAATGGGGGATCACTTATTGAGGCATAGAAAGAGAAATAAGACTTCCAGCGAGGAACTCAAAGTCTAGATGAATAATAAGAATGCAGGCTAGACAAAAAGAAAACTGTGAATGGGGGACAAACTCTTAGAACTGGGGTTCAAAGAAACAAGCAGGACATAGAGCCACTCAGAATCGCATGGAATTGAGAGCCCCCAGGTAAAGGCCACAGGAGCAGTCTTAGAGTATATGGGGTCAAGCACCTGACCTCAGACTTCTGTCCCTTCCTGTCCATCTCCTGCACTGTCCACTGGATTCTTATCTGCATCCAGTTCTGTTAGTTCATACATGTTCAGAAGCATTCGCCCCTTGAACATGGCTCATCATTCCCCCTGCCTAGCTTGAATATTCTCCTCCTCTCTCTCCATCCCTCCTTTAAAACCCTGTTCAAACTTCTTTTCCTTTGTAACCCACTAGCTCACGTTATTTCTCTCGCCTCACAGTCTGGATTAATCATTTGACAGTCAGTCATACAGCGAGGAAGTGCTCAGATCTAAGAATTATCTATGGGATGTCAAAATGAGACAGTTCCAGGCATAGCCATCAGAGAGGTTCTGACTCACTTGGTCTGTTGTGTGCTCTGACTGTTGTCATTGACGCAGTATGATGCTTCAGTATCCCAAATCCCATAGTGGTGTATGGAGGCATTGACTTAATCATTTTAACCCTTCATATGAAATTATTAAATGTATGGACTGACAATCTACGGTGGTTGGTATATGGCATGTGACACTGTGGCCAAAGAGACATAGAACTCAGATGATAGTCTGTGGAGCCAAGTACAAGCATCAGTTTTGCTAGACTTTGTGCTGCTTTGTGAAAACCTAAATAAGAATCAAAATATCCTTCCCTCCTACCTTATGCTTTGTGTGTGTGTGTGAAAACTAAATAAAATAATGGAGGGTGGTGGCTACCTCTAAATACAGAGCCAGAAATGAGCCTTGAGCTCACCAGCTGTGACTTAAGTCCCACAACAAAACCACAGTGACATCTTTGTTTTGGGGCCACACTCAGCAATGCCCAGGGCTTACTCCTGGCTCTGCACTCAGGAATTACTCCTGGAAATGCTCAGGGTACCATATGGAATGCTGGGGATTGAACTCAGGTCAACGTACTATCTCTGTACTATCTCTTTACTCACTATACTATCTCTCTGGTCCCACAGTGGCATCATTAAAGGCTTAGAGTTGGGACTAAATGTGGCATCATTATGGTTCACAAGTGTCTCTTGTGAAGGAAATACTGGCAAGTGTTGTATAAGGTGTGGAATGGACGTGAAAGATATTAGCTATCAGGCTGAGGCATTTGCATGCTGTCCTACAGATTATATTGGTCAGTTTGTTTTAAGTGTTTGTTAAAAAAAACTGTTTGTTAAAAAAACAGTTTGTTCCTCTCTGAAAAATCCAAATTCCTGAAAAGTTTCCTATAACATTTCTGAAGTGCACATCTGTTAGCAACAATTGTTTTCTTTCTTGAAAAAGTGTCTTTATGAATGAGTGTTTTTGCTAGATATTGAATTCTGTATTGGCCTTTTTTTTTCTTCCAGCATCTTAAGGATGTGTTCCACTGTATCTGCCTTCCATAGTTAATGATGAGAAGTCTGGTAATTATTCAAAACCTTCTTCATGTGCTGTAGCTCCTTTAAAATGATCTCTTTGATTTTCTAAATCTGATATGTCTAGGTGTGACTGCCTTCCTTTTCCATCTTTGTATTTGCTAACTCATATCACTCTCCATAGTTTAGACAAATTCTGCTATTTATTTCATGCTAGTACATTTCTTCTCTTAAAACTCTAATTACATATACTGTAGACTGTTTCAAAGATCCTGAATTTTTTTCATTTTTAATTTTCATTATAATACTGTGATTTATCATATTCATAATACAACCATTCCTGGCATTAAATATTCAAACACCAGTCCAACCCTAGTTTGACCTTCCTTCATCAGTGAACCCAATCTCTCACCTATCACCATAGCCTGCCAAGCTATACCCCCACTTTCTCTTTTAATTTTGAAACTCCAAAATCTGCTTTTCTCTGTTCACTCACCAGAGTCACTAAGTAGTTAGCTTTTGTATTTTTTTTTACAAGTAATTGGAGCTTCAACCTACTAAAGGCCAACTATGCCTTACCAGAAGGAGAATAATTTAGTTAGATTTTAAGGTGAGGTCTGGTGCACTCAGTTCAGCATTTGTCTGGAAGTTTGCCTCAAGAGGAAGATCAGTGACTGGACCAATAGAAAGGAAGTGATCTTAATAAAAAGAAGGTGATGTCAAGTAGGCATAGATTGTAATACATCGATTATTGGGGAGGAAAATGTAAATGACATTTGTGGAAACAGATATTTCTGATGAGTGAGAGAAATCAGAGTGTTATCAGATAAGCTGATTATGTTCTGTTGTCATATCTCTCTTGGCTGTTTGGGGATGGTGGAGACAGAGAACTAGACTGGTCCATAAACTTGCAAGAGGACAAAAAAATGACTGCAAATGTATAGGACCCATATTAGGGAATTGAAGAGAAGAGAAGGAATAGAAGGAACAGAGAATAAAGATAGTGGTGGTAGTCTGGAGAGATAATACAGCAGACAGGATGCTTGTGTTACATATGCTTGACCCAAGTTCAATCCCCAGCATCCCATATAGTCCCCCAAGTCCCTCTAGGAATGATACCTGAGTTCAGAACCAAGAGTAAGCCCTGAGTACTGTTGAGCATGGACTCAAAACAAACCAAAAAAAAAAAAAGGGTGGGGGGGAACAGGGGATAATGATAATAAAAAGCTAAAAGCTTCATTATACTGAAACAAAGATTTTAGCATATTTCAGTAAGTTTCCAAATGCTTGCCCCCAAGAAATTTGTTCCGTTTTATAGGGAAAAGATTCTCTGAATCTTGAAAAGATTCTCCAGGTACACAGAAGCTAAACTTGTTTAAAATTGCCCAATGGTAAAATCACAAACTGGGATTTGACCATAGCTCATGCTACACTTCCCAGAACAATATACAAGGGGAAGTTTCTTATAACAGAGAATTACTGCAAGTTTTGCAGATTGACTTGGTGGGAAAGCAGTAAATCGTCAGATGTCCTAGGGTGCTCACATACTACTGACAGGGTGCAAGAAAGGAGCTCGGTGGGTCGGGGGGGGGGGGAATGGTCTATAGTGCAGATCTGTGGACAACAAGTGGAAGAAGAGCAGAAGATGGAAGGGGCAAGTTGGGGGGGTGTTTTCCTTGTTCAGATAGGGCCTGGATGGATATAAGTCAGGACACTGGAGATGGGAAGAAGCTACTCCAAGCAGCACAGGACAGTATATTGGAGCTCTCCTGGGACATCTGATGATTTCACTAGAACCTAGTCTTTGCTTTTTCATATTGAAGAATTTGCAATATAGGGAGGCTACCAGGGATTCAGCCCTGAGCCCACCATCAGGGAGAGGTGCCCTCATTTTTTTCTAGCTGGGACAGAGCTCTAGGAAGTGCTACTCTTTGGAAAGAATGAAAAAAGAAAATAGTGCCCTCTTAGGGAGAGACCAGGAATTCATCAGGTAATGGCTAGAATGCTGCTAGGGGTGACAATCAGCACATAGGACTTGGCTTATGCTTCGAGGCCATCTACCTGGCCACCTCCAGGTGAATGAGTCATGGTATCCCATTATCATGTAGCCAGCACTGGCCTACTAAAAAGCCAAGCTCTGCTTCTGAGCAGTCATAACCATTCATCAGGGACAGGGCCCTGTATTGGTCTCTTCCTTTCATAGCATCCCAATCACCTCTCCCAAACCAGCGTCAACCTGCCAACCCTGGCTCCTTCCCAGTTGGTTCCAAACTTGAACTGGGAAGAAAAGGGGGGCAGTGGTGAAAAGGCATCAGACACTTTCTCTGATGATCCCTCACAGAGAACCTAGATTTCTTATCTTTTCCCTGAAAGCAAAATTCCAACATAAATGCTAGAAAGCCATCCCAGCTCTTTGGGGCCCCAGCCAGGAGGGAATTTGGGAGGTCTTGGTGGATCAGGAAGGGAGACAGTGGGACCTGAATGCTACTTTTCTTGTCTTCAGGTGAATGAACATATGAAGCTGACGGTGCTGGGGCAGGACTCCATTACTGTCACTTTCACCTGCTGGCATGAAACTGTGACACTCACGATCTCAGCCAACAACTGTCCCCACGGGGTACCACATGACAAACGGGTAAGGTGAAACAGATCAGGCATGTGCAAACCGAGACTTCGGGGGTGGGTTTCAGCTCACACTGCTAGGCTTTTGCTCCTGTTATTTCTTTCCACCATGCAAGAATCTGCCCCTTTCTTGGGCTGGAAGATTCTCATTTTTGCCTGACCCTTTCTGTTTCATGAAACTTATATAAGTTAGTTATATAAGTTATATGAGTTAATAAGTTAGGACTTATTCATTTGTCCATGACAGAATATAACACCAGCTGGACTACATGTTAAGAGACTATTTTAGCTTAGTAAAAGGAAATTTCTCTTGATACATATCCTCAGGCATAGCTGGATTCAGGTGGTTTTAGGAGCCATCAGATCTTTTCATCTCATGCCTCTGCTTTCCTCATTTTTTGACTTCATTCTCAGGGGGCTTTTCTCATGGTGGTGGCAAGATGGTCATGAGCATATCTCAGCTCTCTTTTTGCCTACTTTCGACTTCTGGAGAAAAAGGACTTTCCTTCCCTAACTGAGTCCTGCACAAGAAGTGGCAACAGCAACATCCATGGATTCTATTGGATGCCTACGTTATTCTTAGAGCCAGGAACATATGCTGCTCTCACTGGCCAAGCTCGAGCCTCTGGCCATCATGGGAGTCTTGGGGCATGCCATGCCCCAATGGACCATCTGAGCAAAGGATGAGTGAAAACTTTTTTCCTAAATGAAGGAAATAGGACTGGTCCAGAGAGGGAAGAATGATGCTGACAATGATGTTACTCTCAATGTGTGTCAGTGCCCAACGCCACCCCATTGGTGCCAGGTAGAGTAGCCTTTCCTTCCCCCCAGTTTGACTCAGCTCCATTCTGGCACACTGGTGCATAGGAATCAGCTTTAGCCACCCAGTTCAGCTCCCTGGGTACCCAGAGCAAAGAATACTGCCAGTGAAGGAGTTGGTAAGAAAATAGGCAAAGAACCAGTGAAATGGCTGGAGCCCATGTATGGCAAACAGGAGCCTGGATTGAGCTTCCAAGCTCTACTGCAAGAGCACCCTTGAACACCACTGGGTGAGGCCCCAAAACCTCAGGAAAAAGAAAGAAGCTATTGTCTGGGCCTGAAAACTCAGCTCTTCTGTGGATTCTACTGTGTGGTCCAACGTCAACACTGTGAGAAGGGTAACAATAAAGGGGCCTCGTTCTTGCTCCCCAAGGAGTTGATATAGGCAGTGAGAAACATTGATATTAGTGTGAGAGTGGGGTGACCATGGGCCCACAGAGAGGGCCGGCACATGCACCGCATACAGTGCATACTGTGGGATCTGTCTCAGGGTAGAAGCAGAGGGCACAGATCTCCCAGCCTGGAAGAATTTTATCTGCACCTCTGTCCCATCTTACAAGGAACCAGTTTGGAAGAGCAATGGCATCATTCCAAGCAAGGCTGGCTCGTGCTCCTGCCACCACCTCCCACAGGCCCCTGAACTCTTGAAGCAGTCCAATGCTGCAGTAGCCAAATCTCACATCATGGGATATATAGCAAGGAGCTAGGGACCTAAAGAACACCTGTCTCTCCCCTGTATTCTTCTGCCCTTCTGTCTCAGTGGTGTTTTATGCCCCTTAGTGCCCTGGGCTGTCCAACGTTCAGGGTGCTGAGTTGGCTGCTGGGGCGTGCAAAGGAAAGAGATCTGGCTCTCTCTGATCTCTGAGTTTCAGCCCTGTGTCTGTGGGAGAAGGCATCTAGTTGTATTTGGGGTGGGTGGACTGGAATCCTCATAGGAGTGAGAGAAGGTGTTTGCTAGAGTGAGCCTCCCAGGAGTGACTTGGAAAGGTGGGTGCCCTTGACTTCCTGTTTGTTACTTCAAAGAGGATTTGGGGTCTGGATATAAGGGTAGCTGTATGGATCAATGAGTTCATCCCATGGGCTGGACCCATATTTGTCTTCTAAAAGGCATCATATGTTGTTCAGGCCCTCCTCTGAGACTGCACAGCTATGCTCATTGAAAAGCTTTTAGATGGTCTAAGAAAAAAAAATGAGTGTACTTCTAATGAATGGCAGAAAATGATTATTTTCACCCGTCCTCAGAAAGTGGCCATAATGTTCTACCTTTGTACAGCCTTAAGTCTGGTGATCTCTGAAGTTTGAAACATAGTGGAGAACTAGGGTGCAAGTGGTTAAAGATAGTAGGAACTGCAGAGAAGAGAACTCCCTCCAAGGCCAGGGACAAAACACACCCCCTCCCAATTTAATTTTTTTTTTTTTCTCGCCTAACTGCACCCAGAGCTGAACTGGAAGCTGCTTCTTTTTTTTTTTTTTTTTTTTTTTTTTTTTGGTTTTTGGGCCACACCCGGCGGTGCTCAGGGGTTCCTCCTGGCTGTCTGCTCAGAAATAGCTCCAGTCAGGCACGGGGGACCATATGGGACACCAGGATTCGAACCAACCACCTTTGGTCCTGGATCGGCTGCTTGCAAGGCAAACGCCGCTGTGCTATCTCTCCGGGCCCAGGATGTACCATAGTTTTGAGTACATGAGCTATGACAAGGGGCTGCAGCTGGACCAATGAAAAAACTGCAAGTTGGGGCCGGGTAGGTGGCGCTAGAGGTAAGGTGTCTGCCTTACAAGCGCTAGCCAAGGAACGGACCGCGGTTCGATCCCCCGGCGTCCCATATGGTCCCCCCAAGCCAGGGGCGATTTCTGAGCACATAGCCAGGAGTAACCCCTGAGCGTCAAACGGGTGTGGCCCAAAAAACAAAAAAAAAAAAAAAGAAAAGAAAAAACTGCAAGTTGCATTTCAAAGACTATCTCAAAAGAGAATGTAAAGTTTCTCATTTACTTTTTATCTTGATTACATGTTGAAATCATGTGTCTGAAGTGTAGGGCAAGGTGAATGTTGTTAACATTAATTTTACCTTTGATGAATAAGTGTTTTGTTTTGTTTGGGGGGCCATGCCCAGCAGTATTTGGGGATCACTCATGGGCAGTGCTCAGGGACCATATGGGGCTTCTCAGATCGAACCTGGGTTAACTGTGTGCTAGGCAAATTCCATACCCATTGTACTACAGAACTTTTGTTTTGTTTTGTTTGGGGGTCACACCTGTTGACACTCAGGGGTTACTCCTGCATATGCGCTCAGAAATCGCTCCTGGCTTGGGGGGGGCATATGGGACTCTGGGGGATCGAACCGTGGTCCATCCTAGGCTAGTACTTGCAAGGCAAACGCCTTACCTCTAGCACTGCCACTCCAGCCCCTAGGGAATGTTTTTGATGTGGCTACAGGAACACATAACATGTCCATGTAACTAGAACTTCCTTTCCACTGGCCTGCTAGGATTCGATGGGTAGAATCTATGGAGGGCGGCCCTTGAAGAGACAGTGTGGTGAAGACTGGAAAGTCATGTAGAAGAATAAACTATATGACTGGGAAGCATTACAGGAAGCATTTCACATAGGGATATGCCAAGCAGACATTCAGGGAACTTCTAGAAACTACTGCGGACAAGACAAACTTACCTGGAGAGTAGCAGGAAGGTGGCATGTCCTATGGGAGGACTCAGGGCAGTGAACTGCCCATCACAATTTGACTGTGTAAACAGATCTTCACCAAGTGGAGAGACAGCAGATGGACTAGAGGCCACAGGATTTTCTAGCTATTGATCTTAAAGGTCGGGAGAGGGTCTCGGAATATTTTTATAAGCTTTCCAAAACTCAGAGAACCGGCTTGTTCTAAAGATTGGACCAGGAGAGTTGCAGGTACCCTAAAGCATGGGGCTGGTTCAGAGATGGGACTCACAGGAGCTTGTAAAACCCTGACAAGTCTTTTCCCTTTCTGGGCCTCAGTTTCCCCATCTGATGGGGTTACGTGTAACTAGCTTTTAATATGTTCTTTAAAAAAAATGTTGCTGGGTGGTCACACCCGGTGATGCTCAGAGCTCAGTCTTGTCTCTGCACTCAGGAATTAGTCCTGGCAGTGCTCCACATGAGGACCATGTGGGATTCTGGGAATCGAACCCAGGTCAACCATGTACACAGCAAATACTATTGTGTTTTACCTCTAGAGCCCCTAGTTTTCAACATGTTTTTATCTTAACAGAAGAGAGGAAATGAAAAGTGCACACTTGAGACTATTAATATCGAAGAACTGAAAGTGGGGGTAGGTCCCCACTCTCCCCCCCCCCCTTAAGGCCCCAGATACAGGGAAGCTTGTGCATATACCCTCTCTATCCATCAGAATGATGTCTGAGTGGCAGCCCCTGCAGTCTGGTGCCTCCGGGAACATTTCCATCAAGGCAGCACTTTGCAGGCGAGGCAAACCTCCATTTAAATGCTTTATTCTCTGGGAGCAACCTCGAATCCCCTCTGAGACAGGCAGAATATAAATTACAGATGAATAAATAAAATGAGCCCGGAAGCAGTGTTTGAACCTTTGCCAGGCAGGAAGCTTCTTTGGGGGCTCTCCTGGACAGAATCCTACCAGCAGGGGAAGGGGTTCTTGGGCGGTGGCTGTTGCAAGTCAGCCCCTGAAGAGGTAGACTGATGGA